>NW_006443131.1:2248189-2280058 GCF_000325575.1 Pteropus alecto | reverse complement strand
AGCGTCGCTGCTGCGGGGCGAAGGGTGGCGGGGGCAGGGGCGTCGGGAGGCCGTCGTGGGAACCGCACCCCACTTTCCACTCTGGGGTGGCAGGGCGCGCCGTCACCTCCGGGGCTGGTCGCCTGCCCGCGCCAGGGGCGTCTGCAGCGTCTTGCGGTGGGTCAGCGGATGGGGGAGGACAGAGTGACGCTGTGCGGACGGGGAGCGCTTTGTGCAGAACTTGACTTTAAAGGAGGCCTCTGCCATCCCCCTCCCTTTCGAAGCAGTTTTAAAACGTTTTAGCTTAAAAAGCTAAACGTGCCGCAGAGGCTCATGCAGTCCGTTCGAAAGCCTCCCATACGAGCCCCGGGCACCGAGCGATTCGGCCAACCATGGGCGTCATTGGTGTGCGTGGTGGTGTGTGAGCTGGGTCGGCAAAGGGAATGCTCGCTTACACCAGCCGTTCTTGAAAATGTATCTTACTTTTGCCAAAAAAAAAAAATAAATAAATAAAATTGAGATATAATTTACGCACTATAAAATTCACCTGTTTTAAGTGCATGATTCAAAGGTATTAGTATATTTACAGTAAACCACCAGCACCGCCTAATTTTATCTCCCTCACAAGGAAACCTTATGCCCTACTGCCCTGTCCCCCCTTCCTCCCCGGGCGGCCCCTGACCTACTTTCTGTCTCTACAGATTTGTCTATTTTGGACTTTTCTGTAAGTGGCGTCACAACCGTATATGGCCATTGCACCTTACTTCTTGCAGCGTCACGTTTTTGGGATTCACCCGGGCTGTGGCATTTATCAAGACGTCATTCCTTTTATATTGCCGAATAATATTCCATTATGCGGAGGTCCGGCATTTTATTTATCCGTTCATGAATCACGCGTTGGGCGTTTGGGGTTGTTTCCAATTTGGCTAATTCGAACAATGCTGCTAGGACCATTTGCGAACGAGTCTTCGTGTGGACCTATGTTTTAATTTCTCCTAAGTAGATACCCAGGAGCGGAATTTGCTGGGTTGAATGGAGTTTTCCGTTGAACTTTTTGAGAAACTGCCAAACTGTTTTGCAAAGTGGCTACATCATTTTACACTCCACCAGCAATGTAGAAAGGTTCCCGTTTCTCCACATCCTCAATGCTTATCGTCTGTTCCTTTCATTACAGCCATCCCAGCGGCGAGAGGCGGTGTCATTGTGGCTTTGCTGTGTGCATTTCCCTCATGGCAGATGGTGAGCATCTTCTCATGTGCTTATTGGCCATTTGTGTATATCTTCGGAGAAATGTCCTTGGTTTGCACACTTCTTAATTGGTTTATTCATCTCCTTGTCATTGAATCGTAGTTCTTTACATAGCCTTGGTTTCTTTTAAAACACAAATAAGATACTTTTCCAGACCAAGCCCTAGGGTGGAAGCTCACGACTTCGGAGTTATACGTCCAGATTCCAAAAACGGGCTTCTCCGTTTATGAGCATAGAGTAAGTGATCTCGGATGAATTACCAGGTTGTCTCTGAGCCTCTGGGACTCCATCCGTGCCGTGGGGTGGTCTAGCTCCTGGCGTTTCTGTGCGAATTGAACGAGACTGTGTATTAATTAGCTGCTTAGCACCCCTTAAAGGCATCTTTGAAAGATTTATGCCGAGCCTTTGCTTGGGAGGTGTTGGTGCCCGCCCTGTTCTAGAATCCCATGGACTTTTCTGGGGATTACTGGGAAATTGGGACTAACACCTGTGGCCCCGATTCTGCCCATAAACCTTTTTATTTATCTCTGCTTACATCTTTTAATGATCTTAACCACTTTTAGTTCTATTTAAGTTGCGCTAAAATGGTTATTTCCTCCCACAGCTGGGAACAATTTAGAGGAAAGAGTTATCATTTTCTTTTAAAATTTAATGTTTTCATTTATGTTTCTCCTAAAGGAAAGGAAAGAAAGAACCTTTAAAATGACGGTGACTGCCTTCTTATGGGCAGGAAAAGAGTCAAGGCTCCGGCATCACAGTATTTGTTATAATTTAAGCAAATCATCTGATGTCCTTCAGCTTCGCCTTTCCCAACTGTAAAACAGGAAGATAACTCGCAGGGTCATAGGGAAGGTGGAATCCATAGAGAGAAAGCTAATGGCTCTGATTTGCTGGGCCCTTAGTATGGCGCTAGTGCTTTCAGCATAAGATGACGTTTCCCCCACCTGCCCTGGGGCCTGGGGGTTCTGATTCCCGTTCGGGCCGACTCGAGCCGCATTTCTCCAACTCCGAAGGCCCCGTCCTAGCCGCAGTCTGGATGCTGTGCCAGGGCGGGTGTGGTTTTAAAGTCGCGCGTAGTAACTGTATATTCTATTTGCTGTTGTAACAAATTACCGCTTGTTTAGTGGCTTAAACAATCCAGCCTACAGTTCCGGAGGTCAGACCCATGTCTCGCTGGGCTAAAATCAAGGTGTCGGCAGGGCCTCCAGGATAGAACCCCCGGCCTTTTCCGGCTTCCGGAGGCGCCCGCCTCCCTGGTTCGAGCCCCCTTCCTCTTTGCTTCGTGTTGAAAGCCAGCAGCAGCGGTCGTGGTCTTCCCATCATGCATCACCTTCATTTGCATCTGCTGTCACACCTCTCCCCCTGACCCGTGGCTCCCCCTCCCTC
The DNA here is from genome assembly GCF_000325575.1 of Pteropus alecto. NCBI lineage: Eukaryota > Metazoa > Chordata > Mammalia > Chiroptera > Pteropodidae > Pteropus > Pteropus alecto. The sequence continues at coordinate 2,277,445 of NW_006443131.1, read as the reverse complement.
CCTCTCCCACTGTTAGGGACTCCTGAGGTCACGACATTGGGCCCACCTGGCTAATCTCTATTTTAAGGTCATCTGCATCCTTAAGTCCTCCAGCCATGGAACTAACATGTTCGTAGTTGTGACACTGTGATTCATGTCGACGTAAGAAACGGCCAAAACTGTAGAGTATTTTTGAGTTTATCTGAGCCAAACTGACGACAACTGCCTGGAAGCAAAATCTCAACGGATCGAGAAAACTCTCCGGAGAATGGCGGTTTTGCAGCTTATTTTATACGTTAGAATCAAAGGACGAGACGTAGGGAGGCTCACATAAAATCCACTGGTGGTGGATTAAGGGGGTGAGGGAAAGCCGGGGGGCTGGGGTGTCTCTGGGGCGGGATAAAAAGCAAAACGGAGGGACAGGCACTTCTCCTACACCTGCGGGTGCAGGCCAGGTGATGTTTACACAGAGAGATGGTCTCGGGGACCAGAGGACAGTGAGGGGCTCTGTGCTCTGGTGGGAGGTTGTGCCCTGAGGGGTCTGGAGGAGGAGACGACTCTGACCTTTGGAAGGTCTGTTATCTTAGATGCAAAAAGACTGGTAGGCAGACACTTCAGGTAAAGGCCGACCTTTGTCAAGGAGGCCACAGGCCTAGGACAGGACCACCCATCGTGACCAGTTAGGAATTTTCGTGTTCAGGTCACCCCGTGTGGTTACTCTTGGTCTCTTGCGTCTGTAGGGCCCGCGCGGCCCCTTCGTCATCCACAGGTCTAACAAGGAACACACGTTTGCGCTCTGCCCCGCGCTGGCGCAGACCTCCCAAACCCCAGGGATTTCCTAGGTGAGGACAGGGCTAACGGCGTCTTTGTGGGGGTAACGAGGTGACTCTTGGAAAGCCCCGAGGTGACGGAAGGAAGGAGGCTGGTTGCCAGGGCACCCAACCAGGGGTCGAGAGGGTCGGAACTTTCCATCGTCCACCCTTCTTTCTACCCGACCCCAAGGAAGAAAGGCTGGCCATTGAGTCAGTCGCCAGCGGCCGATGATTCAATCAGCCACGCCTGGGTAAGGAGGCCTCCGTGAAACCCCAGGGACGGGGTTCGGAGAGCGGCCGGGTTGGCAGACACGTGGAGATACGGGGGGGCCCGGTGCACGTGGAGGACCCGGGAGCTCCGTGCCCCTTCCCCAGGCCTCGGCCCTGTCACCCACCCCTGCCATTGGGCTGCTGTGAGTTGCATGCTTGCGCAGTTAACCGCTCACCTCGTGAATGAAGTGTTTCTCGGAAACCTGGGAGCTGCTCTAGCAAACTGACGGGTCCCAAGGAGGGGGTCTCGGGAACCCCAATCCATAGCCAGCAAGAAGCACAGGTCAGAGAGAACCTGGGTTTGCAGGTGACTGGTGGCTGAAGCGGGTGGGTGGGGTGGGGGACAGTCTGTGGGACCCAGCGCTTCACCTGTGTCAGGCACCCACTCCCTGGTTCTGTGCTGGCGGGGCGCCCTCTAGCTGTGTCCGCTTGGCTTTGCAGGAGGCTCTGCTGGTAAGAAGAGGCTGCAGCATGTCAGTGGACCCCTCTGTGACAAACAAGGGCACAGGGCACCCGCACAGGGCACCCTGCCCCACGCCGCCCCGCCCCTCGCCCCGCCTCGCCCTGCCCGGAGCTTAGGGGCCCTCCGGCCTTTCTGGCCTTTGGCCCTAACCCTAACTGTGCTCTGACCTTAACGATACAGAAGGCCCGGAGGAGGAGGAGGAGGGCTTCCCGGCCTGGCACCTGTGTCTGGGAGGAGGCAGGTGGGCGGGGTGGGGAAGGGGCGGGGCTTGTGCAGGGCCCTGCCTCTCTCGCCCACACTCCTTTTGAGGGGTCGGGTTTGTGAGGTACGACACTGAGACCTGAGACCGGCATCTGGCAGGTCCCGGAGCGGCAGGGACTTCCCACCCTCCCCGAGGTTGGAGGGGCGGAAGTCCCCACGTGAGTTAGCTGGGAGGTTGGTTGGTGCTGGGACCCTCCGGCTACACCTGCGTCTTAATTACTCGGCTTCTGTTCACGTGTGAAACTTGGCATCCACCTCGATTCTGCTCCCACTCGGTCAGCCGCCACGGTTCCGCGGCCGTGGCCACCGCGTCCGCCTGCTCGCCACGCGCAGGCCCGTCGCTGCTGCGTCGCGGTCCCACCTCCACGCTGCTCTTTAAGTCTTACTTTCTTCCGTTTCACCCGCCACCATCTCCGAGCTGATCTTTCTAAAATACCCAGTCGTGCCGATGTCCCCTCTCTGGTTAAAACCCTCCACGCACTCTGCTTAGCGAGAACCAAGTGTTCGTGCTCAAGGAGCTTAATCTTGGCAGGCGGACCCAAGAAGCTAAACTTCGTGGAGCCCCTGTTGGATGCTCAACATTTTTCAAAAACTTCCTGGTCTCCGCGCCCCCTGGCCAATCGGTTAAACTCAATCTTCTCTGCCCTGTTCCTTTGATCCCACTTACTATACGTCAGTTATCGTGCAAGCTCCGGGCAACAGGATAAACGCTCCATTCGTGCGGTTTTATTCTTGTTCTGCCTCTGGGTGGCGGGTGGTGTCCTCATCGTGGAGATGTGGCAGCAGAGGCTGTAAGGGGGACGGGTGCGCAGCCCCCGTGAATGGTTAGCCAAGCGTCGCATCCATGTCCACCTGCCCCCAAACCGCATAGTCAATGAGACATGCAATAACTCACCATCGTAAATGATGGACCCGTGATGTTTTTACCTGACAACGAAGTCATTTTTTTTTTTGACCCGATAAATGAAATCCTATTCAATCAGAGGGGTGGGGTGGGGGAGTCTTGGTGCCTGTTCCCTCCCCAGTCTTGGCAGGCTGCCATCACCAGCTCCTGACACCGAAGCGGGGACAGGAGCCCGTGCAGGCGGTCCCTGCAGCGTCGGGGGTGGGGGACAGGTATTAGAAGCTCTGCCATCTCTGCAGACCTTCTTTCAAAACCCGTTGATCTCTCTGTCTGTGTCCTTATGCCATTCGGCATGTGCTCTCTGTGGCTTTGTGCTGAGTCTCGAAATCTGTCACTCGTTTACTCTTGGACTCACTCGTTCGCTTCTTTCCTCGCCAGTTTTCTGAAACTGTTTTTGCTGAGTATATGAGCAACCTGCATGATGCCAGGCGGATTGAAAACGTCCATATGCCTTCTGTTTCCATAATCGCAATAGAATGGAGAACCCGAAAATCGTCTCACAAGACAATACTTGGAAATAGAGGGTAAAATATAAGAAACATCACGTTTAGATGCGTAGCCGAGACCTAAGAAAGTAAGGAAGAATAAGAAGGCCCCAGATAAGCGGGTAACTGAAGCCCGGAAGAGCCTGGCCAGTGCCCCGGGGTCTTTGCCTGCCTCAGAAACCAAAGGGCTAGGTTGTGACATCTCTGTTAGGACGGGAGATGACTTCTTGGGTCTGCGCGAGGAGGCCGGTGGCAAATGACGCCAACTCAAGGGCAAGATCCTTGAAAGGTGGAGCCCTCAGTGATAGTGTGAACCACAAAGCTTTCGCTCAGTGGCCCGGGCTGCTGTTCGGGAAGCCGTTCTGTCTCAGCCTGGATATTGGTGGGCTCGTGGGGCTAGCAATCTTCCTAAGGATATAAAACGGTAGGCCTGGTTTTACGTGAATTGGGGTTTAAGTGTGTATTACCTGCAGGGTCTGGGAAGCTCAAGCTAAACATTAACCAACGATATAGTAGAAAACCAGATTCATGAAGAAACAAACTGTGAGTGGAAGGAACTGAATCTGATAGAGGTCGGCGTGCTCGTTGGTGATGGTGGGGTCCAGGTGTGTCCTAGGAGGGCGGGAGCTCGGGTGACGGGGAGGCAGCTGTTGGACCCTTTCTCTTCTCTGTGTGCGTGTGTGTTTTTAGAAATACATCCGTGTTGGCGCAGACATGCCAGTCGGCATTCAGATGCTCAGGTACCGCATGGAGTTGCTTTGCTCATCCGCCGAAGCATCGTTTCCACGTGGTTTGAACTAATACCTTCCCAGTTCTTGCTGCTTCAAACAGGGCTTCAGTGAAACAGCTCGCACGCGTGTCCGTCTGCACGTATGTGAGTGTGTTTAGGACTTGTGCCTGGATCCGGGATCAGGGCCACACAGGAGGGGAGACTGACCCATACACCCACCAGCTGCAGCTCGAATTCAGGTATCTTCATTGACGCTTGTGGTCATCCAGCTGCTACATTGCTGTAGCATTATGTGGCATGTAGGTAACCATATAACCTACCTGTCTGGCACAACGTCAGTGGTCTTTAAATGCTGATGCCACAATTCATGGTAGGCTAGAGATCCTGTAAATGACATTCTTGGTAGTGATTGAAAGGAACGTATTAAGTGAAATAGGTCACAGAGCAGAAGGTACAGCACGAGCCCATAATCTTTGCACAGATGTGCGGTGCTCATGCCTTGGTGGTGAATTCCAGGCAGGACTTCGATTTTGCTTGTCCATATTTCTGAACTCTCCTGTAATAAACATTTAATGCTTTTGTAATTTAAAAAGTTCTACTGAGTTAGTTCCCTGATTTAAAGGGAAATGTAACGGATTCTCTAAGGGGCGTGAGGCGGTTTTGGCTCAGTGCGCCAAGCCTCTTGTCAAATCTGTAGTCGATCAAAAACCTTTTAAGTGAACAAATTAAATTACAGTAGTCTCCCTTCATGTGCAATGTTGCCTTCTGCAGCTTTAGTCACCTGCAGTCAGCCGCAGTCTGAAGGTATTAAATGGAAAATTCCAGAAAGAAACAATTCATAAGTTTTACACTGTGCCTCGGTCAGAGCAGCGTGATGAAGCCCTGCAGTGTCCCGCTTGGGATGCCCACTGTCCCTTCGGTGTGTCCACAATAGGGTTCTCGGAGAGAGAGTCCATATTCATGATAGCGTGTGGTTGTAATTGTTCTATCTTGTTATTTTCATTTATCTCATCGTGTCTAATTTATAAATTAAACTTGATCAGAGGTACGTACTTAGAGGGAAAGGATATTTAGGGTTTGGTACCATCCGCTGTTATGGGCATCCACCGGAGGGGGTCTTGGAATGCATGTCTCGTGGCCACGGGGGGCCAAGTGCTATAGAAAAGAAGTCACGGGGCGAGTTGCGGATTCGAGGAGTTCCTGGCAGCGGTTATCAACGATGGCGGCATCTGCCGATGGGGTGGCCTGTGACGACACTGGTTGACGTCCCATGGACATAAAGATGCCGGCAGGGTTGTTGTTTTTTTTGGTATTCGCGTGTGTGCACGTGTGCTGGTGGCGGTTCTTCTCACTCTCAGGCACATTTCTGAAAGCTGGTACTTCCCCGCTCTGCCTGATACCACGGAACGGTCGCTTTGGACCTCGGCTGCATATGAAAATCATCTGGGCAGCTTTTAAAAGATATCGACGCTTTAATCCCAGCTCCAGAGATGCCGATGTTCGCCCGGGGTGGGCCGGCATTGCGGCGGTCGTTCACAAAGAGAAAATATTTTTTACCGCTGCAGGTCATATGTCTCTGTCGCAAATACTCGACTCTGCCGTCACGGGGTGAAAGCAGCCTAGACAGGAAGGAAATGACTGTGTGGCTGTGTTCCAATAAAACTTTATTTATAAAACAGGCAGTGGGTCGGCTTTGGCCCAAGGCTGTGGTTCCCTGACATCTGCTGGAGAAGCGACAAAAACGCGATAGTTTCCTATTTTACTTTAATAATGGTAAAACCCGAAGAGAGGAAAGCCGTCGTTCCGCATGATTTAAAGAAAAGAACGTAGGATTTAGAAGCTCTGGGTTCCAATCCCGAGTCTAAATTGGCCGTGTAATCTCAGGGAAGTCACTCGGCCTCTCTGATCCTTAGTTTATGCCTCTGAGAATGAGGACAGGATGTGTCTTCACAGGGCGGCTTTAAAGACGAGATGGAGCGAGGTAATGAAAGTGCTTTACACACGGAAAATGCTAAGCTTGTTCTCACGAACTGCTTGTTGCTCAGCATCTCATAGATTCACGTGTAATAAACATTAAATATTTAAAAGTAAAGCAAATTAGAAAATTTGAATTTAAATGTAATATAAACACGAAGACTGAGAAAAAGGAGTTATGCATAATGCATTTCTACATTCCTCAGCCAACAAAGTGACTTTAGATTGGTAAAAACTGTTTTTAAAGGAAGAGTGTATAAATAGTATACATTTTTCTCCAAAACAGAATTTCCTAGGGAAAAATCGGTGTTCATCCTGGCTGTGGGATTTTCAAGCGTAGTGTGCTGGTGGGGAGCAGGAAAGAGGCGGGGGCGGCGCGGCGCAGGTGGCCGTCGAGGGCGGTGGCCCACAGAGCCGCCTGCCCCTCTGTGACCTTCAAGGCGGCCTTTCCAGCAGGGCAGGAACAGCAGCCAAACGCGGGCGGTGGCGGCGAGGAAGCCGGGCCATTAGGTGGGGACCGCTCTTTCTACAAGTCTGGAGGAAAAGAGGAAAAATAGGGTGTAACTCCAAAGGGCATCAGGGTTAGACGTTGGCTCAAAGAAAGGGGGCGGAGCGTGTGCGGTGCCGAGGAGCGTCCAGGAAGGGGAAGGCGCCCCGCCCCTGGGCGGTGGGGGCCCGGCCGCCCGGCGGAAAGTCGGGGGGAAGCCACGCAAAGGCTGAACCGAGCCGGATTTACACCCCCTTGCACGCTGCCCTCCGCCTCCCTCAGACCTCACTCCACCTGCGGGTGGACGGGAGGTCACTTGTGTGTGTTCTGCTCAACTGGAAGCTTCTCCAGGGCAAGGCTTACGCTGAATTCTGATCAGTGCTTAAAGCCTGGAGGAAAAATAAAGCGTAAAAAACAGGTACAATTGAAGGTATCAATAGAGCCAAAGTTCATTCTTTAAAGAGATTAACGAAATAGGAAGATAGAAGAATTTTCGGTAATAATAATCAAGTAAATGTGCAAGGGCATAAATGAATATCAGTAATGAAAAAGATCATCACTATAGATCCAACAAAATTTGAAGAAATGGGTGCATTTCTTAAAGAATATCACTTTTAAAACAAATTTAAGAACCTTAGGAGTCCTATAACCATAAAGCAGTCGACTCATCGTTTATAGACTTCTCACAAAGAAAATGCCAGGCCCAGATTGTTTTATAGGTAAATTTTACCAAATTTTCAAGGAACAGAAAGTTCCAATATTATCTAAATTCTTCCAAAGAATAAAATAAGAAAGATTCCCCTTGATTCACTCTGTGAGGCCAGTATAACCTTGATCTCAACCAGACAGGACAGCATAAGAAAGAAAAACTGTGAGCTGGTTTCACTCATGAATATACACGTGATGTTTCTAAGCAAAATATTGGGAAAAAGAAGTCAGTAGTGGCCTAATGAAGGTACTATATCATGACAAGTTGTTTTCCAACCCTCCTCCCCCAAAATACAAAAGCAGGTTAATATTTGAAAAACTATAAACATCTTTACATGAACAGATTAGAGGTTGAAAACATAAGACCATCTTGAATGGGCAGAGTGAAAGCACTCGATAAAATTCACTAGTTTATGTTTTAAAAAAATAAAGACTCAGCAGCTAGCAATAGGTTGTTCTTAACGTGACAAAGACTACCTGCCGAACCTCTGCGGGAAACAAGATTTTAATGGAGAAATGTTATAAACATTCTCTTTAAAACCAGAACGAGATAAGGGTGCTGGCACCACCACTTTGGTTCAGTATATCCTGGGGGTATCCTGGGGGTTCTAATTTTGTTCACTGAGACAAGAAAAGTTAACCTAAAGGCTTAAGTTTTGTACCACGAGAAAACTTGTTATTCACAGATGATTTTTTTTTTTTTTTTACATAGAAAAACTTAAGTAACACACAAATTATTAGGAATAACAGTTTAACAAGGTAGCTTGGACATAGAAGATCAGGTATACCAAAATGAGTTGCGTTTGTATTTGCCATGAATAGTTAATGAAAAAAATAGTTAATAAAAAAATAAGTTTTAATATATACTGTTTATAACAGCGATTTAAAAAATTAGGATACCTAGGAATCAATCCAGGGAAAGCATGGCCTGTCTGGGGGAAATAACTAAACTTTATCGGAAATCTTTAAGGGCGACTTAAATAGAAAAAGTGCCAGTTTCATGGATAGAAAGGTACACTAGGAGTTATTGCAGAGTTATTTTTCCCCAAATCGATCTACTGATTCTGTATAATTCCAATCAGAATTCCCACAGGTTTTCTCAGGAATGGGACAGGCTGACTAAAATTTATCCAGGAGACCAAAAGCCTACAAATACTTAGGACACTTCTTTTTGAAAAGGAGGAGGCCTCGGCCTATTAGAAGGCATTGTAGTATTGGCCTAGGGTTAGACAGTTTGGCCAATAAAATATAGCCCCAAAAGAGGTCCAGGCTAATGGTGGAACTGCTTATGATTCTGGTAGAGTTCTAGATCTCTGGTGAAAGGATGGACACTGTATTGCTTATTCGTGTAGAAAAATGTGCAATTATACCCCTACCTTACCTCGCGCACAGAAATTAAAATCTCGATGGACCGGAAACTGAAACGTGAAATACAAAACTAAAACTCGCAGGAAAAAATATAGAACAATATTTTTATGACCTCAGAGTAGAGTAAGATTTGTTAAGGCATAAAAAGTTAACTTAAAAAAAAAATAATAAATGAATTAAAAATAAAAATTTATCTTCTTTGAAAGATAATATAAAGAAAGATTAATTCAAGCCCCCCCAAAATAATAAATGAATTAAAAATAAAAATTTATCTTCTTTGAAAGATAATATAAAGAAAGATTAATTCAAGCCCCAAACTGAGAGAAGATTATTTGCAATAATATGACCAACAAAGAATCAGGAGTTTACCAGTTCAGATTCTGCCCACTGCCCGTTTTTATGCTGATGGCAAGCTAAGAATGCTTCCCTGCCCCCATTCCCCATCCCCTCCCCGCCCCCCACCCAGCTTCGTCCTCCGCCCCAGTTAAACTTTGTATTTTGAGATCATTGTAGATTCACTTGAAGTTGTAAAGAACAACACAGAGAGACCCAAAGAATCAGGAGTTTACCAGTTCAGATTCTGCCCACTGCCCGTTTTTATGCTGATGGCAAGCTAAGAATGCTTCCCTGCCCCCATTCCCCATCCCCTCCCCGCCCCCCACCCAGCTTCGTCCTCCGCCCCAGTTAAACTTTGTATTTTGAGATCATTGTAGATTCACATGCAGTTGTAAGGAACAACACAGAGAGACCCGGGCGGACTCTATCCAGTTTAGTAACATCTTGAAACAAAATCACAGCCAGGATCTTGACCCTGATACAGTCAACATTTCCTTCACAGCGGGTTCCCTTACAGCGGGTTCCCTTATGTTGCTTTTTTTTTTAGAGCCACCCCACTTCCCTTCCATCCCCGACCCGACCTTAACCCCTGGCAACACCTGATCTCATCTCCGATCTGGTCTCCGTTTTTACAATTTCATAATTTCAAGGCTGTTATATAAGTAGAATTATATACTGTGTAACCTTATGGAACTGGCTTTTCCCACTCAACATAGTTTTTTGGAGATTCGTCCAGGTTATTGCATATGTCAATGTTTTTTTCCCTTTTCATTGCTGAGTAGTAGTCCATGGTATGGACGATCTGCCGTTTGTTTGACCATCGACCCGGCAAAGGACATCTAGATGGTGTTCAGTTTGCGGCTATGACAAATAAAATTGCTAAACATTCATGTACAGAGTTTGTGTGTTTCTTTGGGATAAATGCCCCCAAATTGCAATTGCCAAGCGGTATGGTCGTTGCACGTTTACTTTTTAGAGAAACAGCCAAACTGTTTTCAGAGCGGTCGTACCATTTTACCTTCCTGCTGGGAACGTATGAGGGGTTTTCTGCATCCGCCGCAGCCTTCGATGTGGTCACGTTTTTCATTTTAGCCATTCTGATAGGCGTGCCGGGATATCTTATTCTGGTTTGGATTGGTATTTCCCTCATGCCGATGAGGTTGAACATCTTTTTGCGTGCTTATTGCCCTCTGCCTCTCCTCTTTGACGGACTATCTCTCCATTGCTTTCGTCCATGTTCTAATGGGATCGTTTTCTTGCTGTCGAGTTTTGAGAGTTCTTTATGTATTCTAGGTACTAGTCTTTTGTTGGATATGTGGTTTGCAAATATTTTCCACTCTGTAGCTCTCTTTCTCATCCTAACAGGGTTCTTTTGCAGAGCAAAAGTTAAATTTTCATGGAGTCCAATTTATCACTTTTCTTTATTTCCTCTTTTGTAAACGGTGCTTTTGTTGCCAAGTCTAAGAAATTATTGGCCAGCCCTAGATCCCGAAGATTTTCTTCTATTTTTTTTTTCCTGGAAGTTACAGAGTTTTACCTTTTTTTAAGTCCACATCTGTTCTGAGTGAATTTTTGTAAAAGCTGGGAAACTTAGGTTGAATTTATTATTATTATTTATTTTTTTTGCCTGTAGATGTCCAGTTGCTCCAGCACCATTTTTCGGAAAGCCTGTATTTCCTCCATTAAATTGCTTTTTCGGCTTTATCAAAAGTCAGTTGGGCATATTTGTTTCTGTGTTCAGTTTTGTTCCATTGGTTTCTGTGTCTCTGCCACACCCACACAGCTTCAGTGCTGTAGCTGTAAGTATTGAAATGGGGTGGATCGATTCCTGCCACTTTATTATTTTTCAGAATTGTTTTAGCTCTGCTAGTTCCTTGGTCTTGGCACATATATCTTAGAATAATCTCGTCTATACTTGCAGAAATCTTTTGCTGGGATTTTGCTAGGACTTGGGTTAAACCTGCATGTCAGTTCAAGGAGAACGGCATGTTTATTATAGGTCAGGTCTTTCGGTCCATGAACACGGTGTGTATAGTCCACGTATTCAGAGATCTGCTTTGTTTTTTTTCGTCGGCATTGTCCAGTTTTCAGCAGACAAGTCCTGGCACGTTTCGTTAGCTTTACACTTAAGTATTTCATTTTATTCGAGTGATTATACATTGTATTTTTATTTCTGTGTCCACTTGTTCATCGGGAGTATATAGAAATTCAGTTGATTTTTGTATATTTATCTTGTATCTTGTGACCTTGCCGGACTCACCTATTCTAGGAGGTTTTTTTGTTTGTTTGTTTTGTTTTTAGATTCTTTTGGATTTTTCTCTGTAGACAATCATGTAGTTTGCAAACAGGGTCAGTTTTATTTTTTTCCTTTCTGATCTGTAAGCCTTGTGTTACTTTTTCTTGTCTTAGCACTGGCTAGAATTTCCAGCACCCTGTTGAGTTAGTGAGACTGGACATCCTTGCCTTTCCCCTATAGAGTGGAAAGCATTCTGTCTTTCAGAGTAAAGTGAAATGTTATCTATAGTTTTTTTTTTTTTTTTTTTTAGATATTCTTTATCAAGTTGAGAAGTTCTCTGTTTCTGTTTCTGAGAGTTTTTATCATGAATGGGTGTTGTATTGATTTCCCGGACTACTGTAACAAAATATCACAAACTGGGTGGCTTAGAACAACAGAAATTTATTGTCTTACACTTCTGGAGGCTAGAAGTCCACAATCAAGGTGTCTGCAGGACAAGGCTCCCTCTGAAACCTGTGGGAGTTGTTCCTTGCCTCTTCCTAGCTTCCAGTAGTTTGCCAGGGTCTCTGACTTACGGATGCATCTTCTGTCCTCACATGGCGTTTTCCTTACGTGTCTTTACGTTGTCTTCCCTCCGTGTCTGTCTCTGTGCCCGAGTTTCCTCTTTGCATAAGAACAGGGTCATTCATATTGGGCTACGATATACCCTAGTGACCTCATTTTAACTCGAAGACCTCTCTAAAGAGCTTATTCCCAAATGAAGTCACATTCTGAGGTACTGGGGGTAGGACTTAAACATCCTTTTTGGTGTGCCCTTTGGGGAGAGGATTTATCAGTTGGAATCTTTCAAGGATTGGCTTCAGAGGTGCAACATAAATGCTCAGGAAAAGTTCGGGTCAACGTGGGCAAGAAAGTATCAAATGACATCACAAACCCTCCCAGGAGTGAAGGACGGGAGTTTTCAGATCGAAAGCAACCAATCAGCGCTCAGGATAACGAATGGGCAAATAAAAACCAACACTAAGGCACATTATAGACATATTTTAGAATACTGAGATAAAGCTTCGGAACGAGACTCCACATCGAAATGGTGTTATCGAATTCTGCAGGAAGATGACGTCCAACCCCACCCAAATCCATTCATCAAACCAGTCTAGAACGTGGGCAGAGCAAAGCCTTGTTCAGAGACATAGGATCTCAAAAGCGTATGCCCCGTGTACCTGTTCTCAGAAAGCTGCAGAGGGATGCGCTCCGAAAAAATGAAGCGATAAACCAAAAAAGACGAGTCGCTCTGGGAGCAGGAGATCCACCCAGAAGAGGGCCAGAGACTTCCCAGGTGGTGACAAAGGACTGACGATTCGTCACCAGCCAACGGCAGGATGGTGTGAGGCTGAAGGCGATGTTTGCACGAAGGAAGATGAAAAACTGGAGAGGTGTCGTGAAGAGTGTGGGAAGACAGCCAGAGGTTTCAGGAAACCCAGGTAAATGGAGGGAGGAAAAAAGCAGCGTTTAATCCCTGGGGCAAAGGCTGTATGAGAATAAAAACAATCCTAATACCTAACTTGATTCAGCAGCGATCGGTGTTTGCACAGTCACATGATAGTAGCGGAGGGTCTCAGCAGGGACCGACATGACCAGGTTTAACCAATAGATGAAAACATCGACTTCGTTGGCATGTAGCTTCATGAAGTAAAAGGAACCCAGCTTGATGAACGGTGGCGTATGTGTTCCAGCCATGTGACCTAGGTCACAGTCAAATGCAGAGTGTTTCCGCTGCCCACAAGTTTCTCTCGCGTCCCCTCCGCGGGGCCCCGGGCAGCCGCTGGCCTGCTGCCTGTCGCCTCGGATGAGTCACCTCTCCCAGGGTTTTGGTCCGTGGAGCCGCTGCACGCCGCTGTGAGCCTGGCGTGCTCCGCTCAGCAGAACGGACGCGGTCGGGGTTCATCCGGAGGGTGCGGCGTCCTGCGGCATCGGGCCGTTCCCTTCATCGCTGAGTGGTGGCCCGCTGTGCGGACATGCCCCGTTTGTCCACCCGCTCACGGGGTTTCAGTTTTAAAGGGACCCTGCAGAGCAGCTTCCAGGGCCCGGGTGGCCCAGGTCAGGATGTGTCTTGTCACACCAGCTCAGCGCTGCTTGGCGGACCCGCCAGGCATGTCCCGACCCAGGCCTCCACCTGCGTCTTCAGCCCGGAGCCTCTTCCCTCGCCGTCTGCGGGGTCCACTTTCTCCCCTCACTGAGATCTCGGTTCAGCTGTCACCCCTGTTTCCACTCTCCCCGGCCTCGTGTCTGTCCGGGGCCCTTGGGACGCCCCTCCATGGGGCACCCATTGGTGTGCTGGTCGCCTGTGAGCTCCGTGGTGGCTGTGTCTGTCTGGAACATGCACGTTTTATAAGTGTTTGTGGGGCGACTACACGTGGGCTCCGCGTCCTTTGTCACCCAGTGCCTGGCACACACAAGTGCAAGGTGTGTAACTGGGTGAGAGGAGCCGTTGCCAGTCAGCACTGTAATGTCACATTCCGCCAGGTGTGCCCTTCACGTGGCCCCAGGTACAGTTCCCTAGGGAGGGCCACGGGCCTTAAAAAGAGATGGCTGGGGTGACCGGAAGGGACCAGGGGTGTGACCATGAGTAGGCTCGGGGTTCTCAGGCTGGGGAGCCACCACCGTTCTGAGTGTGAGGTGCGGCCGGCCCCCGGGAGCTTCTTTCTGGGGTGTGCAGGGGACCGAGGGACGCCCTCTGTCCCAGAGCATACGGGCCTCTGACCTTTGTGTGCCCTCTGCCTTCTTGCCCACTGCCCAGCCTCACAGTGTAATGCTGGAGCGGGCTACCTCGCAGAACACTCGGCCAGCTGGTTCCGTGTCCCAGGACAAAGGGACGAGGTCGTTAGCAGCTGGTGCTTTATCTGGGCCCATGGGGGACGGTGACGCAGTGGCAGCAGAACTCGACCATCAGCGGCCGCCTTGGCAGAGGTCGAGATGCTGCCCTGACGTCTGTAGTGTCCAGGTGGCCACCTCTGCGTCCTACACGCATCCCGGAATTTGGGATCTGTTTCGGGGCCATGTGCCTGCATGGTGGTTGGTTGATAATCATGTAGATTTTCCTCTGAAACTTAACTTCACAAACGGTCAAAACGGGCTTGTTTCTATTTATCTCTTAAATCATTAGGGAATAACAGACCACAAATGGATTAAAATGTTTCTGTATTAATAATCATTTTTAGCTTGAAGCCGCCGCTGGTAATTGGTTCTCGGGCTGGTGTTGAGAGCTGTCTTCGCAGAGTCTCAGTGGAAAGGCACCTTCCGTGCGCTTGGCTGGGGACAGCAGCACAGTCACTTTGCTCCGCTGGTGTCCACGGGAGGCGCCGCGGGCTTCACGGGGCGGTTTGCTTGGGCCTCACCGGTTGACAGCGGGGTGCTGCCGCCACGCGGGCTCACCCCGCAGGCCGCGTCAGCCTCGCTTTGCCATGTGAAGGCTGCATCACGGTGGCCGGCGCTGTTACTCCCCCGTCCTGAGTGCAGGGCCAGGTAACCAGCCCAGACACGAGGAGCCACTCAGTTCTGGAAGCAGGAAGAAGCCCAGGCAGCCTGTCCAGAGCTGTCACACTCCAACTGCTACCATGTACCAAGCAACATCCTGAACAGATGGATGCCAGCCCGTTCACACCAGCCTGTTCACACCAGCACAGGTGTGATCCCCGGTGTAGAAGAGGAAACCCTGGGTCCTTTCTCTCCCTCCTTCCCCTCCCCCTCCCTCCCACTCATCCATCTCATCCGTCATTCAGCATATGCTGCCTGAGACCTCGATGCCCCGGGCACCTTTCCCTCGGCCCTGGGGCAACCTCAGGGGTCAAGTTGATTGTCAAAGGACAAGTGTGATGCTCATTCTCATGGTGCTATTGTCCCAGCGGGAGGGGACTTACAATCATCCAATTCATAAGGAAAACGCCAGGTGACAAGCACCAGGCGGAGGATTAAAACAGGTGAAGCGATGAAGCGTGAGAGGTGGTTCTTAGGCCTCTTTCTGAGGAGGTGACGTCTCCACTGAGATACAAACCAGCACATGCTGAGAAGACAGGAGAATGTTCCAAGCCAGGGGCACCCGCAAATGCCCCCGAGGTGTGACGTGGCAGCAGAAGGGTGGGTGGACAGGAGCCCAGTGCCCGGGAGGGCGATGCCGGTGACCTTGGCGAGCGGACCTGGAGACTGGGCTTCGCGCATAAGCTCAGTGGGAAGACGGGAGGTTTTGCTGGGGGAGTAACGCGGTCTGGTTTTTGTGAGAGATCGTGGCTGCTGGGTGGCTGGCGACTGGATTATGGGGTTCGGTGTGGCAGCAGGCGCTCTTCGGCCACTGTTGCTATGGTCCTGTGGTCAGTGGGTCATGGCGTGAGTCTGTGTGTCTGTGTGAGAACCGTGGCTGGCTGTGTCCTCGGCAGCCTGTGGTGGCCGGGAGCCCGGAGGCAGCAGGGCGGGCGGCCACAGCCCTGTAGCTGGGCTTGGGGTTTTCCAGGTGAGGACAGAGGACAGGGAAGCCAGCAGAGCTCGGCTGCAGGAGCGACTCAGCACATGGATCGATAACACGCGCACTGCCCTGCCCGAGCGACACCTGGCCTCTTCCTCCCTAGGTTGTGGGGGAGGCTTCCGGTCAAGGCTTTGCCAGAGTCCCTGGTGAGGTCTGGAGCTGCCGTCTGTCCTGCCGACTTGGTTCTCCCAGCCTCTCTTCCAGCTCTGTCCCCTGTGGCCCCTCAGCGCCGGAACTGTCCGTTTTTATTCTTCTAGGCTGCTCTCTTGACCAACGTCATCCGGCTCGCCCTCCCCACCCAGCTGAGGACCTGGGGGCTGAGATCTGGACGGTGACCTGCAGCCACCTAAGAGCCCGTTGGCATCTTCATGCAGTGAAGGCCTGTGACTCCCCGACCGTGGGCGCATCAGGCACCGTGTGCCCACGTTTTCTGCTTCAACAGCGGACACCATTCCTGATGCCAGGGGTGCCCAGATACCCTGTCTGACGCGAAGTGCCCCAGGATGAGCGGGGGCGGGTTTTCAAGGCGGCGGGTTTGCCTCGGTGGCCGCATGTGACCTGGGCGGTAGTCACTGTGTGTAGGGGGGTGGAGCTTGGCACAGCTGATCACAGGGACGAGTGATTCGTGTCCTGGCTGTGGACGGTCCCTACTGGCATCACGTGGAGGTTCCTGAAGCACCTGGCAGGCCCCCGTTGCCCCAGGATGAGCGGGGGCGGGTTTTCAAGGCGGCGGGTTTGCCTCGGTGGCCACATGTGACCTGGGCGGTAGTCACTGTGTGTAGGGGGGTGGAGCTTGGCACAGCTGATCACAGGGACGAGTGATTCGTGTCCTGGCTGTGGACAGTCCCTACTGGCATCACGTGGAGGTTCCTGGAGCACCTGGCAGGCCCCCCCCACCCCCCGTGCCCCTAGGTGGTGGTGCTGCCTTGGCTCTATGTGACGACGCATTTGTCCCCACCCTGCTCAGGGCCACTGCCGCCCTGCTGCCCCAGCCTGCCCTGCACTGTCCAGGACGGGGTTGGCCGAGCCGTCCGTCCACTCTCCCCCTTCCCTGGTTCCACTGCGCCCCTAGAGGCCCGTTCCTGGTGCTACTCCTGAGGGAAGGCCCCGGAGACCTGAGCTGGCTGGCCACATCTGCAACATCGGCATGGAGGCGGGGCTGCTGGGGACCAGTGTCGTCCCTCAGACCCCGTTCTTCTGGGCCGTGCACATCACGGAGGCTCGTGGGTGGCCCTCTTGGGCTCGCGGCCTTGTCACAGTGCCTTCCTGGGGTGTGCGTGGTGAGGCGCCAGTCACTGGTGGCATCCGGAGTGCCACATCTGAGCCCAGGCTTCAGTCCTGTTCTCCCTCCCTCCCCGGACCTTTGGTTCCTTCGGGGCAGACAGCGGTGCTGGTGCAGCGGGCGACGTCTGCAGGGCCCAGCGTGCCGCGGCGCGGGCGCTGAGGCCGCGGTGTGCGTGTGGTCCCCAGGCCCCGCAGTGCAGGACGCAGGCGCTGTTCGCCGCCCTGGCCTGGCGGAGGAGTGCCAGTCCCACCTGTGTGGCTCTGCCGTGCAGCCGAGCTCCACCTGGGTGAGCCGGGCGGGCCTGGAACAGGATGGTGCCGGGGAGCGCAGACAGAGCCTACCCGCGCGCCTCCTGCCAGCTCTGTTCTTTCCCGCTGCCCCCTCTCTCGGCATCTCTATCGCTGCCCGACCCCAGGACGGGGAGTGGAGGCGTCTCTGCTGCCCTTGGCCTTGTCCTCCGAGCCCTCCCAGGTACGACCACCCTCCTTCCCTCCCT
Organism: Pteropus alecto; assembly: GCF_000325575.1. Taxonomy (NCBI): domain Eukaryota; kingdom Metazoa; phylum Chordata; class Mammalia; order Chiroptera; family Pteropodidae; genus Pteropus; species Pteropus alecto. Next base: position 2,260,135 of record NW_006443131.1, on the reverse strand, counting down.
TTCTCCCTTCCTCCTCCAGGTGCTGGGTGGCGGACGGGGTGGACACCTAGGCTGTGGTCATGTTCATCGATTCTGGCCAGTCGGCCACCATTCCCGTGCGGGCCCTGCACAGCCTGGATGGTGACGACTTCTGGAGAGAGGCGAGGCGTCCTTCTCCCCCTGCCGAGGACTTTGGGGACAGATCGACACTGTGCCTGTTTGCAGGGCCTCCGCGGCGGATGATGGGCAGCCGAGGCCCTCGGGGTGCCCTGCAGCCTCTCTCGGTTGGATCACACCCCAGTTTTTGGCATCTGCCCCCTGCAAAGCTGCCTCTTGAGTGTTAGTTTTCATACCTGGGCTCTGGGCACCCGGTGCCACCCAAGGCCAAGGCCGCCGGTGTGGGGAGCCTCCCACCCTGCTTCTGCCAGGGCCGCCCAGCGGTCACGCTTATGTACAAGTTCTGCTTAACAATGGTTGGAAAAGGATCCCGTGACAGAAGACGAGGATTTGCAAAGCCCCGGTGGGCACTGGCGCCCTGGCCGAGTCTCCCCACGTGCTGCTCCTGCAGACTCACACCTGCTGGGCCTCAGATTCCGCCTCGTGAAGCCGCCACCCCTTCTTTGCCGTGCCCTTTCTCAAGACTGGGGTTCGGTGAGCTGTGAAAGGGTGAAAGAATGCTTAGGGGGTTCAGGAGGAGAAGCAGAGCTGAAGACAGAGACCCCCCCAAGCACCCCCCAAATGCAGGCTCAAGGCCTCCTGGGAGGCTGAGGGGACTGGTGTCCAGTGGTCATGGGCACCACCCAGAGGTCGTCTTGGGTCATTGCATGAGGAGGGCCCCTGCCGTCCAGCCTGGGAGTGACAGGCCCGCCCTGGCTCGCCTCGGGAGTCGCAGGCCAGCTGAGCCTGACGCCTGATGGAGTGTTGGGGGATGGCCCGGAGTGGAGCCCCCCGCCCTGCATAGCAGCTCCCAGGCTGTCAGAGGGGCCAGAGTGTCCAACCCAGATCCGGGGGACACGCAGCTCCCCGGCGGACTTGGGGACAGCCCTGGGAGGTCAGGTGCATGGTGTTCAGCATCCTCCCTGCATGGATGAGAGCGGAAGGGACTCTGGTCTCATAGCAACCAAGTGGCGCCCTGGGCATGGAGCCTCGGTCTCCGCTGAGTGTGGCCGGCTTCCTGCACACGGAGCTGGCCCCAGGGTTTGGGGGCGGCAGGACAGCTGAGCTAGCGGAGTGAGGGCAGACCTCCTGACCCGCCTTGCGCGGGTCCAGTACATCGCAGTGGCAGCGTCCGCTTCCAGCCTCCACTCCAGCCCGAATGCGCCAGCAGAATGGGGTGGACAGTCTTCTGTCCCAGAATCTCTCATGAGAGAACAGGAAATCCCAGGTCCCTGTAATTATTTTAACCACAACAGTGCCGCCTCCTGCTCTCGCCTGCCCTGCTGGGCCCTCCCCCTCCCCTGCCCCGGGGTATCTGGTCTGGTCCTGGCGGCCCCAGGAGACTAGCAGGAACCCATCCGCAGGGGCTGGAAGCAGCAGAGCTCATTCCCAAAGCCCTGGCCCGCACTTCCGTCCCTTGTCCCTCCCGCCAGACCCAGTGCCACCAGGGTTTTGTCCTGTTGTGTTTTGCAGGCATTTTGAGTTCATGTCAGGTGATCCATCGCATTCTCAGAGGGACAATCACTGGTGCTTTGAACTTGGAGGTAATGACCCCGTGTCTCACTGGGACATTCTCCCTCCCCTCCCCTCCCGGGGTCTCAAGGGCAGGCCACCGCCAGGCCTGGGTCTGCAGATTTACAGGCATTAGAACAGCACTATGGAGGGTTGGTCAGGTGGACTGGCCGGGCATGGGGTCCCTCCCCCACGGGGCGGTCCCTCCCCCACGGGGCGGTCCCTTTCTCTTTGGGTCACGCATCCTGAAGTTTGAGGAGTTTCGGTGGCGTGGTACCATCGGCACGGGCCCCGCTCCTGTCTGGGGTCTGTGCCCTGCCCTCTCGTCTCTCGTTTGCTCTTGAGGCCTCGGGGCTGAAAAAGGCCACACTGGTGCCCAGTATTGGTTTGATTCCCATTTGCTTTTATCCTAAGCGCGCGCCTCTCGGCGGAGAGCGAAGTCTCGATTTGTCTTGAACCAAATGTAGGAAGCTTCCACGAGGTGGAAAGCCTCTGGTGGCCGTGTGTTTCTTTCCTGTCTCTCCTTAGCACCCAGAGCATGATGTAAGTTGCCCTCACGGATGCCGGAGGATGAAGGGTGAGGCTTAGTCCTCCTGGCACGCCACTGTAGAGTCAGGTGGCGAGCCTCTGACCAATGAGCCATCACCGTGGTGAATAAACGTTGGCATGTTGCACGAATTTGGGGTGACGGATTCCTGCCTAGCCACCCCTACCCGGCCCTTCGCCGCCCGGCCCGGGGTGTAGACGCACACTGAGGGGTGGGCTATCGACCCAGCAGCTCGTTTCGTTTCTCTTTGCCTTCTTAGAGGAGTGAAGAAAACTGATTCGGGATGATACGGCTTTCCTTTATGATGTGTAACTTCTTTGGAACCCTAACTTAGGGTCATAAAAAGGGTGTTAGGTTGGACCAAAAAAGTGGGGGTGTGTACAGCTCACGGGAGCTGGTGCCTCCCTTTGTGCCAGGGAGGACATGGACCCCGTTGTTTCTTTAAATAATTTTATTAGAGCCAAACTATTTAAATAATTTTATTCGTTTCATCCTTTGGTAGATGAGAAAAATACATTACAAAATACATTGCACAGAGGACACAGCTCACAGGACCCATTACTGACAACGCAGCCTACATTTCAGCCTGGGCCACAGGAACCAGGTTTCAGCTCTGCCGACGTTTGCCCCTTGGGTCCCGCTTTGTGGAACCCTCGGTGTCCGTTGGCACCCCGTTATCGCGTGGGTGTGGGCAGAGTTAGAGCAGTGTTGGGGGGCCTCCATCACCTGAAGTGGCGAGACGTTAACCCGCAAGGGAACGGGGTTGCCCCGTTAGAATGATGCGCACTCGAGCCCTCTCCCGCTCCGCGAGTCCTTTCTAAGACGAGCGTCTCCACCGGCCGCCCCTGGCCCGGCACTGAACTCATCGTCATCGTCCAGTCTGCAGGCACGGTCTGTCCTAAGAGGCTGCGTCAGCCCCGAAGCGAGCTTACCGATGGCGGGGGCAGCAGGTGCCGTGCGCGGACTTCGTGCCCGTACCTTGAAACAGCGTGTACAGACGACACAGCGCCGTGGGTCCAGCTTGGCAGACCCTCCCCCTCCCGGCCAGTTCCCAGAGCTTGGGGTAAAGACACGGGTGCATACAACCCCCTCCACAGGACCCCCCCCACAAGGAAACGGCTTGAAGGAATCCACAGTTCTCTGAACAGCTTTGCTCAGAGCTGTGCCCGTGTCCTCTGACGGGACCGCGTGACGCAAGGGAGGGGTGAGCGAAGGCACTACCTGCGAACACCCTCAGTGCACCCCAGGCCGCCTCCGGGAGGGAGGGGGGCCGGCCGACAGCGCAGCTGGCCCGGGAACGCTGCGGGCGTCCTGGAGACCCCGTCCCCACTCCGTTCACGCAGCAGCAGTGCTGTGGGCCGGTCTGTGACGCCGCCTCCTCCGCTCCTTAGAAGAGAAAATCAGTCCTGAGAATGACGGGCACCATCCAGCTGGCCGGGCTCCGCCCTCCGAAGGGCGCTGGTGGCTCCGGGGTCTTCGGAGACCTGGGGGTGGCCGGGCAGGGGCTTCGCCCACTCTTCTCTGGCTGTAGCAGCTGAGCCGCCTCTCACCTCTACCAGGGCACCCCTCCCCCACTGCCCAAGTCATTCGGGGGAGGGGCGGGAGGTGGGAAGAAGAACAGAGTCAAGACCAGCCTCTTCAAATTAACAAACTGTAATTGTTTTCCCAAAGATACATTTTTTCCATACACATCCATCATACACTGTAACCAAAAAAAGCAGTGTACATGAAATAAGAGAAAATAAATTAAAAATCCATAGCATAGGTAAGGAGGCTCTAGTCTGGAGCACAGCTGAGTTTCCAGCAATATAAGGAGGCTCGAAAGTTTCTCTTATAAGAATGCCTGCTAGCGAGGGTTCCAGCCAGGTGGTTGGTTGGTCTGTTAAGTCAGTCTTGAGTACTTGGAAACAGTTGTGTTGGTTTTTTCCTTAGCGTTTAGAATAGCCATCACTGTCCTGCAATAGGCAGAGCTATCACGTCCAGGAAAAACGAGGGAGGGAACCACAGAGGCGGCGTGAGATCCAAATACAGCATTCAAAGGTAATTGGTCCAGTGGTGCCTGGGGAGGGGGGGGGCGACACTCCGGGGTTAGCCATCTTCCTTCGGGGGTGTGTACCAGCCTGCGGAGAGACCCAAGAGGACAGTGAGGTGGAGGCGGACGCCCCCTCCCAGCCCTGACCACGGACGTCACCAGGGTTACAAGAAAGGTCCCAGGAAGAGCTTCCGGGGCCCGGAGAGCAGGTGGGCAGGCAGCCGAGCACCTGCCTACGGGAGACGAGGAGGCGGCGACGTGCCCAGCCTGACGTGGCAGAAGGGGGAGACAGGCTTTGTCACAGTGGTGGGGGGACGGGCAGTGCCACATCTACAGGTGGCACAAGCGCCGTTGCTTTCTGGGAGAAGGGGCTGTGGACGGAGCCGCCTCCAGCCCTGCCCTTGGGGACACGGGTGGTGCTGGGCCGACGGGCACAGACGGCAAAAGCAAGGCTGCTGGCCGTTCGGCTGGGAGAACCTCGGGCCGGCTCCAGTCTCACCGTTTTTTTCGTGGATCTGCACCAAGGACTTGTAGGACTGCTGTGCTCTTGTCAGACTGTATTGAGACTGGGGAGAGGAAGCCACCAAGTCAGGCCATGGCCGGCGGTGGCCTCACTGTCCCTTAGCTGCCGCCCAGACCCCCAGGAGTCCGGGCTCCCAACCCGGTGCTGCCCGCATTCGAAGCGTGTCCCGCTGGCCATCCCTCCATCCCTCGGGAGCAGTTCCGCAGCCTTCCCTTCCCAGACCTGGGCCCTCCCCAGTCCCAGCATGCCCTCAGGCAGGGCCCTGCCCCCGTTCCCGCCGTGGGTGTCCCAGGCCCGCTTGTCCGATGCCGCCAGCCCAGCGGCTCATCCCCTTGTCCCAGAAAGAAGGCAGCCTTGGTCGGCTCGTGGCCCAAGCTGCATCTGGCCCCGGCTGCTCACTTTGTTGGCTCCAAACTGCACCCGTGCCTTCCCCTTCACCAGCGTGGCACTGATCTGCATAATCACCGACTCTATCGAGTAGGCGCTGCTCCAGCCCTGGGAAGCGGGGACAAAGCAGTCAGGAGAGTCCCCGGGAACGGAACTCCTGCTCTCCGGTGAGGAGCTGCACCTGGAAGGCCCTGGCCCTCACCCCCAGAGCGGTCAGCAGGTGCGGGCCCTGCCCACGCCCGACCCACAGGGTGTGCGTGGTGAAGCCCACTGAGCCCGGCCCAGAGCCAGAGACGGGCTCACCTGTTTGGTGAGGAGTTCCATGCAGATGGCACCTCCGCCCAGGACATACCTGCGGGATGAGAGTTAGTCAGCTGTGCCTGGCCCAAGCTCCATGCCCCTCCCGCACCCCCAGTCACAGCGGCTGCCCTCTGCCCTTGCGGAGCCACTCACCCTCCGGACAGGACCGGAGACACGACCCTGACAAATGGTGGGTCAAAGGGAAAGTTGTCCTGAGTGAGAGACAGAGGCAGCGGTCAGGGCGCGTGGTCGGTGTCCTCCAGGGACTGGCAGGCGGGGGAGGCCTGAGCCGAGGGGGCCGGGACGGGGCCAGGCTCACCTTGAAGGAGAAGTTGAGGAGGATGAAGTCGGCGCCCTCCTTCTCCTTGAGGGTCTGGAGATCGCTGTGCAAAGCGCTGTCCTGGTCGACCCTAGGGAGCGAGTCGGGGCTCAGGCCGCTGGTCCCAGCTCGGGAGCCTCGGCTGGCCCCCGGCCCGCAGCAGAGGGACAAACCACTGCCCACGCCCGCTCCCCGCTCCCCGACCGCCCTGGACGTTCCCAGCACACTGGCTCCGCCTACACTCCACCTCAACTTCTTGTCCCATCCCAGAGTCTCACTCACTTGAGGAGTTTGACATTCCAGTCATACAGACTGTCATTCACCAGTTCCACTGCATAGTTTCCTGGAAAGCGGGAAGAAGACGGGCTGAGTCATGAGGATGGTCCAGGTGGGGAGCGCTGCCTCCCCAGGCCGGGAGAAAAAGTCACCAAGGCTCCAATGGACAGGTGCCAGTCTAGGCCACTGGCCCGGGGAAGGCCCCTCCTGGCCTGACAAGTTCATAGACAGTCATGTGTCCCAAAGCTGCTGGATCCCTGGCCCCTACCGGGCCCTCGTCTGTGAAAGGCGCGTGCTCGGGCCCCGCCCAGAGGCACACTCACCGCCTTTGAAGCTCTGTGACCGGTAGATGTCCCTGAGCTCCTTCATCAGCCGGTCAGTGGCCTGCACCGAGCCAGACACCGCCCCCTGTGAGCAGGCGGGGAAGACGGAAACGTGTCACTGTCCCGGGGCTTGGGAACACGCGTTCCAGACCTTAGGGGCAGGCTGGCGGCTTGCTCGAGGTTTGGGCAAGGCTTAGGTGCACCCATAACCCATCCAAAAAGGGGTCCACTCCCCAGATGGACACGCGATGGCCTGCCACCTCCCAGCCGGGGCCCTCCGACCCCTCAGCTCAGCCTCTCCCTACAAGGTACGTACATTTAAGTAATCTTGCCTCTGGTTCTTTTTAATTTTCTCTAGTATGGCCAAGTTTTCTTTTCCGATGCCATCATCTTCAGATTTCTTGCCCTCGGCTGGCTCTTCCTCTTTCATTTCATAGTGATCTAGGTCTTCTGTGTCCTGGTCGGGGGAGGGCAGAGGAGGAAAGAAACCAACACAGGCTGTGGAGGGGCCGTCGCCACCCGAGTCCCACTTGGCAAGTTAAGGAGCAGCTGAGTCTCTAGCAGCTAAGGTGCTGAGCGCCCTTTCTGTGTCTGGAATGGCTCCCACCCCGTGGCCTCCAATCTCAAGGACAAGGCACAATGTGCCTCCCAGTCTGCTCGCCCGCAGCAGTGCTATGTCAGGACCCAGGGAAAGCCGGCAGGGACTGGCCCTCCTGCTTCCCAGACCGACCCTGCTCCAGCCATCCTGAAAATCTCCCTTAGCAGCAGAAACGCTTAATTCCTAGAATGACTTTGGCCTGACACTAACTCGAAGCTCACGTTTCACCCGCTGACTGCTGTACTGGGAGTCCTCAGGCCCCAGTCTAAGGGATAAACTGGACCAGAGTCTCCTGCCCTCCAGCCCAGGGCCTGAGCCACGGACACAAAGACGAGGAAGGGGATCCAGACGGGACATGTCAAGATGGGGGGGTCTCCTGCTCTAAGTGACCGAGCAGCTTGCTGTGCGTGGGGGAGGAGCCCCACTCAGATGGGCTCCGGCAGACCTGGAGGCGTGGCCCAGTGGGCTCCCCACTGTCTAAGCGCAGTAAGTTCATGTCAGCAGTCCTGCATGTGTCTTAAGACCCTAACAAAGTCACAGGAGTTGCAGACAAGGCAAGGAAACAAGGCCACCAGAGTGACCCGCGGTAACACCAACCTAGTTACTACAGTGGCTGCCGCCGTCCACCGAATGCCCGTTCTGGGTGGGGTGCGTACAGATGCGGCGCACACAGGCTCATCTAAGGCCCAGCCACCCCACTGTTACCAGCACTCCCATCTCACAGATGAGGAAGCTGAGGTCTAGGGAGGATAATTCTCACGCCCAAAGTCATACGACTCTTAGCAGAGATGAAAAGTGAGTCAAATTCTGTTTGGCTCTGAAACGCGAGATCTTAATTGCTATATTGTATTCTGCAAAAATACCTGTTTTTAGAGAGTGTATCAGATAAAATCTAGCACTCACCACGTACTACATGAAGCATTTCACATGCAATGCCTCATTTAGCCAACCCCACTTAGGAGATGTCATAACCCCGTTTTATGAAAAAGGAACATGCAGCTTAGTGAGATCTGGTGAAGCTCCCAACTGAGACAGCTCGCGGATGCGGTGCAGCGCGGGTCTGACCGCAGGGCGTGTGGGGTCCACCGGCCGCCACCTGGCACAGCGAGCGGGCCTGCACTTCGCCGTCCCCAGGGCCTGGGTGTGGGCGCCCTGCCTCTTCTAGTGCCCGGCGGCTCCCCCGGGTCAGTGAGTCTTTTCCCTTTGGCACCTTCCTCTCCCCAGTTCTAAACTGCAGCTCTGCGCGCTGCGGGTGCTCAGTGCCGCCGCCTGCAAGAGCTTCCCGCCAGTGCCGCCCTGGGTGGCAAGCCTACCTCAGGCATCTCCTCATCTTCATCTTCTGAAGACACGTCTTCCTGTGTGCACTGCAGTGGGAGAGGGGAGAGGGGGGATCAGAGCCCCGAGGCGTCCTAGGACGCAGCCTGCGACCTGCTCCCCGCAGCCTCCAGGGCCGGAGGCCGTGTGCCTGCCCGTAACACTGGCAGCCTCTCCCCTAGTCAGGTCTGCGTGGACGTGGCAGCCTGGGAATGACTTCGCCACCAGCCCCATACTCTCCTGCCATGCGCCAAAGCACAAAAGAGAAGCAAAGTGGCTGTTTGTCTCCCACCTCAGGATTCCCAGTCCAAGTCCCCCAAGAACCCCTCCTTCACTCAGTTGTCACTAGATCGACAGCGTCTTCTTGGCTCCTAAAGGGGAACTTGAGGCCCGTGGACGTGGCAGCCTGGGAATGACTTCGCCACCAGCCCCATACTCTCCTGCCACGCGCCAAAGCACAAAAGAGAAGCAAAGTGGCTGTTCGTCTCCCACCTCAGGATTCCCAGTCCAAGTCCCCCAAGAACCCCTCCTTCACTCAGTTGTCACTAGATCGACAGCGTCTTCTTGGCTCCTAAAGGGGAACTTGAGGCCCCAGTGGCCACCACTGCTACCGGTCAGAGGCCCCTCCTCTCTACCTGAGGGGCCCCGCCCAGGAGAGGATTCTGACAGGGCTGGGGCAACTCCGGGCCCCATGTGGCTAGATCCTATCTGGAGGAGAAAAGAGGCCGAGCGTCCGGACAGGCGCGCGTGGGGCGGGGAGGACCTGCGTGGGCCGTACCGGTCAGAGGCCCCAGTGGCCACCACTGCTACTCGTCAGAGGCCCCTCCTCTCTACCTGAGGGGCCCCGGCCAGGAGAGGATTCTGACAGGGCTGGGGCGACTCCGGGCCCCATGTGGCTAGATCCTATCTGGAGGAGAAAAGAGGCCGAGCGTCCGGACAGGCGCGCGTGGGGCGGGGAGGACCTGTGTGGGGCGGGGAGGACCTGCGTGGGCCGGGCCACCCACCGCTCACCTGCTCCGCGGGCAGGGGCTGGTCCAGCATCTCTACGTCCGGGTGCTGCGGGAGGTTATAGAGCTTACAGAGGTCCGAGATGATCCTCTTCAGGTGCTGCAGCAGCTGCGGGGGGGCCACAGGGGCGTCACTGCCCCGTCCCAGCCGGACAGGTGCGCTGGAGAGCCCTCAGCTCAGACCCCGAAGTGGTGCCCTGCTCTCTAAGCCCCGGACCCCGCGGCCGGGGGAGCGGGCTTACGGCCCGGCCCGGGGCTGGTGCAGGGCCCTCGCTCTGGCTTTGGTAAGCGAGTTTCCCGAGAAGTCTGCCGCAAAGGTTCAGCCCAGCGCACCACCCACTTTCCAGACGCAGGTCCCTCTCGCGGGCAGTCTTCACGACATGGGCCTCGGGGGAAGAGAGCGCACCCCACGCCGACACCCGGCCCCTCACCAGAGTATTCCCTTTCTTTATGTCCACCAGCCTCTCCAAGACAGCAGCCAAGTTAGGGTCATCGGACTCCACCGACCAGATTGGGGGCACAGCAGGGTACGACTCCTGAGGGGAAAAGACAGGGCGAGCGGTCAAGGTGGGCGGCTCCGGGGAGAGCTGGACTTCGCCTGCCCTCTGCTCCTGCGCCGGCAGCCCCCGCACGCGCGCAGAGGCCCAGCTCGGCGGCCTGTGTCTCACCCAGGCAGGCTCCGGACTCGAGGTCCTCCCGCCCCCAGCGCTGTCCTCCAACCCCACTCCATCAGCCGAGGGAGGACTCCCCTCAGCAGCCACACTGCCGCGGGGAGAGCAGACCAGGCCGCTGCCTTTCAGCTGGGGAAGGGAGGGTCGCAACGAGACTGTACCTCCAGAACCTCAAGTGCAGGGGCAGCAGGAGCAAGTGCCGTACCCCGCTCCCAACGGACCCCCTCAGAGGCCAGGTCTCCCCACCGCTCCCTTGGGAGCCTGCCACCCTCTCCGTCCAGGCGTAGGCTGCAGGGCTCCACATAGCAGGCTGGGAGAAAGAAGCCCACGCTGCTCGCATTCCCAGCATTCCTGAGCCCCGGTGCCAAAGGCGGCCTGACCAGACTCCCCCTCTGCCCAAAGCAAGGGGCCAGTGCGGACCGAGCCCCCCTTACAGCAGCCAGAGTCTGCCTGAAGCTTCTACACTCTCCTCCTGCCAGAGACAGACAGGGGACAGCCTCTGGCAACTGCAAGGGCAGCAAGAAGGGGGCAAACCTACCCTCAAGGAACTAGCAACTTAACTCGGAACAAAATCAACCCCTGCGGTTCCCCCGCACGCCAGGGACATCGCCCACGTCCACGGGGGTCTGAGCTCTGCTCCGGCCCTGACCCTCCGTGCCAGAGAACAAACGCTCGAGCCGCTCGGGTCTCCCCCCCGGCCACACCCAGTCCTCCCGTCTCTACTTTTCTTTAGTAGGAAAAAAGGCGGCTGGGGAAATGGGAGAAGAGAGAGATGGGACGCGTGAGTTTCGGTGGGGCAGCATCCAACCCAAGCTGAGGCTCGCTCACCAAACCTTGACCTGGTTTGATGGAGGAAAGGGCGAGACGGGAACCACGGAAACCGAATCCAGGCCCCAAAGTACCACGCAATTCACAGGTCTGTCTTTCCCCAGACTGTTCCCATTTGCCGTCCCCCTGCCCGGATAGAGTACCGTCCCTTAGCTCCCTAACCAGTGCTCCGGGCAGAGAGGACACTAGCACAGCAGGTAGTAGCAGCCACTATAAAAGCTACCCCACACAGGACCAGACATTCCCGGGTGATCAGAGGCCAACCCTCTCCAGGGGACGTGTGAGGGCGGACCGGGCAGGCGACATGTAAAGGTCTCCCAGTCCAGCGAGGCTGGGATGGAATGATGTCCACGGGGGTGAGAGAGAACTGTCACTGCTCCGAAAGAGAGAGCCCTCAAACACCACCGCCATTACCAGGAAAGGCAACAAACAACCCAGGACAACTGGCGACTCAGAAGGAACAGGAGGGGAGTGGCAGACCTAGGACCAGCTAGGGTAGAAGGAGAGTTACAGGTTACACCAGAATAAAGGGGAGTCCACAGGTGAGGAAGACGGGGTCAGGGCACTGCCACCCGCCCCTTGGCAAAATTCAGAGAGCAGAGAAGGGCCGCATTAGAGGTGCCTGGGCGGGGATCCCACAGGTGGCAACGTCCTAAGTCAAAGGTACTACTACTGAGCAGGGGGCAGCACGGAAACGTGCCGAGGTCCCAGCCAAGTCCTTCCAGCTGGGTCGGGACAGAGGCCTGGCACCTTGGCACGAGCGAGGGGAAGGAAAGGGCGCTCCGAGGTGGGAAGGTGAAGTCGTGCAGTGGCCAAAACGAGCCCAAGTCCCGAACCCTGGGATGTAGGTGGGACGGTGGCAAGGGGCAGCGGAGGCGCCATATGTCGGGGTGTCCCTCACTATGAAGGCTCGATGGCAGAGATTCTGGGTGCTGGGCAGAACCCCCAGCCCCAGAAACAAGTGTAACCGGCAGAGAAGGGGCCGAGCCTCGGAAGCGGACTCGGCCTCCCAGGTCTTCCGAGACCAGAGAGCGGTGTGGGGGGACCCCGAGTCCCTGACAAGGGGCCCCAGAGAGGCGGACGCGAGGGGCTCCTCACCGTGATGTTGCAGTGGATGCGGACGGGATCCCCGGGCACCGACCCCCGAGCGGGGAGATGCGGTCCGGGCGCGGCC
>NW_006443131.1:2237874-2247800 GCF_000325575.1 Pteropus alecto | reverse complement strand
AGATGGCGCCGCCGCCACCTCCGGGACAGGGCCCCCCCCTCCGCTCGCCGGCCCCCCCAGCCGCCGGAAGCCGCGCGCCCCTCCTCCTCCTCGGCGGCCCCGCCTCCGGCCCCTCACGTGACCTCCCCACTCCGGCCTCCTCCACGTGATCGCTCCTTCTTTCCCGCCCCCTTGTTCTCGACTGCCACCCTCCACATGTGACCCGGGGCTTCGGGCTCGCCGCTTTCAGCGCCTCCGTGCGTGTTTACGTACGGCGTGCGTGCGTGCGCGCGTCGGCTCGCGCCGGCGCTCCCCTCTCACGTGACCCGGCGCCGCGTGCTCCCAGGGGCTCCCTGCGCGGGACCCTGTTGCGTGCGCTGGGTCGGCTTCCCCGCCTCCCCGCCGCGGCGAGCGTGCCGGGCGCTCGGTGGGCAGCGCAGGAAGGGGGAGAGCTGCGGTCGCCACTGCGTCGTCTTTACCCCGCGTCCCCTCGTTGGTCTCCGACCCCGTGTCTCCGTGGGGGTGGGCATGCTCTGTTGCCGCACTGAATGAGGGGCGTGTGGTTGGGGAAGGAGCCGAGGCCCCGGCCGCAAGAGGCGTGGATTCTCGTCCCGGCCCTGCCGCTAGTTCGTTGTATGACCTTGGGTTAACCACCTGTCCGCAGTTTCCTCATCTGTCCAATGACTCTGATGCGGGTAATGCCTGCTTTGCCTACTCTCAAGGATTCGATGCGAGGACACCATGCAGTGCCCTGTGATTGATAAATAGATCGCTGATCTCTTATGCGTGGAGGGTAGTCGGTAGCTGACCTTTTGCGCTTATCAGACCCCAGAGGTCTGGACGAGGCTGGAGAAGGGGCGTCCTGGGCTTCCTCTGCAGGGTCACGGAGGGAGGGCATCGCTGGTCTGAATCATTAGCCTGGCAGTGGAATGGAAGGGGACAGTCTCGGGCGGACCACGTTCACCGTATCGAGCCTAACCGGCCAACACCTTGTCGCAGTGGTCTTGACAGTTGCCAGAGAAGGCGGCAGTGCCTCCGGGTCCTCACTAGGTGGCACTATCGCAAAGGACAAAGCTGGTTGCAGAGACCAGGAGCTGGCGTTTCTCTGCCAAGGGCAGGCGTTAGCCTGTAGTAGGGCCGGGTGAACTTGGCAGAGCCGACTCAGCGCTCTCATGGTCCTTACGTTCTAGTGCAAAGAGTCAGATGCTAGACGAATGAATGGCCAGAAGATCAGACTGGTAAGTAGATACAAGAAATTAAAGTAGGGCCACATGGGGGCCAGCCCGTGGGGGTTACTTTTAAGTCCAGGAGTCAGGGGAGTCTCCTTAGGGAGGCAGTGTTTGAGCTATCTGATGAAGAGAAGGCAGGCCTGGCAGGGCCTGGGAGAGAGCATTCCACTAGTGCAAAGAGTCAGATGCTAGACGAATGAATGGCCAGAAGATCAGACTGGTAAGTAGATACAAGAAATTAAAGTAGGGCCACATGGGGGCCAGCCCGTGGGGGTTACTTTTAAGTCCAGGAGTCAGGGGAGGTCTCCTTAGGGAGGCAGTGTTTGAGCTCTCTGATGAAGAGAAGGCAGGCCTGGCAGGACCTGGGAGAGAGCATTCCGGCAGAGAGCAGCAAACTCAGAGAACCCAAGTGAGACCGAAGGTGGCACCGTCTAGAAGAAGGAAACTAACGATGGACTGGCTGAGAGCATGGACTTTAAACCCCGGCTCTGCCAGCTGTTAATGGTGTGACTTAGCCTGTGTGTACTTCAGTTTCTGCATCTGTAACGTGGAGATCATAATAGTACCCACCTCATAAGGCTGTTGGGAGGATTAAGTGCACATAGTAAGTAAACTTGGCTGTTAAAAAACAGGGGTCAGCATACCTTGAGTCTAGTGAAAGGAAGGGTAGGAGTGAGGCCAGTGAAGAAAGCAGGGACTGGATTATGGAGACCACAGTAAGTTGTTTGGGTTTTATTCAAAGTACAGTGGGAAAACATTGAAAGATTTGAAGCTACGAGTGGCATGATCTGATCTTAAACTTTAAAAGATCATTCCAGCTGCTGTATACAAAATGGATTGTAGGCATTTTTTTTTTCCTTCCAAAGGTCATGTGTTATCGGAGTGAGCAGATATGTTTGTCAGGGGCAGAGTGAGCAACCTTTTCCTTTGACTCGCTCCCAGAAGCGTAGCATTCTTGTTGTCGGCTCAACAGATACATCCCGAGCACTTGCACTTTGCCAGGAACTGAGGTGGGCACTGGGGCTGCAGAGACAAATAAGATACGGTCCCTGTGGTGGGTACCTGGCCTCATTCCTGGCACAAAGGAGGGGCTCCTTACATGGCAGCTGCTACTCCATCATTTTTGTTGTATTGCTTGTTCCTGCCCTCAGGAGCACACGGTAATGGATGAACCGGAGCCGGATATAATCAACTGTAATACAGTGCTACGGACAATAGGGGTTGAGAAAGGTAAGGGCCTGGAAGGGTGAAATTAGGATTAATCCCAAGAAAGAATGTGAAAGTAGAAGTTACTTAGATGGAAGTGGGGTGACAGTCTGAAAGATCTCGGCCCTGGAGTGGAAAGGTTGAGAAAAAAGGCCTTAAGACAAAGGAGGAATGATTTAGAAGGACTGGCTGAGAGCATGGACTCAGCCTAGGAGATTGTGGAGATACCGACCGCTTTAGCCTGAGGCCCCAGGGTGAGCCTGACAGTATGGCTCTTTCTGGAGGTCAATTTAGCAACACATAATTAAATAATCATAAACTTTAAAACCTCCGACCCAGCAATTTCACTTGGAAATTATTAAAGGTATGTACAAAATGTACCCACAACGGAATACTGTGCAACTGTTAAAAATAGTCATCAAGGAGTGCTTACTGATATTTAGATGTTCGAGAAAATGTAAATGAAAAGGGAAGCTTACAAAGCTATATTACAGCGCGCTCCTTTTTAAAAAGTAAAATTATGCGATTCAGTTACGTACCCAGTAGAAATGCATATGTTTGTATGCCAAAACATGAATAAGAATGTTCATAGAAATATTTTTGATAGTCAAAGTAGGAAACAAGGCAAATAAGTGATGGTATGTTCATAGAATGGAATACCCTCCAGCAGTGAAGATGAATAAACCACAACTGCATTCAGCCATGTCTGTGATTCTTACTACCGGAACGTTTTTAAAAAAATGCACACAAAAGATCATGATTCCATTGATATGAATTCATCAGGCAAAGTTACTCTGTGCTGTGGGAAGTCAGAATAGTGATTCCTTTTTCTTAGTCATTTTTTTTTAATCGTGAGAAAATACGAACAACACAAAATGTACCATTTCAACCATTTTAAAGTGAACAATTCAGTATATTCGCAGTGTTGTGCGCCCATGATCTTTCTCTAGTTCAAGAACTTTAAGCAGTACCCAGTGAGCAGTCACTCCCTTTCCTCCCGGCCTTCACCACGTTGTTTTTGAAGAGGAGGGAATAATGACTTGGGTGGGGCGGTCGGGGGGACCTAATGAGGACTCCCGGATATTAGTAGTAGTCTGTTTTTTTAAAATCTAGGTGGGAATTATATGGCTGTGTTCATGTTGTGAGAATTTTATCTAGCTGCACACTTATAATTCATATAATTTTTGTATGTACATCTAAGTGCCATTTGGAGATAAATTGATCGTAACGCCTTTCGAGAGACAATGTTCCTTACCGCCAGAGGCAAGGAGAGTGGCACTAAACTGCCTGGTCCCTGTTTTGCCTCAGGGCTGATACTTCTGCGTCTGTCATCACTCCGTGCGGTCCTAGACCTGGCCTCTCCCTCTGGCTGACCTTCTTCCTGGAGGATGTGGAAGGGGCACGTGTGGGAGACACAGGGGAGGGGGGGGTTCCATCTCTCCTTGGCCACTGGGTGGTGCTGAGAGGACTCGCTCCCTGCCAGGCTGGAATTAATCTTGAAGTAAAAGCTGGGGAATTTGAAAAGAGAAGGTAGAGGCCAAGGTGAGCAGGCAGCCTGGACCGGCCTGACGGGAGCACCAGGGAGCAACCACGGGCCTCGAGCGAGCAAACGATGCTCAGCTCTGTCAAATTAGAGACAAGCCACACTCCAGGGAGACGTTTTCAGGAAAGAAGACTCCTTCAATCACTCAGCCTCCACCAAAAGAGGAAAGCACTAAGTATTGCCTACACGTAAGGCTCCCCGTCCCTCTCTTTCAGGTATCCGGAATGCCTTCAAGCCCCCCTTGTCTCGCTGGCTTTCTCATCTTTAAATCTCAAGTTTTCACCTCCATCCCCTCTAGGCGCTCAGGCACTATTAACCTCGCCCTCCTCTGTGCTTCACAGCACCTCATTTCTGTCTCTCCTAAGCAGCCACGGCTCTGCGTAACGTCTTGGCCGCCAAACCGCGATCTCCTTTATAGCTGGTACTAGGTCTTTCTGATCACCGCACCCTCAGCACCTTTGCAGTACATACTGACAGATGTGGGTCTTCTTCTTACCTTGGTCCTTTCCCTGGGTGGCATGACCGCACACGTTCTTTGCCCGTTCCGCAGGCTTTTATTCTCCATTCCTTTCTGGGTTTCAGGATTTCTTTAATTCTTCCGATATTATCACATCTTCACGCGTGCACACGCCCTGGGGCTTGCGGTGCAGACTCATGCCCCCCCCCACGTGCTGGAGGGGCCTGTCGTCATCCCACATCCTCCCTGGTCCTCGTCTTCTGGCACTCGTCCTGCTCTTCCTCGCAGTTCCAGGAACTGAGGACAATGCTACCTCAGCGGCTCTTAGCTGAGCCTTTAGAGAGGAATTTCCGCCTACACGTTAAAGGCTGTTGGTCCTGTACTAGCCGTTTTCCTTATTTGTGAGCTCTCGTGATGTGCCAGGCGCTGTGTTGGTTCATGATCTAGTGGGAGAGGCAGCCGTAGCCCTAGGCCGATTCATGGGACATCCTCTGGGAATATGGCAGGGCACCTGGCCTGGCCCTTGGTCAGGAATAGCTTCCTTGAGGAACTGATATTGCTGCCAGATGTTCAAAGTTAAGTAGAAGGTGGTTGAGGGGAAATGAGTAACAAAAGAGCCAATGGGGTTACATGTTTAAAAGGCCCCGAAGTATGGAGGACGGGAGGGGACGGAGCGGTCATGGGTCTTAAAGACATTGCCGGTAGCTGGCGTGGAACTGGCGGTGGTGGCCCCGATGACATTGAAGAAATAGGCGGAGATGGAATAAGACAGAGCCTTGATGTGTGATGTGGCTGCTGCAGGCAGCAATCTTTTGGTTGAAAGTGACAGGATCCACCTAAGAAAAAAAGAAGCCTTTATTGGTTCAGAAGCTAAAAGTTCAGGGCTTTCAAGATCAAAGATGTCATTGAATTTTGACACCTCTATGTATGTGTCTCTCATCTTTGCTGTCCTTTGTGTGAGCTTAATTCTTGGGCTGGCCTCTGTGAAATGGTCCTCTGATCCCCTTTGTCACACAGAAGCCAAAGACTGGAGTGGAAGGGCGCGGGGGCGAGGGACACTGATGGATAAGAGCCACTTGTGCTCGTCTCTTCAAGACCTTCGAGATTACCTTCTGTTCAGGCTGTGTCCAGAAGTCCCCTTGGGCCCCTTGGGGGAGGACAGGAAGCTTGGCCTTTGAGGGAGTTAATGGAGTGGACAGGTGAGGGGATCCTCTTCCTAGGCTCCAAATCTATTTTCTTAAAATAGCAAACGCGGCGCCCCCTTGCCCCTTCTCCAAGGGCGTTTTCTCTGCTGCGTCCTCAGCCTTCCAGGAGGCAGGATCGTTTAGGTTCGTTAAGAGAAAAAAAGGACAGTGGGGCCCCAGAAACTCCTCCCGACCTCCGCGTCTGCATTCTGGCTGTCCCTCTGTCCTTCTGTGCTAAGCGGGTCCTGACCTATTTGTCTTGTCGCCTTGTTTCTGCCCGCCCCTTCTCAGACAACCTCTAGGTTCTGACCCAGCTTTGGGGCTTTAGCACCCCTCCACCGCCCCGTGAACCACCCTCCTTTCGCGTCGCATAAGCGGGACCAGCAGAAGAATATCTCCCCCAAAGACCCCTTTTTTCTGGGACCCAGCGCTTCCGCCTCCGGGGCGGAGACTCCTCCCCCTCACCGTCCCCAGTCGTATTCCCTGGAAGACAGGCGGAAAAGCCTCCGCCGCTCCGACCAGCATAAGCGAGAAGCGGCTTCCTTTCCGCAGCGCGCTGCTTGAGCCCCAGAACCGCCGCGGCTCCGGCTCCGCAACATCGAAGACCGCGACCACCACCGGCCCCGGGTCCAAGCCCGGCGCGGGCGGCGCGCGCGGCGCGGGCGCGGCTTCAGCACCACGGACAGCGCCGGCCCGCGGCCCTCCCGCCCGCGGCGCGCTCCGGCGACTCTAGGCCAGGCGGCGAGCGATGCCCGCAGCATGGCCGGGCGCTCCGGCCCCACGGCGCTGCTCCTCGGCCTCGGCCTCGGCCTCCTCGGACTGTGCGCAGGTGATGACAGGTCGCCGGGCTTTGCCTCACGCGGGGCAGGCGCCCAGGTGGAAGGGAGGCACTCTCAGAGGTGGGGGAGTCTCTCGGGGGTAAGGAGAGATCCTTGGGCCTGCAGGGGGCCCCTGGGAGGCTGAACATGGGAGGACGTGCCCCAAGGGGTAAGTGATGCAAGGAAGAGAGAGAAAGCTGGGCAATGGTGGTGTGGAGGGTGCGGGCAAAGAAAGGAAGGAGGGAGGGGGGTCTCCCCAGGCTTTCTAGGGCGGCAGGAGCGCAGACTGCAGCTGAGAGGCCATTTGACTTCCTGTGAAATTTTATCTCAACAAATCTATCTGGTCAGCACCCTCCCATGGCTCTCCATCACTTCCCGACGCCCACATGGGGCTCCTGATTCTGGTCACCCACAGGGTCAAGGCAGAAGGGGGAGAGAGGTGGCTTTTCAGCTGGGACAGGAGACTTGGGAGGGAAGAAGCTCTGCGGGGCTGAGAGCCAGGGAGGAGCTCTCCGAGGGGATGGGGCGCGTTTCTGCAAAGTCAAGGAGACAGAATAAATGAAGGGCGGGTGCAGAGGTAGTGTACAACCAGTGCACCTTCCGCGGCTGCATGCTGTCTCGTAGAGGGGAGGAGGGGCTCCTGTACATGTGAAATTCGAGACGAAATATGTGCCCCGACCCACAGCTTAGGCCGCCCGGTGCCTGAGGGTGGGGGGGGGGTCGTGGCCAGTCACATGTGGAGATACATACTGTGACTTGCACAGATAGGTGGGCACTGACTGAGGGAAGTGTGTGTGGCGGGACATGAATAACTGTTGCCCTTTGACCATCCCCCCAAACTTCCCCGAATCGTAGTATCTTCTAGGGAAGCCACGGACACGGAAGTCCCGTCTCCTGAAAGCACCCTCTGCTCTGAGACCTCGCAGGAGCTGTGGGTCGCCACTAGCTCTTGCAGAATGGGCTCTTAGCCTGGAGGCCTCTGCGCAGGGCTGTCTGGGCTCCTCGGCCAGTGACCTCAGGGAGGGGCCTCCATGGGGCGACCTAAGTCTTTTGCTGATCCTTAGGGATGCAACTGTGGGAAGCTACAGCCTCTTGTTTGGGCCTGGGCTGCCCCACTTGCCTAGGGAGAGTGGGATCTGGGTGGGCCCTTCCTGCCTACTTACCTCCTGCCCCCCACCCCCTGCCCAGGAGTCTGGGGTACAGACACAGAGGAACGGCTGGTGGAGCATCTCCTGGATCCTTCCCGCTATAACAAGCTCATCCGTCCAGCCACCAATGGCTCTGAGCTGGTGACAGTACAGCTCATGGTATCACTGGCCCAGCTCATCAGTGTGGTGAGTGCGGGTCCCAATCCCTCTGCTCAGCTGCTGAAGTCAGCACAGCCGGCATGTGTTCATGTCTGAGCTCACTCCTCTGGAGCCCCCACGGCTTGGGAGGTGTGGGAGGGGCCGTGCGCGTTTGCAACGGGGCGGGGGGGGGTGCGGTTCCTCTCAGCAGCTTCTCTTCTCCCCTGCAGCATGAGCGGGAGCAGATCATGACCACCAACGTGTGGCTAACCCAGGTTGGTGCCCCCCCGACCACACCCCCAGTCTTCTCTTTCCTCCTTTTTCTTTTCTTTTCTCTCTTTCTTTCTCTTTTACTTTCTCTTTTTCTTTATTTCTCTTTTTCTTTCTTTCTTTCTTTCTTTCTTTCTTTCTTCTCCTTTTTCATATACGCTTTTCTTTCTTTTTTTTCTCAAAAAAGGCAGAAAATTATAGACTTCAGAGTCCTAAATAACCTGGATCTGAATCTTGGTTCTTCCACTCACCAGCTGTGACTTGAATGTATTAAACTCTACAAGATTTATTTTCTCATTTGTAAACTGTGGATTCAAATATCTTGGCTTAGCTGTGCCAATTAAATGAGAAAGTATTTTATGAGCCACATTTGCTGGGCAGAGAAGTCACTGGGGGGAAATGATGGCTTTTCAAAGCTTCCTCCAGCCAGACGGGCCCCCTCCCATCCCTATCTTTGACCTTGATCCCCCACGCCAGATGGGCCCCTCCTGTCCCCATCTTTGACCTTGAGCCCTCCCAGGGCGGAGGTCAGTGCTGCCTGGCTCTCTCCCTCTTCTCAGGAGTGGGAGGATTACCGTCTCACTTGGAAGCCTGAGGAATTCGACAACATGAAGAAAGTTCGACTCCCTTCCAAACACATCTGGCTCCCAGATGTGGTCCTGTACAATAAGTAGGTGACCTTGGAGCAGTGGCAAAGCGGGGGGAAACTGCGGGAGTACTTAGGAAGGGAAGGGGTCTCGGTGAAAGTAAATTAGCTCATGCTGGGAGGGAGGGAAGGGACTTTTCAGTGGCATAGATGCAGTCACCACTCAGATGGACAGACAGACCCAGACCACTGCGGAGTAATGCAGACAGCCAAGGTGACTTGGCCCAGGGTCAGTCCCTTCCCAGCCAGTGAGGAGTCTCTGCAGTTTGAGGCTGCAGTGGGAGACAAACAGGGATCCACAGCACCCCCCCCCAAAAAAAAACTGATTCAAGAACAGCTCTCCCGGAGGCTTGGGCCGAGTCGGAGAACCTGAGGTCCCGGTGTCTCCTGCAGGCTCCATCCCCTCTCCTGAAACAGTCTTCTTACCTTCAAGATCCAAAGCCACCAGTAAGACCATCTCGTGCTCCCACCTGCCCCGCCCTCTCCATGGCTTGGGGCGCCTCACTCTGGTCTCCCTGGCTCCTCCCACTTGTCCCCCCCCCATGGTAGCAACCAGCTGGGTGGGGTGCAGGAACTTCAGGCCAGGGCTGACCGTGCTCCCCCTTGGCAGTGCTGACGGCATGTACGAGGTGTCGTTCTATTCCAACGCCGTGGTCTCCTATGACGGCAGCATCTTCTGGCTGCCCCCGGCCATCTACAAGAGCGCGTGCAAGATCGAGGTGAAGCACTTCCCGTTCGACCAGCAGAACTGCACCATGAAGTTCCGCTCGTGGACCTACGACCGCACCGAGATCGACCTGGTGCTCAAGAGTGACGTGGCCAGTCTGGACGACTTCACACCCAGTGGCGAGTGGGACATCGTGGCGCTGCCCGGCCGGCGCAACGAGAACCCAGACGACTCCACCTACGTGGACATCACCTACGACTTCGTCATCCGCCGCAAGCCGCTGTTCTACACCATCAACCTCATCATCCCCTGCGTGCTCATCACCTCGCTGGCCATCCTGGTCTTCTACCTGCCGTCCGACTGCGGCGAGAAGATGACGCTGTGCATCTCCGTGCTGCTGGCGCTCACCGTCTTCCTGCTGCTCATCTCCAAGATCGTGCCGCCCACGTCCCTCGACGTGCCGCTCATCGGCAAGTACCTCATGTTCACCATGGTGCTGGTCACCTTCTCCATCGTCACCAGCGTGTGCGTGCTCAACGTGCACCACCGCTCGCCCACCACGCACACCATGGCGCCGTGGGTCAAGGTCGTCTTCCTCGAGAAGCTGCCCACGCTGCTCTTCATGCAGCAGCCGCGCCGCC
>NW_006443131.1:2230144-2237654 GCF_000325575.1 Pteropus alecto | reverse complement strand
CTTCATCGCTGACCACATGCGGAGCGAGGACGACGACCAGAGCGTGAGTGAGGCGAGGGGCGGGGCCCGCGTGTGAGATGCGGGGCTGCCAGGACCGTGGCGTCTGGAAAGCAGCGGCGCGGTGTACACACGCCACGCCGATAGGAGGCCAGGGTGCGGGAAGTGGCAGTCCGTCCGGGGCTCTCGGTGGGCTCCCTGGAGGCGGCGCCGCCTAAGTCGGAGTAGGTACGGGATGATCTTGCGGCTTCCTGAGGACTGGCATCCGGGGCATCATGAGTGTTGCGAGGGTGGCCAGGTAGGGGACGAGCCCGGTGGCCGTGTCCCTGAGAGTCCGTCCCTGCCACTCGTGTTCTCAAGTCTCAGCCGTTAATCTTCAACTCGGCACAAACGGAGTCTGAGGCCTTTGCGCGCCCCACAGGGGCGAGACTGAGGGCAGTGGAAGGGGCGTGGGGGGTGGGGAGAGGTTAAGAGGCTCCCCCAGCCCGCCGGCAGGGAGAGGACACCCAAATCCACACACTGCTTCTGCTCTCTGGGTCGCAGGGAGGGCCTCGTGAAACATGTGCGCAGGTGGGGGCAGGTGGAAGCCAGGGCTTCCCAGCCCCGCCCCCAGCTTCCTGCACAGCCGGCCTTTTCTGCCAGCAGCTCCCCAGAAGGGGACAGAAGGGGACGCCCATGGTCTCCGTCTCTGGGAGCCAAGTATGATGAGTTGACATCCCCCTACTTTGAGCTGTGGCTGGCCCCACCCCGTGCTCAGCTTCCAGGTACTTGGCTAGTTCCAGGCTGCAGCTCAGATGTTGCCATGGTGACTGGCCAGGGTTCCACTGGGACGCTGCCATTCCAGTTTGGGGTTGAGGAAGGGCAGGCTCCTGCACTACTGTTTGGGGGAAGGCCGAGGGGGACTTCGGAGCCTGGCATTTTTGTTTCCGGGAGGGCAGGATATCCGGCTGGAGCTGGGGCTTGGACCAGGGGGCAGGCCCTGATGGAGGAAGAGGGGGCTGGAGGAGCTGGGGTGGGAGCCTCAGAGCCGGCAGGGGACAACGGGGAAATGCGGGGGTAGGGGAGGCAGTGCAGGGCCTCAGCCAGCTGCGTCACGGCTGCCACCTGCCCTGCTGCAGTCCACTCATGTCATGTGCGTTTACTGAGCTGGGCGCTGAGGATGCAGTGACCTACTTGGGTGCTCCACAGGCATCTCAAACTTAACGAGTCCCAGACAGAGTGCTTGAGGTGCACCCCCACCAACTCAGCTCCCATCTTTTAGTAAATGGCATCACCTTCCACCCAGTGGTTCAGACCAAAAACCTGGAGTGATCCCTGACTTCACACCTTCTTACCTTCCCCACCATCCAAATCGTCAGAAGGCCTGACCTGTGAGCGCAGCCTCCAGATAATCCTCAGCCTCACCCTCCTCCACGCTGCCCTGCCCCCAGCCGTAGGCCTCCATCAGCTCTTGCCTGGACCGGGGCAGAGACTCCTCGCAGTTCTCCCACTCAGCGCCTGTGCCCCTCCATCCAAGAGACCAGTGTCCCCCCTCGCCTGTGCCTCCCCCCCGCTCGGCTCCCTGGCACACCTGCTCGACTGTTCTCAGTAAGCCGAGCTCTTTCCTGCCTCAGGACTTTTGCACATGTTGGTCTCAGCGCCTGGAAGGCCTTTCTTTGTTTCCTCTTAAAAATTATTAGTTTCCGATGTACCGTTTGAGAGTACATTGCAGACATTGCGGCCCTTTATCCCCAAAACCCCAGTGCGTCTCTTTGAAGAACAGGGACATCGTCTCGCCAAACCCAGGTTCAGTGATCAAATTCAGGAATTGTAGCAGCGATCCAATATCTAAAGTCCATATTAAAATGTTCCCAATTTTCACCTATATCCACGCCACCCTAAATGAGCCCCGTCCCGTCTCATCGCGGAAGCTAAGCAGGGCCGGGCCTGGTGAGTGCTTGGATGGGAGACCGCCTAGACCAGGTGCTGTGGGCGTAAAAGATAAAAAAGAAGGGATTATAAACTGACGAGGCCCTTGCCATCTGCGAAGTCGACCAAGGGCTGCCTCGCCTGAGAAAAATAACATAAAATCATAGTTTCCCAGTTTTCTCAGTCATACTCTTTGTCGCTTCGGTCCCGCCCCAGTCCGGATCTCAAATTTCATGTCGTTGTCTTGTCTCCTCGGCCTTGTCACTCATGGTGTAAATACTTTGGAAGGGTGCAGGCCGGTGGAGGGTCCCTGGGTTTGGGTTCGTCTGATTGTTTCTTCCTTCAGTTGCTTCCTGCCACAGCTGGCTCCTTCTCATTTATCAGCTCTTACCGTAAATGTCACCTCCTCGGAGGCCTTCCTAGACCATGCCCTAAATTCTGTGTTCTGTCTCTCTGTCTCGGTCCTTTGTTTCCTCATAAGCAACCACCACTGTGTAATTTGTGTGTGTGTGTGTGTGTGTGTGTGTGTCCATCTCTCCGAGAAGACTGTGTACCTCAGGGTGCATTTGTCCTGCTCTCATTAGATCCCCAGTGCCAGCCTGGTGCCAGGCACACAGTAGGCACACATGTGACACCAATGAGTCATTATTCAGCTGCCGAGTAAATGAAGTGTGCAGTGGCCTCCGTCCCATCCCCCAGCTGGCTGGGTGGCCGCTGAACACGTGTCAGGCCCAGACTCAGCCTGGAGGGGGCGGCTGAGGGGGCAGCCCTGTGACAGCGCTCAGACCCCCAGAGGCCACTGTCTTTTTGACTGATTTGTTCACGCCCGGGGCCCAGTCCTCGCCCGCGGGCCTGCGTGTCGGAGGGGCTCCGTGCAGTCATGTGACATGCAGAGGCAGCCGTCCGTTCACTGATTCAACACCCATCCCCGGCACTCTGCGTTCCAGACGCTGGGATTCCAGAGGTGAACCTGACAGGGTCCCTGTGGTTTAGGAGCTCGTGGTGACACAGACGTGCAGATTGAACTGATAATACAGTGCAGTAAAAATGCTGTGACAGGAATGTGTTCGTGGTACTGAGGGACCCAGAGGGGACAGTGGTTCGTTCCGACCGGGGGGTCAGGAAAGCCTTCACAGAAGAGGTGACGTTTGATCTGAGCTTTGGAGGATGTATAGGAGTTCACCAGTTAGAGAAAGGGAGGGCCCGGATTCTAGAACGACGGGGAGCCCAATGGCACAGAGGCTTGAGAGGACACGTGGGGTTTGGTAAGTCAGGGATCCAGCATGGGTAAGGACGAGGGCAGGCTCACATTGTCATGGATGGGTCTCGAGGCCAGACTTGGGAGTTTGGATGGGCCCCGAAGGCCATGGGGCCACCGAGGCTGTTCCGCAGGCAGGGCTGGAGCCATGCTTTGGAAGGGCCACTCTGGGGTGTGGGGAGAGGTGTGTGTGTGTGTGAGCTGAGACCTGCTCATACCCAGTCCACTCCTGCCCTGCACCCTGCGACTGTCACCTGGGCCTCCTTTGTCTCCGCTGTCCAGGTGAGCGAGGACTGGAAGTACGTCGCCATGGTGATCGACCGCCTGTTCCTTTGGATCTTCGTCTTCGTCTGTGTCTTCGGCACCATCGCCATGTTCCTGCAGCCTCTCTTCCAGAACTACACCGCGGCCACCTCCCTCCGCGCAGACCGCTCGGCTCCCAGCTCCAAGTGAGGCCCCGCCCCCGCTCCGAGCTCCCGCACCCCTTCGCCCTCTGTCCTGCACTAGTTTGGGTGGAAGAGGGACAATGAGCCACCAGGAGGAAGGGCGCTGCCGCCAAAGATCCATCCTCTCACGCCACCTGGAGCCCCGCCCCCCGCACCTCGGTGCACACACAGCCAGCGCCCCCCGGAGGCTGGAGCAGCCGGGCGAAGGCTCAGAAGTGGAGGACAGGGACGGTGTCGGAGCCCCGCAGCTTGGGGAGGGGCCGAGAAGGGGGCACGATCATCCCCTGCCTCTAAGTCATGGGAAGGGGTGCGTGTGGGGGGCGGAATGGGGCTCCAGCTCTGTGCTGGGCTGGCCTGACACATGGCTGCTCAGAAGGGAGGAGCGAGAGGAGAGAGGCCTGGTGTGACCCGACGTCCGCCCGGCCCCAGTGGACAGCCGCCGGGCCGGGTGGGCTCACAGCGGGCAGGGGTGCCTGCCCCGATGCTTAGCCTGGCGCTGTGGTCAGGCTCCTGGGGGAAGCTTCCCGCTCAGTCCCACAGCCCCTTGCTCCAGGCCCCCTTCTCCCGTGAAGAGTTCTCTGTCGTTACCCCATTGAACTGACCAGTTGTTTGAATAAATGAGGGATGTTAGTTGTAGGCAGACCAGCCTTTTTGCCAGCAGCAGAGCTGGCTGCCAGGAGGGAGCCAGTGGCGGTGAGCCTGGGGGTGGGGGTGGGGGTGGGGAGCGGCCACATCAGCCCTGCCCCCACCCCCAAACCTGAGCAGGGTTGAAGCAGGACAGGTCAGCTGCTGCGGCTCTCCTGAAAACATCCCATCCTGTGAGTCCCTGGAGGCTGTTCTGACACTGCCCCCAGGGGGCAGCTGGAGGCCACCTGGCCTGTTAGCCCAGGAAACAGGCCTCTCGTGGGGTCTTCTGTTCCCGCCCCATTGCGCGACTGCTCTGATGTGTGGTCCCAGCCTGTGCTCAGTGCCGGGCCAGCAGGTGGGCTGGTCACAGAGGGGTCAGTCTGCCAAGTGCACTGAGGTGCCTGCCGGACAGCCATGCTGTTCTGTGGAGCCCCGCTGGACTCCCATTTCTCCAGGCACAGCGGAGGTTTGGGGGCAGTGGGGTGCTGGAGGCACTGGGCAGGGGTCACAGACTGGGTTCTAGTCCCAGCTCTGCCACTCACTCACTCAGACGTCTTGAGCGAGTCTCCGTCTTGCCAGGTCAGCTTCCTCGCCCGTACCATGGGGACCGTGATGCCCCCTGTGTGGGGCTGCCATGACGATGAGATGACGTTCGTGCAAAAGCCCAGTGCCCTCCCTGGCACAGAGCAGATGCTCTGGGAACGTGTGCTGTTGGGCGGGGGGGGCGGGGAGGCAGAGGTGGTAGGAGTGGGGGGGACCCCCTCACCCTGTCTCTTCCTAGAGCTAACCAGTTCCTCCAGAGCGGGGCCTGGGCCTGGGGGGCTGAGAGCTGCGGTCTCTCTCCGGGTGCCATCAGCAGTTCACCGTTCCTGGGCTGAGCTCCGGCCTGGCCGGGCCTCTTCTGGGTGGGCTCCTGCCCCCTGCCGGTCTGCACCAGTGCCCCTAGGCTGACCTCTTCCTGTCCTGGCGGGGAAGATGTCACTGGGACATGACCCAGCAGCTGGGGGAGATGTCCCCCGTGCAGTTAGCCACCTGCCAGACCAGGCTTTCGGGCGCCCCTTCCGAGAGGGGGGTGGCGTGTCTTGGCTCCACACAGGCCCTTCTGTTCCAGAACAGCAGGCAGAGTTGTACGAGGTCTGCACCCACCTCGAACTCATAGCCCCGAGGCACCCCAACCATGAAACGGTCCCTGGAAAAGACGTCTCCCTCCAGTGGGCGGGGTGCCCACCTGAGGGCCCCGCCCAGCTCTCCCAGCTCCTCCCACATCCCCAGCCTTTGTGCTTGCTTTCTGTGCCTCCCCCAGGTGGCTGTTGTCCGAGGAGGCCAGCAGGTGGGGCTAGAGAGGCTGAGAGAGCAGCTGGTCCAAATCCTCTCCACGCACCACCCATCCACACGGAGCCAGCAGGG
This sequence comes from Pteropus alecto, assembly GCF_000325575.1. Lineage (NCBI taxonomy): Eukaryota > Metazoa > Chordata > Mammalia > Chiroptera > Pteropodidae > Pteropus > Pteropus alecto. Next base: position 2,232,011 of record NW_006443131.1, on the reverse strand, counting down.
CTGGAGAGTGTTTGCTGCCCGGCCTCTACAGGCACCTACCTCTGAACCCTCTTCTGCGAAATGGGTGTGACAGGCTGGGCCCAGGGCTGCAGCAGGAAGAGAGGGAGGCTTCCTGTATATGAAGGGGTAGGTCCCTGGGCAGGGTCCCTGAAGGGAGGGGAGGCAGGAGGGCTCCGCTGCACAGGCCCGGCCTTACCGCGCGTCAGCACAGGGTTTGGACCCTCCAGGGCCCTGCGAAGCTCTGGAGAACCGGGGTTTCTTCCGCTTGGGTCCTGCCCCCGTCCCTCGCTGTGGTCAGGGCAGCCCCTTCTTCCGTGGGGATGCTTTCTGGAGAGTCGGGTACCCAGCTCAGCACTGGGCAGGGACCGAGGGCCCCAGATCCGAAGGAGGTAGGGACACTGGGTTGAACCCGCGCAAGGTGGGCTTGGAGGGAGGCGGTGAGCAAAGGAGCTGGGATGGTCTCCATCAGGGACGGCAGGACCGCAGGCAACCCGATGGCCATTTTTGTCTGAGAAGGGGGCCCGGCATGCTCCCCGCTTTTCACACTTGGCCTTGCCGCAGGAGGAGGGCAGTTTCCTGGCAGTGAGGTAGCTGATACTGGAGCAGCTGGTACCAAGTTATTGACAATTTAAAAGCAAACATGATGCGGGCAGCCCCAGGTGGGAGGTCCGTTTGCTGGGGGGCGGGGGTGGGCAAGTCGGCACCCCCCCGGGAAAGAGGGGATGCCCTGGAGGCTGTGGGAGCTCGACTCCTCATTCCAGTGTTAGCTCTGTGCCCCGGGCTTCGATGCACCGTCTCTTCCTTGCCACAGCCCTGCAGGGGAGGGGCCCTGGTGACAGAAGACAACCAGCTCAGAGAGGCCAAGTGACAGCTGGTGAGCAGCGCTGGGCCCGACACCTAAGCCTGATCTGAGTCCACACTGTCGCTGTGGCCTGCGGCCATTGGAGGAAAGCGAGGGGCATTCAGGGTCTTCTCTGAATTCATTCCCCAAGCCACAGGGGACCGAGTTCCAGCTGTCACCCTCTGCTTCTAGGCAGAGATGGGCCGGTGTCACAGCATCCCTCAGCCCAATTAGTGCCAGCCAGCCTCCCACTCACCTACCAGGCTAGAGGACAAGCTCCCAGCTTCTGATATGCATCTAGCAGGTCTGAGAGGTCAGTGATGGTCACAGGGTTCCTAAGGGACAGTAGGTCTAGGAATCGTTAGGACACCTCACGCACCCCCCCTTGGGGCCCCCAGCCCCCACGCTGGCCTTGGCCTCCTTTGTCTGTGCCCCTGGAACACTCCCACTGGCCTCGCCCTCCAGGCCAGACTCATCGGGAAGTCGGTTCTCGTAAAGAAAAGCTGTTTCTAACGATGTCTTGTCTGTTACATTGGGGGTCAGGGTTGGCAGATGGGTCGAAGAATGCTGGGAAAGCTGGACTCGCAAGAGGTTAAAACATCATAAGCATCTAAAAAAAAGGTCAGCAGAAACAGCTCATCACTGCGATGTTTTGCTTTACAAGTCCATTCACTGGATGGAAATGGCCCAAGGGCTGTAGTAGGGAGAGCCCAGAGATGGCTCCCTGGGAAGACCCTCTGTCAGGAAGGGGGCTGGAGGATGGGGCAGAGCCGAGGACATCTCTTGGAGGCAGGGTGGCCGGGCCCCTCTCAGCCCTGCACTCCAGGAAGTCAAGGCTGCCATCTGCGTGGAGGACAGACCTGGTCCCAAGACACTGGCCAGACCTGGAAATGGCACGTGGTCGTGGGCTTCCCTGACGAAATGCAGGGCGGGCGGCGACGGATAAGCGGAAGTGTCCCGGATAAGCTGAAGTGTCCCGGATAAGCTGAAGTGTCCCGTGGTCCCGCAGGGAGTCTTGAGTCTGAC
>NW_006443131.1:2216280-2228742 GCF_000325575.1 Pteropus alecto | reverse complement strand
GGCAGGGGTGGCCGGGCCCCTCTCAGCCCTGCACTCCAGGAAGTCAAGGCTGCCATCTGCGTGGAGGACAGACCTGGTCCCAAGACACTGGCCAGACCTGGAAATGGCACGTGGTCGTGGGCTTCCCTGACGAAATGCAGGGCGGGCGGCGACGGATAAGCGGAAGTGTCCCGGATAAGCTGAAGTGTCCCGTGGTCCCGCAGGGAGTCTTGAGTCTGACCTGGAGGCGGGGGCGGGGGTTGGGGGGGGTGGTGCGGCCTTGTTCCCTCTGCAGACACCGCCAAAGGAAAAGGTCCACTTCCTACAAGACCTGGACACCACGCTTCCCTCAGGCGGGGGAGGGGGGTCAGCAGCTGCCTGAGAACAGGACAGGTCCCGAGGTTCCGGGTACATCATGGCGGGCACACACGGCGCCCTGCCCTGGTTTTAAACCCCGTGCAGCTCACCCAGCACTGCTTCAACAGACTGCAAACGGCACCCGGGGTGCTGGGCCTCACCGAAAGTGCCCCCGACATGTCACGTCGCTGGCTGTTCCGGGGTGAGGAAGGTGGCTTTGTGCGACTCCGCCTTGCCGCCGTGTCCTCTGGTCTATCACTTTTAAAAAGTTGAGAATGAGTCCCGTAGACATTCTGGACTGAATTACAATGTATAAAGTGGTGCGTTCTCTTGAAATCTCAGATGGAGAAATATTCTGGGAGCCACCTACAAAGTCAAAGGCAAATGGCCTGTCTCCTAAGACTGCAGGCGGCCAGTCCTGGTGGGGGCTGCAGCTCCGCTGCAAACATGCACGCTCTGGGGTCGGGGGGCGGGGGGAGAGCGCTGTAGAACACGCCTCAAGGTGAGGCACCTGCTACATATGTAGTGACATCGTCCCAAGGGGCGTTTTCCTGCGCTGGACCTTGAAATCTTGCCTGTCGGGTCTCTGAGAACAAGCTGTTTGAGGGTGGGCTCTGGCAGGGGTGAGGGTACCTGGGATGCCGCACCCCACCCAGACACAAGCTCACCTCCCTCTCCTTACGCTGTTAGATGCAGCCTGTACTGCCACCAGAAATCTCTCTGCCCCACGCTCACCTCCCCCAAGAACCAAGCCTGCAGATTTCTACCGATTCTGTGAACTTTTTATTTAGAGGAATGTATATTATTAGTTATCAGGGGACACAGAAAAGCAGAATCAAAAAGCAGACGGCAGCCGTCAAGGCCAAGTCCACGCTTGGGCTCTTCCTCATTCTGCTCCTGGAGTCACTGCCAAGACCCCCAAAACCAATAGTCTCTTCCACATGAGTCAAAGAAATAGCTTCAAGCAGTGATGATTTTTACAAGTGATTATTCAAAAATGCACAATTGCCACAGTTCAGACAAATCAACTACAAAGATGATTTTAAAAAAAAAGATGAGGGGCAGGGAGAAGGGGGCCCTGCTTATTAAAAACAGAGATTGGACAAGAAAGTAAAGGGGACACCAGGCTGGGGCAGCCTCCTGTCCTGTGTGCCTCGGGTGTGGGGTGTGGCCGTGCAGGGCCCAATACGGGCTTGTTTCCAGGGGACTCCACTTTACTCCAGGGAGGCCTCGCTCTACTCCACAAGGCTGCTGGACAAGACTTGGGGTGAGCGGGACGCTGGTCTTCGAGAGCCACGAGCTCCGGGCAAAGGGCCGATGCCCGAGGGGCCCAGAGGGCCACCCTCCAGCTTGAAGAACCACGGAGACCAGTGGCCTGCCTGGCGGGACTGGCTAACATGCCCCCTGCAGAGTCGCAGGACCGGGGTAGGCAGCCCCTCCCGCCGGGGCGGGCAGTTTCCCTACCTGCTCCCCACGATGCTTTGGTTCTGCAAAGACGCCTTAGTGTATGAAACAAACTCGGGGCTTCTCAACTTTGGGGAACAGAAGCTACAAGAACACAGGGGTGAACGTGGGTGCTCCTACTGGAGACGTGGGCAGGCGGTGGCTGACAAGGCTGGAGTCTGCGGGCGGGGGAGGGTAAAGAACCGCGCAGGGCGCCGCCTGCCAAGTTCACGGGTGAAGAGAGGTACCCTCTGGCTGAGAGAAGCTGGCTCAGGTCTCGGGGAGGCAGGGCCTCTGTGCTGCTCTTGAGTGTGTCCGGCTGACCGGCCCTCGGCCAGACTGCACGGAGGGGCCCACGCCCTGACCCCGCAGTCAACGTGGGCCTGGGGTGTGAGCCAGGGACCCCCCGCCACGGAATCTGACAACCCGGCCTCTCACCTACAATGGCTGCCATCTGTCAACCCTAAAAAGATTTCCTAACAGGCGGGGAGACCTCAGGTCTGTGACCTGCCCATGAACGACCTTCTGAAGCCACCTGGCAAAACTAAAGCACTTAAATGAAAAATTGTCTGGATCTTAGATCTGTGTGATCACAGGCCACCTGCGGTAGTTAGGAATCGACGTTTACGGCATTCTTTCAAACACTGCTTTACCCGCGAGCTCGTCCACTCCCCTTGCTGTGACTGAAGTGAGGTGGGATGGCGACCTGCCCAACGTCATCTTCCACCCTTATTCTTGCCAAATCCTGATTATCTAAGCAGAGACGGCTGGCCGTCCAGCACGCGTCCAGGGCTCCTCCTGCCAGATGGCTGGGGTTCAGCCCTGAGCCCCCTGCAGGACGAGTTCCGAGGAATGCTTGAGGAGGGGAGCCGGGAGCCTAGAGCTACGGCAAGGCATGTCTGCACCCCCAGGGAGTGGTCTGGGTCACCCCTGCAGGGAACACCTCGGTCCTTGCTGAGGGATGCACTTCTGAGCGGCCGCTTCCCCGGCCTCTCGCTCCCCCAGCTGGCTAAAGTGCAACATCTGAAGGTGACCAGGTGTCGTCTGCCGATTCCGACCACACTGGCATCGCTAACAGCTGACTGCGGTTTCGAACTCCTGCCCCCGTGAATGTTCCACCAAATTCTTCGAGTTCATCTCTTTGCCCTCTTGGAGGAAAAGGAGGAACCTGACCCCAAGGAAGGGATCTCAAAAGGGGGGGCAGAGGGGCCCGCAGACCTACAGAGGAAGCCACCGGTCCCGATACGATTCACAGCGTGGGCTGGAACGACCACCACAGAGGTCAGGGCAGCAAACTGGGAGAGGACACGGAACGACCACCACGGAGCGGGCAGGAAACGGGCTGCAGGGGCCAGTGACGGCTTCCGCTCTGAGCGGGAAGGAGCGAACCCGCCCGTCTTCCTGTGGCTCTCCCTGTGCTGGGGAAAGCAGCGGGCCTGGCGGGGCCCGGCCGGCCATTCCCAACGAACGAGGGCGGACGGCAACCCTACGGTCTCGGTGTCACCAACCGTGGCTCCATGAAAAAGAAGAACGAACAGGAAAGGAAGAAAAAGGCCCCGTGACCGACGTGGCGCGGGAGCTGGGCCCCGGCGTGCGCGCCCCAGCCCCCCGTGGCCGGCGCGCACTATACTGGGCAGAGGTAGAAGTTCTTCTCCTCCTGGGGCTTGCTGATCCAGTTCCCATAGCCCATGTCCTTCAGGCCCTTCTTGAAGTAGTTCTTGGCTGCCTCGTAGTCACGGGCGGCCTTCTTGGCCTCGCCGTAGGAAAGCTTGAGCAGGTCCCTGCGGCCCCGGAAGGAGCAGAGCTTCTTAAACAGGAGGAAGATGTTCTTCTTGGAGACGCGGGACAGTTCGCTCCGTGGCCTGCAGGACAAAGCACCCGCTGCCCACCTGGGACAAGAGCAGATGGGGTGCCGGGCGCGGGCGGACGGGGAGCCCTGGGGAATCTCTCGCTGCGCCCCGCTCCTTACCCATCCACTGTGCCCCGGGTCCCGTCCAGGATCTCCAGGTCACAGCCGTCGGCCAAACACCAGTTGACGCTGGTCTCCTTCGTCTTCCCGGACTGCCGTTTGGAGTCGTACACGCTGACTCGGCCAACCTAGGGCACCGGGGGAAAGACGGGGAGCTCAGTGGAGGCCGCGGGGAAGCGCGTGCAGGCCCCGACCTCCCCCAGCATGGACTGCCTGGCCGAGGCCCCAGACACACTAAGCCCACCTCGGTGCAGACCAACCGCAGACTAGAGGGAGGGAGGGGCGAGTCCCTGGGACGCCAGCGAAGGCCCCGGCCCGCGCTGCGCGCTTTGCTCTGCACACAAGGCCGCGTGACAGGGAGCAGACTGTCGAGGGAGGCCTGGGCGGGGTGGCAGCACCTTGGGGTGGTTGACGGTAAAGGGAGGCTGTAGTCCGTCCTCAAATGCACTCCCATCTCTTGTCACACGACAGCAAATGGCACGGGTCAGGTGCCCTTGGCTGAAAAGGTAACCTAGGCAGGAAACGGAAAGACACGCACGTGTTTGCACCCAGTGCCGTCGGAGGCCGAGGTGGGTATGGGTGTGTGTGGGGGTCTGAGGGCGCAAAACAGTCGTCAAGACACAGACACGGCTCCCTCGTTAGGAAGGAGGCACCTCCTGAGTGTGGCTGCCTGGGACACACACGGGGTCATCGAGCACTCGAGCACGGGGTGTGGGTGCCAGGTGAGGCCGTGGGGTCAAGGACACGAGACGCTGTGGTTTCGAGCTGCCGCGGTGCTTTAACTCGTCTTGAAGAGACCCGCCTGGCAGGTCCCTACCTGGGCCTGCTGCCTAAGCCACTCCTCCCGCCACGGCACACGGGACACTCAGCGGCAGTCGCCCACCGCTGAGCCGGACACACTGAGAGCGGGCACATCACGCTAACGCCTGGCACTGAAGCACACGCTCTGCTGAGGTGGACGCTAAGACGACGGGCTGGTTCCGGCTCCCAGGACAGGTCCCTTACCGAGCGTGACAGATTTGAGGTACACGGGCTGCAGGAAGTGGGTCAGCAGCGCCCCTTGCAGGCCGAGCACGTTCCAGCATAGGATTTTGTCACTACAGGACATGGTACGGAGTCGCTCCCCGAGGCGGATGCCGTCCCACGTGGGCACGATGTCGCTGGACTCCACCGGGATCGTGCCCTCCCCTGTGAGAGACGCAGTCAGACCCCGGCGCCCCCTGGCGTGGCTCACACCTGACTCGCGGGCCACGGCCACTCACCCCCGTGCTCCCCACCCGTTTCACAGCAGCCACCGAGTGCTGGGTGACCGTGGCACGCAAAACCGAGCGAGATCCTTGTGCTAGAACATGTGGGGCGCGGGGCAGAAAGGGAACGGGACGGACAGGAAGCAGTGAGCCCGCACAGGCGTGGGGGTTCTGGCAGGGGGCGGAGCTGGGCTGTGAGGGGCGGGACCGGAGGGCGCAGGGACACCTCTGGGACAGCGGTGTCAGGGCAGCCGGGACCCGAGGGAGGAGCAGCCGCTGGGTGAGTGTTTCGGACCCGGGGACACCCGGTCTGCTCCTGTGGTGGCTCACTTCTCCCAAATGACAGCTTCATGGAGAGAATTCGCCCGTTTAAAGCATGCGTTTCAGTGACTTTTAGTCCATTCACAGAGGACATTTCGACGCCCCCGGAAGAAACCTCCTGCCCTGAGCAGTCGCAGCCCACGGCCCCGCCCCTCGCAACCGCTCGTCTGCTTTCTGTCGCCGTGGACTTGCTTCTTCTGGACGCGTCACATAAGTGCAGTCACGGCGCACGTGACCTGTGTGCCTAGCGCCCACGTCCGGCACACACCCCACTCCTCTTCACGGCCAAGTCCGCCCCATCGTGTGGATCATCTCGTGGTGTCCACCCTCCCGTCACGTCACTCTGCTTTTCGCCACCGTGAGTGGCACTGCCATGGACGTTTCTCTGGACACACACCTCACTTCTCTTGGAGACCCAGGAGTGGGTGGCTGGGCCCAGGGCCGCTGTGTTCACACTTGAGGGCTATGGGCGGGGAAGTGACATGACCTGCTCATGTCTGAGGGTCACTCTGGTGACTGTAGGATGGCCTGAGGGGGACAGGCAGGGTCGTGAGGAAACAGCGAGGTATCGGAGGGCAGTGGAGGAGGAGCCGGCCGACAAGGCGGAGAGCGGCAGCCAACCGGCTGGGAGAGGGGCCGGGCACGCGGCCCCTCCTGTGGCCGCCTCGGGCTGGATCTGGGTCACTTCCTTTCACTCTCTCCCCGTCCCCCAGAGATGACCCTACGACCCCCACGGCTGTGGAGGTCCATGACAGGCGCATGACCCGCAAATGTTATTCCAGCCGGGCTCCCTCCTGAGCTCTAGGCGGTACCCCCACATCGCACTGGATGTGGGGAGCCCCCCAACTACCAAATGCAAAATGGAATGCTGACCTTTCTACAGACCTCGCCCCTACCCGCTCCTCTCTCCCTGTGAACAAGACTCTGTTATTCCAGCAACTGATGGCCAAAGCCCAGCGGCCACCCTGTGTCCCTGTGACGGGTCTGGGCCTGGCCGCGCCTCTGTGGGGACGCAGGCCGTGTCACTCACCGTTCTCTACCTTGGTGCGGAGCTTGCCTTGCTTGGGGTTCTCGAAGACAGGGTAGTGGCGAGGGTCTGTGCTCTCCACCGCACGGTCACTGCAGGACTTGTCAAAGAGGGCGCCGTCCCCACACGGGGCCGTGCTGCAAGACAGGGGCAGCGGTCAGGCGGTCGGGACTTGCTCAGCGGGCACCTCTCGCCGGTCCCCTGGCTCGGAGCCATCCTGCCGAGGTGACCGGGGCGGGCCACTGCACAGCGGCACGCGCAGGCTGCAGCGGGCCCCGCGGACCAGGGGAGCGTTCGGACACTGGCCCCACGGCTGGCAGGGCCAGCTCTGGCGACAATGGAGCCCGCACCGACCTGATGTAGAGATGGAAGGACACGGTCTTCTTTATCTGCAGCTTTTCCCCGCCCTTGGCAGGCTCGAAGATGCTGTCCTTCGCGGTCTGGGGGTTGTACTTCATCAACTCGCTGTAGAGAAACCTACGGGAGGAGGGCTCAGGTGACGGCTGGGTCCTGGGGTGGCGGTCGCTTGTCATGACCTCGAGCAGGAGGCCTTCCCGCCGCACACCCCTCCCGGCTCACCTGATGAAGCCTCTGCGAGAGATGATCTCTGCGTGGCAGTCGTTGACGGTCTCGCCCTTGAGGCTCAGCGAGTCCCCCTTCACGCAGCGGTTCCCTGGGGAGGCGTCCACGGCAAGCGTGACGTGTCGAAGGGCAGTGGGCGAGATGGACACGGCCTCGGCTCCCCAGACCCGCCCCGCTCTCCCCTGGGGGGCGAGCATTCCCTCCCCGCCGAGGTCACTGCAGGGACGTGAGGCCTAGCGAGACCCCCGCCTCCTGGCCTGGACCTCGCCCCCAGCGGAGGACAAGGAGGACGAGCTCCCGCACCGCACGGACCTGTCCCCAAGCTGACCACGACACCCAGGTCTTCGGAGTCTTTCTTCATGATGATGGCGGCCAGGATCTTGCGGCCAAGCAGGGAGGGCTGGAAGCTGTTGGTGAGGGCGTTGAAGCACCGGTGGCTGAGCATGGCTATCTGGTCGTGGAAGGTGCTGCCGGTGAGCGGGAGCTGTGGGGACAGGGGCCGCGTCAGGGCCACCACGTCTCAGCGCGGGCGGGGATGGTTCAGGGGTGGCAGCTTAAAAGCCAACTTCACCCAGACAGGGGTTAGCGGACCCCCCCAGAGGGGCACAAGAGCAGCCATCCTGTCTCCGGCTGTGCTCCTGGGGCCCGGCAGAGCAGGCGCCCGCTGAGCCCGGCCGGCCCCGTTACCTCCGTGAATCCCATGCGCTCTGCCTTCTCGCTCTCCCCGATCAGGACGCGCAGCGCGGCGTCCGCGGCCTCCTGCTTGCCTTGCTTCTTGCTGTGCGCGCAGACGGCCGGGAACCAGCGACCCCCGACTTTGGCTTGGTAAACGAACCTTCGGGATGAGAGGCATGGGGTAAAGACCAGCCCCTGACCTGGACGGCTGTCCAGAGAAAGGCTAGATCTGCCTGAGAGGCAGCCCGTGCGGCCAGCGCACGGCCCCGTCCCCCTCACAGCCGTCTCTGAGGCCACATCGCCCGCCTGGGACCTTCAAGGATCGTGATGGGATTGCGGCCAGATCACGCATCAGTTGGCCTGCTACTCGTGTAACGTTTTCCTCTAAACTGAGTCTCTTAAAATGTAACGTAGTTAAAAAGGAACCTTCGCGTTGCCACTGTAGTGGGGAAACCAGTGTGTCACTTGCCGTAGCGTGAAGGTGGCTGTCAGACTGAATGCGGGAAGTCACGTTACTGAGTCCTGACTAGACACGTGGCCTGCAGAGGCTCTACGCAATCCCCACGCGCGGCTGGAGTCCTCAGCTCTCCAGGGGACACTGGCACAATGTGCGCTGTGTCCCCACAGCCGATCGCACCCGCCTCCCTTCCGCACGTCACCACGGTGCCCTGATCACATGTGCGCAGTGCATTAAGGGCCAGCAACTCGTCGTTCTAGTTCTGGAGGTCTTAGGTTCTGAGCCAATGACCTGAAGCCCTGGTAGGGGTTTTACGGAAGATTTTACAGACGAGAAAGAGGAAATGGACCGAATCTGGCACGTTTGGGAGGTGACACGCTTGGGGACTCATGGTGAATGGAGGATGCAAACGGGGGACGTGCAGCTGGCAGGAGCCTGTGCCTGTCCTCTCCTGGGGCGTCTAACCCAGGGCGGGCCGCTGTCCAACGCCCCGGGCGCACCCTGCCACAGGGCCGGGCAGGAGGCCCCTCGGCTGAGTGCTCAACACTGGGGCACACGGCTCAGTGCACCGGTCCCTTTACTGTGCTACATGGTCTCACACATCAATGCGGAATAACAAGCCGAGGACAAGCGGTTCACAGAGGAGACACATACGACAAACAAACAAGAACAGGTGAATAACCTTACTTACTATTAAATTTAAAAGACAAGATACCATTTTTATGAGCTTTCCTCCTTAGTGACTTCTAAAATTTGAAAACACTGGATACCGTGTGAGTGAAAATTCAAACAGTTAAAAGTATATGATGAAAACTAAGCGTCCCTCCACCAGAAGCCAACGCCGTCACCAGGACTTTTAACCTTTCAAGAAAACGTTCTAAGCACATGCAAGCGCATCTCTCCTTGCTTGTGTGTCAGGAACATACCTGAGATCATGCCACACAGATGCGCCTCACTCTTTCATAGCTGTATAGTATTCCTAAGTGTGGGTGCACCACGCTGTGCTTAACCAGTCTCAAATGACAGAACTTGAGACCATTTCAAGTCTCGTGCCATCAGAAAAAAGCACTGAAACCTGTACCCGTCGGGTGCAGTGTGCGCATGCTCCTGAAGGTGGCGATGCCAGGTCCGAGGCACCGGCCTCTGGGCTAAATGATCGTCAGCTGCACCACTGCTGCCCAGGGACTGGCGAAGTGTCGATGAAATTACCTAGCGAGGCTGAGCACCTTCTGTTTACTGATAATTGTTTTTCTCTTTTCTGTGACTGTACAGTTCATGTGCTTTGTCTATTTTCCGATTAGATCTGAAAACCCCTTTTATAGTAAAGAAATAGCTAACGATTCCAGAATAGCGTTCGATAGCATGACACCGACTTCCACGCCCCCCTCCCGACTCCAGCAGGTGGGTCTACGTTCAACATTACGTTGGCTGCTGGTGTTGACGTCGGATGTGTATTTTCATCACATGAACGAAGGAGGCCCCCAACCGTCTCGATCTTATTAACTGACTGGTTTTTAAAATCTGAACGGATGCTGAATTTTACGGAACACCTCTTTGGGACCCCTGGAGGTGACCGTGTGGCTTGTCTCCTTTGCTCTATGATACGGTAAATTAGAGCGACGAACAGCCGGAAGTAGATGAACCTTCGCTCTGCGCTGAGACACCAAACCCACAAAGGTAAAAACGCTGAAAATGCCCTGCTGGTCACAGTGCAGGGGAAAAACATTCTTACGTATTTTTTGGTGAAAGCATAAACTGGTATAATCTCGCTTGAGGAAAATTTGGCAATATTTACTGAAATTTTAAATGCACGTAAACATGTTATTTACTGCAGCATTTTTATAATAGCTAAAGTTCGGAAATGATCCAAGCATTCATCGATGGGCTGGTGAGATAAATCACGGTAAACCCATGACATGGGAACACTGTACTTTACAGCTATATCCAAAAAATATAAAACAATACGGAAATGCTCCAAGATCAAACTGTTACATGCACAGGGCAAGCTGGAGATCAACAGATACATGGCACGTCTGTGTAACAAGAAGGTACTGCGAATGGATATATAACAACACGGTTACCACACGGTGGTGTGTTGGGGTGTGTGTGCGCATGTGTGAGCCGGGCCAAAGGGAGAATGGATGAGAATGAGCTTCTCGTTTTTTATTTTTGAATAATACTTTTCATTTTTGGATAGCCTATTACCTATAAAAAAAACCTTTAACGTGCATGACTCATGGCCCAGAAATTCCACTCTGGATAATTTATGCTACAGACGAGTTTGCCCATCTAAGCAAGGACCTGTAGTACAAGGATATTTACTGCGGGAGTGCTTTTAACAGTTAAGACCAAAACCAGCCCCCCGTGTCCCTGGGAGCTGGTAAATAAATTACGTATGAGTGGGGCTTTAAGGGTCGGGCATTCTTTCTGGTAGACACATGGGAGATTGTTTCAGAGAAGCCCTTTTGTATCTCTGGTTCAAAAGAAACAGTTTTAAAACTGTAAGTATCTACTCGATGACACATAATGTAGCTGCGCGAGAGACGGAAGGCCTGCATGAGCTGCTCTGTGATGCTCTCTGAGACACACTGGTAAGTAAAGGGGTCAAGAAATAGAAAAGGATATATGATGTACACTTATTTTTGTTTAAGACCAAAAAGAATGGAAGGCATGCTAATATATGCATGGAAATTTCCAGAAGGACTCAAGAAACTAGAAGTCTGAGATAGAAATGAGACAATTCACTGCATACTTTTTAGATTAGCCTGGATGGTTTTCTATGTAAGGTAGTACTTTGCAAATTAAAATTAGTAAAAAAAAAAGGACCACACACGCTGGGTTAGTAACTGTGTTCTCAGGTGGCCGATCGAGCATCCTGTGGGAGGCCCGGGAGACACAGTCACTCACAGCTAACACCCCCCTCCCCGCCACGGCCGTGGGCCGTCCCCGCCTGTGACACAGGCTGTTGTCAGGACCCAGCACTCACTTGGGCTCGTGTGGCGGTCCGGACTGGTCGACCAGCTTGAACTCGGCGGCAAAGCCGTGGGAGCGGGCGTACTCCAGCAGGCCGCCCACGGGGTTGGCGTTCAGGTACCTGACAAGCTCGCCAACCCGCCGGACCTTGCTGGGCACCGCGGACTCCAGGCTGTCAAACGGCTCCGAGCTGGCACTTCCGGGCTGCGGAGAGTTAGCCAAACACAGAGGGACCGTGACACTTAGGGAAGCCGAGGGACTCATGGACCACCCTGAGCTGCCCTGCTGCAGAACAGGCAGGAAGGGCCCACCTGGTTCTCGGAGGGCGACAAGTCGGTCGCCTCCCCATGCAGGGCCTTCATGGCTTCCTCTGCCGCCATCTGCTTCGCCGCCTTCTTGCTGGGGGCACTTGCGGTGGGGAAAGTATGGGTCCCCATGGCAACGCAGTACTGGAACCTGACGGGGGACGAGAGGAGGGTTAAAACGGCTTTGGCAGCACTGGTTCACCTAGCCTTTGTCAGGCCGCCATCTCTCACGGCTGGGGACTTCCTGGCACACAGCGCCTCCGTGCCTTGGCTCATGCAGTCACCTTTGCCTTGAAGAGCTGGTGCCTTTCCCCTCCTCCTGCCCCGTCTCTCCAGCCGGGCTGACCCCTACTCAGCACTTAAGCGTCAGCCTAGCTCCGCCTCCTGCAGGAGCCCTCCTCTGACAGGCAGGTCTGCAGGGCCTCAGGGCGGCTTCTCGGGCGTGACCCAGTCCTGCACGGGCCTGTCCCACCACTGGCAACCTCCGAGCCACGCGTCTCCCTAGTGCTCGGTCCCTGCTTCGCCCTCAGAGTCCTAGTCCCAGACTCTCTGCCGCACAAGCAGCAGCCGTGCCCGCCGGGGCCCCGCCTTCCATACTGAAAACAGGGGTGACTGCTGTGTGAGACCGTCTGCCATCTCTGAGGCGGCAAGGAGGACATGTGTCTCTCTCTCTTTCGAGAAAACCTCAGCAGAGATACGTGACACAAGGATGTACTTGGGGTCATGGGCAGGGCCTTCTCTGGATATGAGGCGGAATTCACAGGAGCTCCCCAGCTTGTGCACACACTCAAGCAATGTAGTGACGGGGTTCTTCCCAGAAAAGGGAGTTGCTGAAGGGGCGGTGGGCTGGGGCTCTGCAGTCTGGAGAAAATGAGACAAGGGGGAAAAAAACACAAACAAACAACTAAGAAAACACTGGCCACCGCAGCGAGGAAGGGGCTGGGAGGGGTCTCTGGCCAACCGCGTGCCAGGGCTGGCTTCTCCGAGGGAGAGGGCTGAGGGAACTGTCTAAGCCTTGCAGGAAGGGCAGCTGTCTTAAAGTTCTGGGCGTCTTTAAGTATCTGCCAAGAGAGGAAAGTGGACTCGACGATCTTTAAGGACTGTTTTGACTCCGAAATTCTGTAAGT
>NW_006443131.1:2214281-2216208 GCF_000325575.1 Pteropus alecto | reverse complement strand
GGTGGGGGGCTGGGGGAAGGGCGCCGCTGACTCTGGGACAAGGACTGGCGGCCAGGCCCAGCCTGCTTCCCCCGGGGCCGGGTGGCGTTCGGACCCTTGGTTGACGTGGGGAGGGGCTGACCCCACGCGCCGCACACCCACCTTCTCGGACTCTCTCTCTGTGGGACAGTAGTGCGACTCTTCCGGCCTCCCACTGTCCTTGGCTCTAGCTTCCTCAAGCAGAATCGTCATGGCCTTCGTGGCTGCGTCCTGCTTGGCCACTTTCTTGCTCCCAGCTTCAGCTGGGGGAAACTCTCGGCCACTGATGACAACTTGGAATTTAAATCTTGATGGAAAGTGATTAGATGTGTGAACACTAGTCTAGGCCTCCCTTCTGCCCTCTCCACAGAGAGCCTCCCCTGCAGCTGCTGCTACGCTAAGGGGCTTTGTGACTTGTAGAGGAGATGGAGGGTAGCCGAGGGACCCCTGTCCCTTTGGAGGCTCAGCCTGTCCCCTACGTTTGGAAACAAGGCAGCCAGTGACTCTCCCCCCACAGCTCACTAGAGCATCCCAGCCACAGGCGGCATGAAACTAGGCCGGGGAAACCCGCTAACTCCTAGCCGTGGACTGAGACAGTCTGCACGCAAACGAGCTAAAGCTGAAACGCCTTCGCAGCTCGTTAGCAAGCGGGAAGCCTTCCTCCTAAAGCAACTGAGGTGGGCGGGCGGAGGCTCCGGCGGTGCGGCCTCACACGCCCCGGGGGGCCTATGGGGTTGGGCACCTGCCCCTCCGCGGCCTGTTTTGGCCCCCACCTGCCCACGGAGACACACCGCTCTATGGTCTGCTTTCAGTCGTTCTAAAGCTCGGTCTGTCTGAAGCCTGAGATGACAGGAATTTCCCCTCGTTATGCAGAAAACCAAAAAGCATTTGTTCGGGGCCTCTGGACCGAGAGCTCAGACCTCCTCTGTGCGAGCTTTCCAATTCGCCCAGCTCTTTGCTCAATCTGGGATTTCACTTAGAAAAGTAGGTCACATTTCTGATTTCCTGGGTCTTCGGAAACATGCGAACATGGCAGCGACGTTTCTTACAGCTGGAGTCCAAAGAGAGGTTAACCACAAGCCCCACGCCGGGCGGGATGGAGGGAAGAGGGGGCAATGACAGCCATCCAGTGTCTGGACACGCCCCCTTCATTTAACAGCTCTCCTGCAACGTGTCTCTGCGTCATGAAGACGGTCACAATGAACAGTAAGGGGCAAGCGGGGAGCCCTCGCCCTTAGAACCAGCCTAGGTTAGAACCAAGGTCAGGGGTCCTCTCCTCCACCCCACGGGCGTGCGCTCTCGCTG
Source organism: Pteropus alecto (assembly GCF_000325575.1). Classification (NCBI taxonomy): domain Eukaryota; kingdom Metazoa; phylum Chordata; class Mammalia; order Chiroptera; family Pteropodidae; genus Pteropus; species Pteropus alecto. The sequence goes on along the minus strand of NW_006443131.1, from coordinate 2,214,885 downwards.
GGGTGCGCAGCCAGGCAGCTTCTGGGGGTTCGGCTCTCTGCCAGGCCCTTTGGTAGCTCTTTCTGGGCCCACCTGTCCTCCCTAGTCTGTCCGCTGGCCTGTGGGAGCCTGGCCAGCTGAGTGAGGTGATTTCTGACTCCACGGCTTAGGGGTGGCAGTGAGGGGCTGCCCTGCCACCTGTGCAGAGGTATGTGGTAGCGCCACCCTGGACAGGCCGGCAGCATGCGTGCCCCACACTGTCCCTTCCCTGCAGGAGTGGAGGGCAGGGGGGTCCACTGCTGTGTCCACCCGCCGCCCGCCTGCCCCAGCCCGTACCTGTGCCTCTGGGGGCTCGGTGCCGGGAAAGGGGGATGGCACATGGAACGGGGTGGGAAGGGGGTCCCGTCCTCGTTCCCTCTGGCTTTAGGAGGCCGGCACGACACTGGCGCACGAAATCATCATCCCCGGGAAGCTTCGCTTTAGTCAACAGGGTCCCTCCCTAATCCCCTCCAGCTCAGCCAAGATTCTGGCTGGTCCGAGGGCTACTCTCCCTGCTCACGACCTGGACGGGGGCCAACAGGGAGTGCCGGCCACCCGGCGGCGGGGGGGACGCGACGGGGGCTGC
>NW_006443131.1:2193849-2214225 GCF_000325575.1 Pteropus alecto | reverse complement strand
GGCCCGGCCCAGCCCTTACCGAGGCTCGTGGGGCGGCCCGCTCTGCTCCAGCAGGTTGAACTCGCAGCTCTGGCTGGCGAACTGCGCGTACTCCAGCAGCCCGCTCACGGGGTTCTTCAGCTGGCACTCCGTCAGCTTCTTGTAGGGCGAGCACCGCGGCCAGCCGTGGCTGTAGAAGGACGGCATCTCCATGATGGCCCGGAACTCGCCTGGGGCTGCGCGGATGCTGTTCAGGTCGTCCGGGATGTCGTCGGTGGCCCACTGGCCGTTTTCAACGTCCACATAGCCTGCTCTGGAGGGGCCGTTGTCGTGAACGGGGGGTTTCGGCGTTACTGGCTCCGGCGTCACGACCTCCGGCCTGCTTTCCAGCTTGAGGACCAGTCCCTGCCCATTCTTCGCTTCGGGGGCCGCCGTGCTGTCCGAGGCCTCTGGCACAGCTGAGTTACAGTGGGGGGGCTCCACGCTTCTTTTGGTCTCGGGGACAGCAGCTTGAGTGGTTTCGGGAACACTGTTCACGTTCCTCTTGATCTGTATCCTCTCTCGCTTCTTGTCAGTCAAATACCATATGGGAGGGGTCGTCCCTTGCCTGTAGACGTCCCCCTGCCTTTCCAAGTCAATCAGTACGGCACTGACGTCCCGGGCCTTCGTGAGGCCAATGTTTTTAGCCAAATTCAGGGCGGAGGAGCTGAACGCATGAAACAGGTACTCGCAGATTCTCTCCTTGATCTCGGCCATATCCAAAGGCTCGGGAGGGCCCTCCACACCAGACGTGGGGTTTCTGTCTTCAGTTTCTAAACTGAGGTCTGAGACTGGGGCTTCCCGGCTCCAGCTGTCTGCTGTCGCTGCCTGGCCGTGCTGGTCCCAAGCCTGAGCCGAGACAGCAGCTCTCCACAAGGGGGGCGTCCCCACCTCCCGGAGCAGCCTGCCCTTCCTTGCCAGAGAGTATAAGACGCTATTGACTTCCTTCTTTGAGGCCTGGAGCCTCCTGGCCAGATCATGTGCTGTGATGGCCTTCCCTGCGCCGAGCTCCTGCAAGAGCTCTAAGACCCTTTGTTCCTGCTCCTGGCTGATGTACAGCTCCTGGAGGCGTGCGGAAAGCGTATCAACACCTCTCCATGGCCGGGTCTTGCCACGTGGGCACAGAGGCCGGAACCCCCTCTGGAAAGCCTGACTTCTGAGAGGCACAGGCCTGGGGACGCCCCAGCTCTCCTGCTGCCTGCCTCTGGCAGGTGGTCCTGGAAACCTTGGCCAGAGTCCAGGGAAGTACGGTGGCAGTGATGGTGTCTGTTTTCCAATTAGAGGCGCTTCTGGGAGCTGCCCCTTGAGAAATTCTATTTGCTGGAGCTGGAAACTATTAGGATAAGCACCCAGCCCTTTCTGCTGGTGTCCGAGCTCGTAGCCTGGGAACGGACCGGGGTATCTGCTGAGGAAACACCCCTGCAGAACGGAAGACGGAAAGAAAGTGATCAGGGCTGCGGTGACAGGCAGGGCCCTGTGGGAGGGGTCGCCCCCGCCTCCTGACGGCAGGGCGGTGGGTGAGACCGCGGCTGGCGACTCAGCGAGGGTGGCCTGCCCACCTCGTCAGCACCGCCTGGGGACCCGCCGAAGTGCGGAGAGTTGCAGTAGGCAGAACACTGAGCTCCCGGGAGCCCACGGGGTTCTGACAGCCCGCTGTGGCCTCGCCAGCCACCTAACTCGTTCTTTTCCCTTCGGCAGATTTTTAGGGAGCTGAGAACGAGTCTTTGTACTCACGGAAACAACTCAGAAAAACAAATAAATGTTGTTTTGTTTTAAAAAGAAACAAAAACAGAACAACCTAAGAGGTCAGAGGCAACAGGGGACCACAGAACAGAGCGCAGCACAGCCGCCCGCCCCACCTCCAACGTCATCCTCCGGACGATCAGAACGAAAGGGACGTAAGTGGAACCTCCGAGGCTGTGACACGGGGAGCCCCCACCCGGGGAGGGGCACTCTCCCTGGGAGGCGGGGTGGGCTGGGGTACCCCTGGGATGGGGCTGTCGGAAAATGTTTTGCTGCCTTCCTGGGGCCGAAGGGCCTGCGTGGTGAGGGCATCAGCCGGGAACGCCGTTTCCTCGTGCCTGACCCGCCTGACCTTCTAAAGGGCGGGGCCTGCAGGCAGCTGTGCCCTCCTGCAGGAACGCCAGCCTTCTCTCCTCCACGGCCCCTGTCGCGACCAGGCGCCGAGCGCTCCTGCCCCCTGCTCATGGCGCCCTGGCTGCCGAGTCCCCGATGACCAGCAGCTCCTCCGGCCGGGGCCACCACCAAACCTCAAGCCCTGAAACCCTTTCCTTCTGGGAGCTGCCCCTTGAGAAATTCTATTTGCTGGAGCTGGAATCTATTAGGATAAGCACCCAGCCCTTTCTGCTGGTGTCCGAGCTCGTAGCCTGGGAACGGACCGGGGTATCTGCTGAGGAAACACCCCTGCAGAACGGAAGACGGAAAGAAAGTGATCAGGGCTGCGGTGACAGGCAGGGCCCTGTGGGAGGGGTCGCCCCCGCCTCCTGACGGCAGGGCGGTGGGGGAGACCGCGGCTGGCGACTCAGCGAGGGTGGCCTGCCCACCTCGTCAGCACCGCCTGGGGACCCGCCGAAGTGCGGAGAGTTGCAGTAGGCAGAACACTGAGCTCCCGGGAGCCCACGGGGTTCTGACAGCCCGCTGTGGCCTCGCCAGCCACCTAACTCGTTCTTTTCCCTTCGGCAGATTTTTAGGGAGCTGAGAACGAGTCTTTGTACTCACGGAAACAACTCAGAAAAACAAATAAATGTTGTTTTGTTTTAAAAAGAAACAAAAACAGAACAATAACCTAAGAGGTCAGAGGCAACAGGGGACCACAGAACAGAGCGCAGCACAGCCGCCCGCCCCACCTCCAACGTCATCCTCCGGACGATCAGAACGAAAGGGACGTAAGTGGAACCTCCGAGGCTGTGACACGGGGAGCCCCCACCCGGGGAGGGGCACTCTCCCTGGGAGGCGGGGTGGGCTGGGGTACCCCTGGGATGGGGCTGTCGGAAAATGTTTTGCTGCCTTCCTGGGGCCGAAGGGCCTGCGTAGTGAGGGCATCAGCCGGGAACGCCGTTTCCTCGTGCCTGACCCGCCTGACCTTCTAAAGGGCGGGGCCTGCAGGCAGCTGTGCCCTCCTGCAGGAACGCCAGCCTTCTCTCCTCCACGGCCCCTGTCGCGACCAGGCGCCGAGCGCTCCTGCCCCCTGCTCATGGCGCCCTGGCTGCCGAGTCCCCGATGACCAGCAGCTCCTCCGGCCGGGGCCACCACCAAACCTCAAGCCCTGAAACCCTTTCCAGCGGGCAACTTTTCATGGAAAGGGCCGGATGGGTCTTCCATCGTAGCGCAGAGGCCACCACCCGTCACCCGCCACCCGGCACTCACAGGCAGGCAGAGGGCAGCGCTTTGCTGACTCCGGCTCTCTGCTGAGGCGACTTCCCCAGTTTGTGTCATCTACAGCTTCTTGACCCACGGGACCCCGCTGTGGCTGTGGCCAGCTCGTCCCTCCTGTCCCCGTTCTGGCCCCACAACCTCCTCATCCAGCCTGGGTGTCACGGCTGGTCACCTGCACCCAGGCCCATTGTCCCCTTTCCTATTCCAGGGCTCCCGTGTGGTGTCGGGGAAGGACGCTGCCTCCGGCTGAGGGGCCTCATAAGCTCTTCCTCTGGGACGTGGGTGGTTCAGCTCACGCACTGGTTCTGTGCGGGGCAAACTCTACCCTTTAAAAACTCCCCTCCTACGGTGCGGGGACACAGCTCCAAAAGCCCCCGCTCACCTCGCTTCCCCTCGTCTGCCCCCGTCCCTTTCGGCCCCCCAGGTCGGTGTGAGGGCCTCTCCCTCCCCCAGGTGGCCTTCATCCACCCCCAGAACCTAAACGCACCCTCTTAAGAGGCCGCGCTCGAATCTACTATCTCCAGCCGCCACCTTGTGCGGAAGTGTTTAAGACATCACCTTCCGACGGCCAAGACGGTCTGTCCACTGAGATACCCACCCGGCCATCAGCTCAGAGGCCACGCATTCCAACCAAACTAATCGCCGCCCTCAGCCCCGTGGCTTCTGCTGCTGCTCTTATCACTGCTGCCGGCGCCGGCCTCCTCTGAGCCGTTAAGGCTCGAACCTGAACTTCCGTGCTGGCCGGCCTTCCGCCCGGTCTCTCACCTCTGACCTTGGCTGCCCGCTCCTCTTCCCTCCGACCGTGCCCTCTGCAGTTCCAGCTCCACATCGCCTCTCGCCTGGGCCACCGCTGCCAGAGCCTCTGGCCTTGCCATCTCTCTACATTCCAATCCAACGGGCCTGCGTCTGCCTCTGCTGTCACCTGCTGCAGGTCTGACCTTTTCCCGACAGATCTCCTTAAATGCCGCCTTCTCCGGGGGATTTCTCCCGACTCGCATCTCCCCTGCACAGGTGCACTGGGCTCCTCCCCACCCCACTCCGGACGCCCCCTACTCGGCGCCTCCTACGCCCCTAACTTCACCCGATTGCAGCTACTGATTTTTTTTAGCAGCACGCACAGATTATAGTTTATCTCAAAAGTGACGAACAAGTATTAGGGGCCCTAGAAATTATACTCAAGTCTCCACTCCCAACATTCCCCAGGAAGGATGGATGGGGGGTGGCAGTCGACTCCACAGTAAGCCCCCGGGGCACAAGGACTACGCTTCGGTTACCTGCACCCCCAGCGCCCAAGGCAGCACCTGGCAGGGTCGATCCTGAGCCAGCTTTTGCTGAAGTGAGGACGGCATGGACAAGGCACCCCAAGGCACCCCAAGACACACAGCCCCCATCTCTTTTCCTGCTCTCCTGCTGCGCACAGCCCCTCCCCCGCCACACTGCCAGGGCTGAGGGGTGTGTGCGCTGAGTGAGAGCCAGCTTGCCAGGCTGAGTTATGGGGACCTCGGGGCTTTCCCGCTAGCTCTTTGAGTGACTTGGTAAAACAACTTTCTTGCAGAGTGGCTAAAGTCAGTTCCTAGCTGAACGCTTTCTAGATTTCAACTGCTACTCGGCGGCCAGCACCCGCAAAACATTTGAATTCCCATCTACACGAGAGTCGAGTAAATCGTGACACATTCACGCCACGAGAGAGCACGCACGGGTAAAACAGTGCTGCGACCTAGTTAAACGCCCCGGGAGAGCACCGAGGAATAACGTCCAACAGCGACAACACAAAAGCAGGCCGCAGAGGAACACGTCCGTGCGCTGAAGCAGGGGACAGCCGCGAACCCGTGCGGGCTGTGTGTGCGGCGAGTGCGGAGCACACGCTCGTCTGACAGCAATCTCAGGGCCAGATTCGAGGGGGAGTATTAATTACTTCTTGACACGCCCCCTGGGCTGCCCTAAAAGCAGAGGGAAACCACCACCTGAGAACAGCCCCCGGAGCGCCAGCGGACGCGGGTGAGTGCAGGAAAGTGGGGGCCCAGCCCCGGCCGTCACCCCCAAACACTCCACATCACCTCCTGCATACCAAGCCAGTGGACACCCACTGCCCCGCGAAGCTTCGCTTCCATCTGTAGTTCATGCATTTAGGGTCAAGACATGAGCCCACCGTGGCCACGTGGGCTCTAATGGGAAATATGCTTGGAGGCGTGAAAATGCTTTTCCTTCAAGTCGGGTGTCCCTCATCCTTTTAAAGGAGACACACCCCTATAAAAATGTACATGTGCATGTGTATGGATATATGTCTCTTAAAAAATGGACGCAAGTGTACGTACGGTAAAGCTTATTCTTTTTCATCTCTAACTGTGAGCTCTGACACGGAGTCAAGGCTCGCTGGCTGTCTCCCACCCCCATGACCCAGATGCAGAGCCTTGCGCTCCCCAGAAGTTTCTCGGCTCTTTGCAGTCCAGGCCTCCGCCCGGGGCCGGCCGGCGGCCACAGGTGTGCTCTTTGTCCCAGAACATCACGGGGACAGACTCAGAGGCACTTCTGCTGCGTGCTGCGCACACAGCCGGCCCTTCCGCTTTCCGCCAAGCGTCAGTTCAGTGTCTGGACGAAACCCCTTTTGCTTATGTCGCCGCCTGCTAAAGAACATTCGGGTTTTCCCAGTTTTTGGCAATAACGAGGAGCTGCCAGAAAGTGTTCCCTCGGGTCAAGAAGGCGTCTGCTTTCCGCGAAGTCTCCAGGAAGTGGAAAAGCGCCGACGGGAGAGGGTTAAGTACCGTCCAAGCGGGGCCGGGGCGGGGCGCAGCTGGTCTCCCAGAAAGGGAGGGCGCCCCGCCTTGCCCGGGGCTCGGGCTCTCCCCCCATCGCATCGCCCCGCGCTGTGCACTCGCGGCGCACGCTTGTCGCACACCTGTCGCTGTCACACCGAACGCAGGCGCGAGTGGGGCGGCGGGGCGGAGCTCTGGGCCCGGCTGCCGCTTACCTGTCTCGGCTCCATGGCGCCCGTGAGGCATGTCCCGGCAGCGCGGTGACCGTCCCCAGGCGCCACCCGCCCCGCGCGGGCCGTGGCTCCGGGCCTGGCCTTCCGCTCAGCCGTGGCCTCCGTGGGGACTGCAGGACACCGCCGCAGGAAACGGCGGGCCGGTGGGCGGGGCCGCGGCGCGGGGTTTTCTCTTTCGTTTCTCGGGAAGGACCGCCCCGGAGGCTGGGAGGCGGGGCCTGGCCCGTGCCAGGTGCGTCCGGATCCGCCTGTCCCCGCCCCCTCCCCGGCCCCTGAAGGCGCGCGTTCCTCGGAGAACCCATGGGGACGGAGCGCCCCGTCGCCCTCCCCGGCCCCCAGGGGAACAGGGGGTGAAGTGACGCGAGACGAGGACGCCCGAGAAGCCCGGCCCTGGAGCAGGGCCGGGGCGCTGTCCTCTGTCGCCTAGGTGCGGCAGCAACGTGACCGTGTGTCTCTAACGTGCAAAGCGGGTGGGGTGGGGGAGGGGGCCAGATCTCTCCAAATGACTCACGTCCCCACTGTGCACTACTGACTCATACTCCTGGGATATTAAAAACCGACTCGAACAGGCGATAGCCAGTAAAACGCGAGACAGTAACGGCGGTGAACAATTTAGGGACTACGCCGCACAACCGTCCCATCCACCCGAGCAAGGGCGAGGCCCTTCACCGGGACACCCCCTATCTTCACAACTCCACCAGGCAGGCATGAGCCCCAACACGAGGTGCGGCCCGGCTTTGCAGGTCTGGCTGTGGAAAACTCACTCCGTTCATCGCTACTTCGCACTCGCTCAGGTTACACCGCAACTCTCCAAAACGTCACTTCTGTCGTCTCCAGGGAAAACTTTTCAATTGATCGCCTGACCAGGCTTATGTGCCTGCACTGCTTCATTCGAGGGGTCTAGGAAAAGCCTCTAGAGCGTTTCACTAGTGCTCGCGGCCCCCTCCCCGTCACCTGTGAGAAATTTCTTTCTTGGTTAATTTCAGTTTCAGCCCACTGCTGTTGAGACTTACAAGGCAGGCCCTCTTCAGCACTGTCGCCAGCTGATGTCCTTCCTCCACTCACCCCACCAGCCACCCCAGACTTCACGTTTGGTGCAGGCTGTGTTTTCTCCCTCCGTGCCTGTGCACAGTGCCATCCCCTGGCCTAGAATGTACTTCCGCCACTGCTTCTGGTGAAACAGGCTTGTGAAATCTGCTTGCAGTGTGACCTCCCAGGGAGCCTTGCCCGCTCTGGGCCGGGCAGTGGGTGTAGTGTGTGATTCCTCGTTCAGGCTTCTCCATCACCCTGCATTTGGCCTGCTAGAGCTCTTTCAACCTCTTCTGAAAATGCCACACCCAATCATTTAGCACAGCTTCACTAAGCACCCAATACGTGCCAGATGTGTGCTAGGTACCAGGACACAAGCATCTTTGGCTGACAGCCTGGAGGGGAAGATGACGCTTCAGCATTCGTCACAGGCTTCTGAGTTTATGTTTATGTTTCTGCCTTTAGAGCTGTGAGGTCTTCCCCCGGGGGTGGGAACGTAGGCTGTACGTCCCCACAGCCCCTGCAATGGTGACCTTCAAGGGCTGGTCTGTTGACTGAATAACAGACTGTATGGCAGGAAAAATGGAGGGCAAAACAGTGGCACAGGAACTTAATTTCGCACGAGGAAATGAAAACATCAATGAGCAGTCTCATCCCGTGGGGCACACGCACCGAGGCCACTGTGAGTCCCTGCCCCCCCGCCAGACAGGCCGCGCTGAACAGCGGGTCGGGCCAGAGCGGGGCAAGGGCTCCCATCACCTCAGGAAACCGGTTCAACGTTATCTAGGAAAGGCGTGAGTGTTCACACCCTACGATCCAGCAAGGCCACTCCGAGAGCTCGACAGGGTACGAGTTCGTTGCTGCGCTATTCCCGACAGCCCGCAAACCGGAAACAACCCAAACGGCTGTCAAAAGTAAAATAAATAAATGGTAGCACGCGTCTACGACAGAATATTACATAGTGACAACAATGAAAGAACTAGGACCACAGGCGACGAGATGGGTAATTATCGAGACACAATACTGAACGGCAGAAGCCGCGTACCTACCACATGGTTCCATTTACATACGGTCCCAAACCAGGCAAAAGACAGGATGCTGGTTACCTCTGGGGGTGACGTGGGGGTCGGCCGGGAAGGAATGTTCTGAGTACTGGTGACGCTCCAGTTCTTGAGTGATGGCCACATGTATGTCACTCTCCAACAGTTCGTCAGGTGACTCACTTACGCTTTATGCTTCTACATGCAAGTGTCACAATTTTAAAACTCCCTGTAACGATTCCAGCCTATCTTCCCACGTTCTATTTTCCACTTAAGTCAAATGAGTTATGCCTCATCTCTGCTTTCTTGCCTTTGGACTAAATCGTCCCACGGCATTTAATCCTTCTACGAGAATGTTCCAGAAAAGCCTTATCACAACTATTATGGAGGGGAAAGTGCTTGGCTGCTGCCTCTGTCCCTTTAGCTCTAAGGGAGGTGGCACCGGCGAGGCAGAAAGGGGAACCGTGTTTCCGAGGCAGAGGGTCAGTCTGTGCCTTGGAGGAAGACCTACCCTTGTCATGTAATCTGAGCAGCTCAAGTAACCGCAGTCTCATTCATAAACCTTTCATCTCCTCCCCCGAGAAACTGTTTCAGCTCCCAGGGTGACATAAATCTTTGTGCCATTCTATCGTAGGGACTTGCGGAGTTGGATGAAGCCCTTTAAAATATTGACCAGAAGTACCAGGTCGATTCCAGAAAACTGCAGAAAGTACCAACAAGCACAATCAAAATGACCCCTAACCCTCCCGCGTCTTCCCAGGGCATAAATGCGTCGTGAGCACCTGGCACCCCTCTCCTGAGGCAGGTGCCCGCTGCCCCCTGGGAAGTAACGCCACACGCGAGCCATGCCACCGGGGGCTACTAACCACCGCCTAAACGATTCAGCGTGACCATTAAAGCGAGGAGTGCGCGAAGCAGGCCCCCGCTCGGCACCCTAGGAGTCTGGCTGTCACAGCACTGTCATGCTCCATGTGCGCCTTCAGGGACCTGGGCTTCCCCAGTTATGGGGAAGGACGCCTTATCATCTGGCCACTGAGCTGGTTTTAGTTTCCAATCTCTGCTATTCTTGCTTTTTCACTATAAATAACGGTTAGTCTGGCTCGCTGGGGATCTTCCGTTTCACCTCACTGCGTGCGCAAATGCGGGTTTACCAGCCTTTCCAGTCGACAGTCGCCTGGAACCAGACTACTGCACATATGGGCGACAGCCGATTGGCCCAGCCGTCTCCCTACGGCAAAGCAGATGTCTGCAAACTCCAATATTTGCACATACAGTGACATTGCAACAGAAATGTACTGCCTGCAAATGTATGCTACTCAACCGGCGACGTATTACAGAAAACGCAGTCAATTACCGAGTTATTTTTAAGTACTGGGGCGTCGTTTCAGAATAGGACACGCACACAAATAAATTCACGCTCTTATCTTAACTCCTAGGAAGTACGCCGTAAGCGATTCGTAGAATTGCTCGAATGCCTTTTGTTGCTGTTGTTTCTTTATTGTTGGGCTTTTTATTCCACCGTAACAGTTACTGCCACATCCGCATCATTTTCAGAATTCTGAGGGTTTCCCACAATGACGCCGCTTGCTTTGAAGACCTGCATGGCCTTCCGTAGACAGAGCCGTGAGCGGCCCGCGGGCCGAGCACAGCTCCGCGCGGTGTTGGCGCTGACGGGTAAGCCCCATGTGGGAATGAGCAGACTGGCTTTTGAAGTTATAAGAAACAAGAGATGCCTCAGGTGTCCTCAGAAGAAACAGAAGTCTCCAAAAGCAGGTAAGCGTCTGTACCCAACCGAGTTACCCAGCAAATGAGAAAGCGGCGTCTGTAAGTTCCTTGAGGCGCCCGGCACCGTGATAGCAGGTGTAGCGTATCACTAACGGGAGGGGTAGTGTCCAGACGCTGCCGCTCCGAACAGGCTGGCAGGCCCGCGCTGAATGCTCCTCAGTACGTTTGAACGGTGAATGTACGTTTAGTCTAGTAACAAACCCACGAGGTGACTCTACACGACATGTGGTTTTACGCGTTTAGTCCTGACACCCTTTAACTGCCTTCCTGTGCCCGGTGGTCTGGCATATCGCACCTGACTGCCCCCCGGTTTGCCTCTGACCAGCACAGAGAGAGGTTCAGCTACCGGCCCACATTTGGGGTCCGAAGGAGGAGCCTCCCACTCGCTCTTGCCTTCTCTTCCTCTCCTTCTCTGGCCCAGCCTGGGAGTGGCTGCGCTCGGTCCCACCTTCGGGCAAGGGCAATGTCCCCATGTCCACGGGTCGCAGGAAGCAGAGGGGACAAGTGCAATCCAGTTTCAGGCAGGCCTGCAGGCAGCGTCTCCCCGAGTTCTGCAGCTTCCTGGGGAAGCAGGCCCACTTCGCCAACAGCCACGCGGCCCGCTCCCTCAACAGCCAATTTACTAAACCACCAGTGTGCCGATTCGATGATTTTCTTTACGCTCTCTGGTCTCAACCAACCAGTTTTCATTCTCTCTCCCTAACAGTATTAAAGGAAACGTAGGGGCTGGGGGAGGGGCTGGGAGCAGCGGGAGGGTGGGGGAGAGATTTTCTGGGGAGTGACCTGGAGCCACTCCCAGGGGCTGAAAGGCTCTGCGATCCTCAGTGCCGCGTTCATAAACATTCGCATCAACACACAGAGGGGAGCACCCGTGGGAGACAGTGGGAGGAGCTCTGGAGACGCTGGCCTTGAAGACGGGAGTGACGGGCACGGCCACCAGGAGCTGGAAGAGGGAGGGGCACAGCCCTGCGACACCCCAGTTTCGGCCCAGTGATGGCGACTGCAGACTTCTGGCCTCCAGAACGATAAGAGAATAAATTTCCATTGTTCGAAGCCCCCAAATTTGTCACTGCCGCTCTAGGAAACTAGTACACCATCCTCGGCACGGCCGGCGAGCTCCGTGGGGCCCAAGGGAGGAGGCTGAGAGACCAGCCGTGCTGGGCGACACACGCACAACCACAATGTCCACTTTCTAGTTAAGACAAACAGCCTCCTCATCACTCTCCAGAAGAATCGAAGCTTTTCGTTTTATTTGAAAAAGATAGGATATTTCTTTAATATAACAAAGACTGCTTATCATAAATCAACGGCCAACACCACATTTAAAATGAAAGTTAGGCATCCCTACTAAAACAGAAAAATGAGGAGGGCCACCATCACCACTGTTATCTTATTTCCTTAATTCTGAGATGTACTCCACACATTCCGGATATTAGAAAGTGAATTATGTGTATTTACATAGTAGCTCCCAAAAGATAGTAAATCGATAGCATGTTTTTATGCTCAATGGTCTTAGAATTAAAGAAATATGATATTTAATGTTGAAACTTCTAGCATATCCTATAAATGACAGCGGTGCCCAACCTTTGTGGCACGAGGGACCGATGCTCTCATGAGACTCTAATGCCTGAGGAGCTGAGGCGGAGCTGAAGCAGTGATGCTGGCGCTGGGGAGCGGCTGCAGATACAGTTACAGCTTCGCCAGCTCACCCGCCGCTCACCTGCTGCTGTGCGGCCCGGTTCCTAACAGGCCACGGCTGGTACCAGTCCACAGCCCACAGCCGGGGTGGGGAGAGGGGTTGGGGAACCCTGCTCTAACAAAACAAATAAAAGATGAGCTATTAAAAAAGGAAAAAAAACCCAAAACATTATTTGCAGAGATAGTGCCATAACCCTAGTTGATCCAAAAAACTCTTAGAACCAACAGCAGTTAAGGAATAAGGCTGGATATAAGAAAAATATACAAAACACAACTACTTCCTTATGCAAAAAAATACTGTATTCTTAAGAGGAAATAAAACATTTAAAAAAGGGAGAAAAGTCTAGGAATAATCTTACAAAATGTGGAGAGCCTGCATGTGGAAAATAGGAAACTCTGCTCAGGAATATACGTCTCAAATAGGATACATCAGCCCCAAATGTGATGGCCGAATAGTTTATGAATGCCGGTTAGCGCCAAATTAAATAGTGGTTTACTGCAAAGCCCAACGAGGCCAGGGCAGTAAGGAGTGGATCCCGACACAGTGGCTGATCTAAAGCGCGAGCGTGAGGACAAGCAGGCGGGAATGGCCACAGTGCTTTAAGAAGGGGACAGTATGTGACTGAGCCAAGGCAGTGCCGGCACAATGCAGGAACAGAGCTGCAGGTCGACAGGGCAGAGCCACGTCCCCGCGTCCCCAGCGGGCCCTGACGTGTGCACAGACCCGACGCCTGGAGGACGGGGCCCCAACAGCAGCAGCGAGGGGAAGAGGGGTCAGCCAACCGATGGAGCTGGCAGGCTGGCTTTTGGGGCAAAAAAAAACCTATCGAGAGCCTGCCTTTTATTAATAGGCCAATATGAATTACAAATGAATTGAAGGATTAGCTGTAAAGTATTTTAAATAAAAACACTGATAACAAAGTCAGTGTGTGCGATGTAAGACATTGCAGCGAAGACTGACTCTGTTCTCTGCAGATAAATTTCTGTGCTTCAAAAAAGTGATGCAACATTTGAATTTGTTCAGAGAAAAACAGTTTAAAAACATATCAATAAAAAAACGAGGACAGGGAATCGCAGGTAAAACGCACGCGCAGGATGGTTACTGGGGACAGAGGTGGGACAGTCACTGTGCACACGCAGGACGGTTACTGGGGACAGAGGTGGCACAGTCACTGTGCACGCGCAGGACGGTTACTGGGGACAGAGGTGGGACAGTCACTGTGCACACGCAGGACGGTTACTGGGGACAGAGGTGGGCATGAGGCCCGCACTGGTTTATCTCGTGACCACGTATGAGGGAGATGCACTGTTACTGGCCCCATGTTACAGAAGAGGAAACTCAGGCAGAACACCCTTCGGCATTGTTCAAGGTGACACAGCAGAGTCAGGATTCAGACTCAGGCGCTTCGCAGAGCAGGTGCTCCTGGCCGCTATGCTGAGCTGCCCCAACTAAGACTACAATCAACAGAGGAAACTCACAAAAGAGGAAGTACAAATGCCTCCCAAGCATTTGGGGAAACACTCAATCGTGGTAATAATTAAAGACTTGAAAACTTAATAGATTTACGTTTCTGCTCATCAAATGAGCAATTTAAAAGCCTCGAAAAAGCCCATTTGCACAGTGTTCTCCAGTCCTGTCCCGGCGCTAGGACAGAGGGCATGGAAGCTTCCAGTACCCACGACCTCAGGAAGCTCCCTCTGGGACCCTCACCACTAGCTGCGGTCACGCATTTGCAGGATCATGTGAATAATCGTCACATGTTTCTGGGCTGGACACGTCTGGGCAGGACGAGCCCCAGGACCCAGCTCAGTGCTCAAGAACTGTCAACAAATATTTGTCAAATGAATGTGTGTTAGTGACTAAAAGGAAGAGGAGAGGAGAAAAGGAGGAGAGGAGGAGAAACGGGCATGCACCACACGGGCGCCGAGTCTAGACCGATGGCTTCGACTCCTCTACGAAGCGGTCGGACACTGTGTCAGAGCCTCAAATACGTCCATAACCTCAGCCATCGTTACTGATGTGATCCTATTACTACACACGTATTATGACTAGGCGTAATTCATAAAATCCTAAAACTCTACCTTGGAGTTGATAATTTGAAATCCAGTACAAAAACTTATGTTCGCCATAGTATTGTTTACAATAGCAAAAACCTGAAAACAGCTGTAATGTCCCAAACCAGAGATGGCGTCGGGTCGACTGTGGCAGTCACAAACTGCACGACACACAGAAGGGGGAGTCGGAGCCACGCCTCGGAAGGCGTTTAGTTCCAGTGAGCGGGAAGAACACTGTACACCGAGCAACTTTAGCTGAGGAACAACACGCTGACGGCCTGCCTTTCAGAATGGGCCCCGAGCCTGCCCACTTTCCCGGGGAGGCCAGGCCCCCGACCCCCAGGCCCAGGGCGAGGCCGCCGTTAGCTAAGAAGCTAGTGTTGGCGATTGCATGTCTCCTGGCAGAGGTACGGTGTTACAACTCAGGCTGACAGAACACGCGAGGAAGCCTGCGGGGGGCTTTCTGTGACAGGTTCCTTGCTGTAAATGAGTGACGCCCCAGGGAGGGCAGAGTGCAGGGTGGGGCACCATGGAGCTGCCCAGTCAACCAGCCCTGGACCACTCACCTGCGGGGGTGAGCGACACAGCACTGCGTGAGACACCAGGCCGTTAACGATGGTGCCTGAGAGGTAGGGTCACCTGCGATTTGACCCATTTTAATACTTTTCTACAATTTTCAAGTTTTCTATAATAAAGCATCATCCCCCAAGGAG
This sequence comes from Pteropus alecto, assembly GCF_000325575.1. NCBI lineage: Eukaryota > Metazoa > Chordata > Mammalia > Chiroptera > Pteropodidae > Pteropus > Pteropus alecto. The sequence continues at coordinate 2,199,505 of NW_006443131.1, read as the reverse complement.
GAAAAAAGTTAACGAGAACAAAGAGACAAATATGCATCGCATGCAACTTGCCCTACGAAGCTCAGTCTAGTAACAGAAACAGCCGTGTACATGAGTGATTAAAACATAATGTGACACAGCCCTAGCGAGAGGCCAGTTCCCGGCTACCGGGACGGCTGAAATAAATAAAAGCGAACGCACGGTGTCTGACGTTGGTGAAGAGACGCAGCAACAAGAACCCTCGCACCGCCAGCGGGACTGCGAAATGGTGGTACCATTCTGGAAAACGTCTGGCAGTTTCTTCTAAGGCACAGACTCAACTACCCTACAACCCTGCAATGTCACGGAGCCAGGCGGGGGAGGACAGGGGGCTGCTGTGTAACGGTGCAGTTTCGGATCTGCAAGATGAAAAGGTTCTAAAGATTTTTCACGACGTAAACATCTGTGCACGAAACATGGTTAAGATGGTAAAGTTCATGTTACGTTTTTTACCACAATATAAAAATAAAAAGTTCACTGAGCTTGATTCTTAATAGTCCCAAACCAGAAACAAATCAGATGTCCGTCAACTGATGAACGAACAATCGACCCACGTTCCTACAGAGGATGCTGCCGCATGCCACGTGGTCGAACCTCGCCGAAAGGAACTATGCACGAAAGCGCACGTTGTATAATTAATTCCATCCCTGGAATTCTAGAACAGACAAAACAAATCCGTGAGGCTGGACATTAGAGCGCTGGTGGCCTTGAGTCAGTGGCGACTACGAGGGCAGCAGGGGACTTCCTGGGCCGATGGAGATGTCTCGCCTCCTTGAAATGGACGGCGAGTAAGTGGGCATGCTCTCTGTGTGCCAAAATGCGCTGAACGGCGCACGTAAGAGGTGCTGTCTGTCGTGGTTAACTACGTCACGTCAACAGACGGTTAGGGAAACGGGCTGAGGGGACGGACGAGGCGACGCACTCAGAAGCCGTCAGTGAAACGAGCGCGTCTAAACCAGGCCAATAGCCACACTCAGTTCCACGCAGCAATTTATGGAAACGCTAAGAACGGTAAAATTATGAGAATTGTACACGTATTTGAGTCTCGGTTTTGTGAAGCGAAGCTGTGATGGTCTGATAAATGGCCTTTAAAGGAAAAAATATGATACACTAAAGAGCTTTAAAACAAAACATAGACCTTTATCGAATTCAAACTGATTTTATTTAAAACATTATACAATATTTTCATCAAATACCTTGTTAAAATCTGAAATAAAACTGAATATTAGCTTTTTCAAGTAATATGTCAAAAAAGGAACTATAAAATAGAATACAAAAGGAGGAAAAAACATTCTAAAACTTACAAGCAAGGGAGGAAATTTAAAAAATTTGTCTACAGAAGAACGAAAAATAGGGTGTTTAAAGTTTAACGATAAAGCCAAAATTAGGTGGCAAACAACAAACTGGAAAAATATTCGCAGCAAATAAAGATTTTCGGTTGTTTTTTATAGTGAGCGAAAAAAGTTCAAACTTAACCATAACAAAAAATGCAAATTAAAATGAGACGCTGTTTTCCGATTGGCTAAGACTTTTCTCTTTTAGTGAGAACGCCCAGCCCTGGAGAGGGCGTGGCGCGGCGAACCCGTGTCCTCTCTCCAGGAGCAAAGCGGGGCGAGGCGCTGGGTGCTTGGGGGTGAGGGTGTGCCAGCAGCCACCCTACCTTGGTCCCTATAGTGTTTGCGTGAGAACCACCCTTTTTTGTTAAATGAGTGGATGTGCCTCACCTCTCTTATTTTTGTTGGGAGGTGTGACAATGGATAGCATTCTGGAAGATAAGGCACCACAATAACCAGCAATATGGCTGGGGGCAGGGACCTGGGTGCGGCTTCGGAGGACCTGGGTTCTGCTCAGAAGGGACCTGGGTGTGGCTTGAGGGGACATAGATATGGCTTGGAGGGGACCTGGATATGGCTTGGAGGGAACCTGGGTACGGCTTGGAGGGGACATGGATATGGCTCAGAGGGGACCTGGGTGCGGCTCGGAGGGGACCTGGGTGTGGTTTGGAGGGGACCTGGGTAGGCTCGCCCTCCCTGGGAGGGGGCTAGAGGAGAGTGTGCTCTGGGCCACTAGTCCCCACTCCAGCTCTGCCACACGTCCCAATGGGGAAGGCGAGGTGCAGACGACATGTAGAACGTGGCTGCATCTGCGTCAAATCCAAACGCCAACGAGATATAGGGACATGTATACAGGTTGTCCTTTTACTTAACGGCTAGAACTGTGAAACCCCAAGAAGGGCCGGGAGGGGGACACGCACCAAGGCACCACTGGCTGCCCTGCCTCTGGAGGGTGGGACAAGCCGGATGGAGAGGGGTCTCGTTTCTTTCATAATTTTCGAACCTGGATTTTTCTTTTTTAGCCTTTCTCGAGTGTTTTGGTCTTCAAAAAGAAAAAAGGTTTGAAGTTCACAAACTTCGATCCCAAAACTCCAGTCGAAGACTGAGTTGTTTCTATAAAGAGCTTAAAATGGCAACTGGCACATTGTAAGTGCTCTGCTGGATGTTTTAAAAACAAATAAGAAAAAAGACTCAAATTATGGAAAAAGCCTTAATATAGTCCTATCGTAGTTCGGAAAGGTGTCTTACGGGTGGAGCTTCCAGGTGGCTTCTTCTTGGGGCCTGCCCGCTGGCCTCTGCCGGTTCGCACAGGCGCGGGGAGGGCTCGGCCTTTCCGGGGCACACTGACATTTCTGGGGGACACTGACATTTCCAGGAAGACTGTACCTGCCGGCAGGTCAGGATCCTCAGCAATGCGACGCCGGCGTTTTCTCCCATGGGCAGATTTTCATTCATTTGTTCAATAAACATTTATTAAGCACATACTACGTGCCAGGCACTGTCCTAGGCCCTAGAGATGCAGCAGTAAACAAAACAAAAATTCCTTTCCTCGTTTTTGTCACGAAGCTGATGCTCCAGAGAGAAGACAGGCAATAAGCAAATAGCCGAGTAATGTCAACTGGTTGTAACTGCTACACAGAAAATAATGCCAGCTGAGGGTGGGAGGCGAGGAACACAAAGCAGAGAGACCTCTGTCCCCAGGCTCTGAGTCTGAGTGCGGAGCAGCAGACAGCGAGCTGTGGTGGCGCACAGGTGCCTAATTCACTGGCGGAGGCCAAGGCAGCCTTCTGGGAAGAGAAGCCGGGCCTGAATCCCGCAGAAGCCAGCCAGGTGACGCAGTGGGGGAGGCGGCCCAGACGGCAGATGCAAAGGCGTGGACGGGCGCAAGAACACACGCGATGCCACGACAGAAGAGCAGTGTGCGACAGACAAACCAGGTCGCTGGAAGGCTCTAGAAGGGCCTCGACGAAATGGGACGGGAGCGTGCACACAAGCACACGTGCGGGTTTGCCTGCCCGGTACCTCCGCACCTCCTCACCCCGTGTGCTTAACAGGGTGCACTGTGCTCCTTCCTCCCAGGCGTGGGCCTGTGACACATAGCTGTCCCATCGTGACGCCCCTCGCTCCTTGCCCCGTGATTAGTTTATACTGCTCGAAGACAGCGGTACGGTCACAGGCTTGTGGCTGCCAGTCGTCAGCCCTCGCGGTGAGTGTAGAGAAGGCAGCAGGAGAGACTGGGGCCGACGGACAAAAGGAAGCGGAGAAAGGCAGTCATCACAGTTTCGTGTCGGCCTCCTGATCCAGCCATGCCTGAAGCTCACCCTGGGACTTCCCAGTTAAATGATCAGAGCGGGGAACCCCTTTTTTGGCTTAAGTGAGTTTACACTGGGTTTCTGCCACTTGCAGGAAATACATACCCTCTTCGGGAAAGAGCTTCGCTGTGTGCGGCTGCAGTGGGGGACCAGGGGACGGGAGGCTGGGTCCTGTCAGAGGGTTTCTCCCATTAAGTTCGCTAAAGACCCTGACATATAAGTCGCAGTCTAAATGGATGGCGTCCATAAACCTTGTGAGTCCCTCGTAATTCACTCTGCGGCCCTAAGCCATCTTCAGAGAGGGAGCCCGCAGAGAATGGTCCACCCCCAATGCCGAGAGCATCATGTTTAGAGCCACTCTGCCATTCCCACGTCAACGCACATTGGTCACAGATCTTCCCCAAATATTTAATTTGGCGACAAACTTAGTATTTTGAACTCTTTATCCCTGATACCAAACAATCATCCAGTGTTGTCCAGAAAACCACCCGAGCAGCTGTGCCCATCATGGTCCAAGCCTAACAGACGTCAGAGCAAAATGAACCGCTGTATCTCGAGAGATCGCTACAGAAGCCCACAAGCTCGGAGCCTGCGTTCACGTGTCTGAAACCTCTAATCAGTTGGTCACAGATAATAATACCAACCTCAGTCCGAAACAGAGCTTCAAATCTTTAAATCCATGAATTGGAAAGATGCTCGGATCACACGGTAATAGTGTAAAACAGCTAGGCTTGAGGGGGCCTTTGTGCCTTAAGCGATGGGTCTCCTTCTGGTGGAAATGACAATACTTTAAGAATTTCCTTCCTTCCACGGGCATTTACCAAATACCTACTGTGTGCCCGCGATGCCCGCTGTGTGCCTGTGAGCCTCTCCTTTATCTCTGGGTGAAAAGGCCAATCTCGTTTCACATCTGGACCACGCTGGGTAAAATAAAAGATAATGTATCACTGGACAATTTGAGATGTTATTCTTACAGCAAATATCGGCCCTCTCAACTCTGCTTACGCCTCCCTCCCCCCACTGCGTGGGTTCACAATGCCAGGACTCTGGCCACTGAGAAATCACAAGACTCAAACTACGTGGCCTGAGGGCCTGGGTTCAAATTCTAGTTCTGCTTTATCATATCTGGCGGAATAGCAAACATCCAAAATAGCAGAAAGTTCCCCTGCTTCTCAAGCAGCTGTACCAATGGGAAACCTTCCGCAAGGGAGCAAGTTCAAGTGCGTGCCGGCTGTGCTCTAATAATAGCCAGACACTTCAACTTCTGACAACAACCCTGCAAGGTAGATATAATTATCCTCATTTTGTAGATATGACCAAGTAAGAGTAGAGAGGTTAAATAACGCACTCGGTGTCACACAGCTGGCGAATGGCAGACCCGACTCCGAGTTCATGCCTCTTCTCCGTTTCCCTGCCCCCACACAGCGAGCACTCAACTGTTTGTCACATAATGAAATAACGAAACGATATTCCAGGACCTCTGCAACCATGGGCACGAGGCTTCTTTGGTAAAGGAAGAAGTTGGCATCATCACTCACGTTTGCCCGACAATTTGATGCTCCTGCGTTCTCTGCTCCCGAAGACCTGTTCGGGCAAATCCAGCCTCCGTCGCCGGCCACCGCCACTGAGCAGGCCTGCGTGCACGTCCCCTCCCTGAGCCGCTCAGGCTCCGCTCCCGCTAACCGCACGCTGGGACTCCCCCACTCTGCATTTTCAATCCAACGACAGGTGTCCCTTTTCGAAAGGCAAGTTTCCCAAACTGGGACACCAACACGGAACACCTGAGGCAGGCTGACCCTCCAGTGGGGCGCCCGAGTCGAGCCGAACAGATGAAGGAAGGGCAGGTGACGCAAGCAGGCCTCCCGCACCAGGGCCGGACCGAGGCAGAGCGCGGCGGCCGTGACCCCGCAGTGGGCTCTGCCCGGCGGCCGCCTACGCCATCCCTGTGTTCGGCGCGCCGAGGGCGGCGGGTGTTATCCCGGGGATGCGGCG
>NW_006443131.1:2165134-2193387 GCF_000325575.1 Pteropus alecto | reverse complement strand
CGCGCGTGGGCGCCACGTGACCGCTCGCTCTTTTGTTTGCGTCCGGTCCCAGCCCGGCCCGGCTGCTGTCGCTCTGTCCGCCTGGGGCTGTTGCCGGTCTGTGGGCGGCGCCGTCGTGGGCACTGTGGGCAGCAGGTCCTCGGGGACGGGGTGCTGCATTGTCGCTCGTGGCCGTGGTTAAGCTCCTCGGTCTTGTGTAACGTAGTTGGGCTCCAAGGCCTGAGACGGTAAGTGGGTACCATCTTTTTTTTTTTTTAAAGATGGACCTCAAGTACACAGTTATGAATGCATTCTGTAGTCCTTGGAGGCCTGCATAATTTATTTTAAAAGTGATGTAATGACTCCCCCACCCTCCCCTTAACTTGCCACCTCACCACCCCAACTCAGGAACTAAAATATTACCAATAACTTTCATCTGTTTCTAAGCGGCCGCATCCTTTACGCTGTCCCCACTCTCAGACGTCACCTCCATCATGATTTGTGTCTACACAGCTCTCACGTCGCTTTAAGTTCTTTTCACGGTCATGTGCATTATTAAGCTATACATCTTTACTCATTTTCGTGTGTTTTTGAACTTTCATCTAGGGTTCTGGACTTTTATTGTCACAAACAAGTTACTGAGTGTCTTAGTCCACTCGTTCTGCTCCAATAAAATACCAAATTTAGAGACAACAGTAATTTGCTGCTCACAGTTCAGGAGGCTGGAAGTCAGGATGCCACCGTGGCTGGTGATGGCTCTCTTCTCGGTGGCAGACTTATCCGTGTACGGTAGCTGGAATTCTCCCTTTTATAAGAACACCAATCCTGTTCCCGAGGGCTCCACCCTCAGGACCCAAGCACCTCCCAAAGGCCCCACCTCCCAGCATGATCGCCTGCAGCGTTAGGGTGTCAACGTCTGAGCTCTAAGGGGACACATTCAGACCTGAGTGCCAGACGTCATCCTTCTAGTTGAGTGGAGATGCATTTCTTTCGTTTTCACTGCTATATAACCATCCATTATTTGAGTATCATAATTTCTCTATCTATTCTCCAACTGCTGAACATTTATGTGATTTCTAGGGTTTTTTTGCTTCTTCCAACGGCGCTCCTATCAGCATTGCCTTTTGGTGCTTCTGTCCCAAAATTTCTCTTGTTTACCTTGGGGTGGAGTTGATGGGTCTTGGGAGTGTCAGTGTTCAACTTTATACGACATTCGAAGTGGTTATGCTTGTTTACACCCCCACCAGCATCCATATCTTCGCCAACGTTTCAGACTTCTTGAGTTTTGGCAATGACATGGAAGTTAAATGGCTTTATTGGCATATCCCTGAGGTTAAGCATCTCATAGATTGTTTACTGGCCATCTGCAGTTCCTTCTCTGTGTAATGTCAATGTTCTGGGTTCAAGGAATTTCAAGGCAGATCGAGGAAAACCATACGACTGCGAGGTGGCAGGGAGCAACTCAAGCTTTATTTGGTGAACTTTGACAGGTTTGCATGCAGAAGTCCCTCGCAGAACGGGAAAATCCTGAGATTTTGTGGGGAGGGGAGTTCGGGAACACATCCCAAAGCAGAGAAGGGCAAGGGAATTCCCAGGCGTTTAACTGATGCCGCCCAGCTGCCTGGCGGGAGGTCTCCGGGTTAGAAAGCCCTAAGGGCAGCTTGGGGTCTTTACAACCACAGGGTTTGTCATCTATGCCTAGCAGGTGTTGGGTGCATTTTCGTAAAGTATGCAGAGGTGAAAGTAGTCGAAAATTCTGCTTATCAGGCCTATACTTAAAACAACTGGGTGTGTAAGAATTTGAGTTTGGTGCTGGCAGGCTTTTGAACTTATAGATCCCAGCCTACTGTAAAGTAACAAAAAACCTAGGGACCAACACATACAGACTCTGCTTGTCTCATTTTTATAATAGTTCATGTCTTTCACCCATTTTTTTAGTTGCTTGTTTGTCAAATTCTTTATATACTATGAACATTAATTTTTTGTCAGTTATATGTTGCAGATTTCTTCTCTCACGTGTAGCTTGTTTTTTCACTTTCTATTTCGATAAATAGATGTTCTTAACTTTGAATTTATCAGTATTTATTCCAGTATTTGAAAGGTGTCTTCCATCACTCAGAAAATAAGGAAGGGAGGGAGGGACTTGTCTCTTGACTCGTTTCCCCTGTCACGACGGTTAACTCTCCTGCCCTCTGCGTTGTGCATGTGTGTCCCCTGGTGTCCGATGACTACCTGGGTGACCCTGGTCGGGAGGAAGGGGTATGTGGTGCAGCTGTGGAGTGAGATCTGCCAGTGTGTGCCTGCATGAAAGCAGGAGTCCGTGCAGAGTTGTCCCAATAGTGGTGGCCATCGCTGGAATTAAAGGTCCCGACACCCAGGTTGGTTCATGGCTGGACATGCAACTCAACACGCAGGGGACCAACCAGGGTCCTTCCTAGTGTTTGCAGGGGGAGCTAATGATGGAGGCGGCTTTTTCCTCCAGGTGGTTAAGGTCGGGTGGCGTCAGTGGAGGCCTTCGTGAGGCCACCTCCCCACCACTTGGGGAGTGGGTGTCTCGAGAATGAAGCTGAGGAGGGGTAAATAACAAAGCAGCACCCTGAGGACACCTCTGGCCCACGCCTAGACCCACCCACATCTGGAGGCACCCCGACCTTCTGCATCCTGGGAGTCAGCAGATTCCCTTTTAACGTTTAAGTTTCTGTCACCTATATCCAGAAGAACCTTACCTAACACAAGGATTATATCAACCTTTATTTGAATTTAATAGAAACGAAGCAAAATTGAAATGAAAGTGGAAGAAATGCTGACCTTGAGATACAGCTTTTTGGGAAACAGCAGATAATTTCTAAAAGGTCCTTGAAAGTTAAACAAAGCATATGAAAACGCTTCAAGGTCAAGGTGTTTTGCAGTTGAATTTGAGGTTTCTTAATAAACATAAGTTTCAGTTTGCAGAACAACTTGGTTGTCTCAAAAACTAAAAGCCAACCTCTGATGTCTAATCACTCAACCAACCAACCAAAGGTATTTCCCTTAACTTTAAAAACAATAATAATAATAAAAAAATAAACATCTTTTAAGCCCTAAGCCTACATGTAGAGTCACTCTTTAACTTAGTAGGGGAAGAAATTAATAAGGAAGTACTGATCTGTAAGAAAAATATTCTTATATGTGGAAAAAAAAAAAACACTTTTCAGGAAAAATAAAAATAAAAAAGCACCCAAAACAGGAGGAAAAATGATAGCTATTGCCTGTTACAAATTTAGGGTGAAGTCACCTAAGTCACATGGTTCCCTCACCGCTCTTGCATTCAGCCATTGCGGATTAAAGCTCATTGCTGTTGGGTTTATGGTGTTCCAATTTCTTTTAATGTCACACGGGTTAAAAAAACACAATTCTTCCAGAATTTTTGGGGAAAAATTTAAGCAATTTGGCTCCTGGCGCCAGATATTCTCCAGTGCATTTAATTCCAGAAAGAACCATATAGTCCATGTCCTACTGAAAGCGATGTGGTTATCTCGTCTAACGGCGTAGTCGATAAAAGCAGAACATACTTGATATAACTGTCACCCCATCTCGGGAATGAAGGATGCTATCCGGTGGAAGTGTGGCCTGCTCACGGTTCCATCAACTTAGAAAAAACCAGCCCCCACCTGGACCGTCGTGTGTGGCTTTAGGGAGGCCAGCCGAGGGTCCCGGCTCAGCGAATGACCACCAGTGCCAGGCGAGGACAAGTTCTCTTGTCTCCATGCCTCTGGGGGGTGGGGGGCTCCCCTGACACTCCCCCTTGCCGTACGCTGGCCCACGTCTTCCTCCGGAGCGGAGTGAAACACTGCATCAGGTTAGCACGAAAATCGTAGTTATATGTATCTTTTAGTTTATTTCTTGTCCCCCATCCAGGCAAATATTTTTATTCCGTTTGCAAGCTGGCGAGGGACCTTGAGTAGCAGATTTTTATATGACAGGCAAAGCTGTTAGGCCACCAGACCCCTGTGGCCTTCAAGGGTCTGGTGGCCCGAGAGCAGGCCTTTGAGTGCTGGCTCTCCTGGCTGCCAGCCCTGTGACCCTCCCCAAAGTGCCCCGAGCCTCAGTTTCCACATCTGTGAAACTGGGGTAACAGTATCCTTCTTACCCCCTTCACGGGGTGGCAGTGAGGAGCAAATGAAGTCACAGGAGAGGGAAGGGCAAACTGAAAGCCTTGGTTACAATGTTGCCTGTCACCCGGAAAGCCTCGGTTACAGTGTTGCCTGCCACCCACATGGCTTTCTGAACAGTTTCCCACACTTTCCGTCATTTGTTAGAACTTAGAGACCTAGTTACCAAAACACCATTTGGGCGGGCCCAGTCACATCTATGCAAATTCAAGCAGCGTCCTTCCTTAGTTCCTAAGTAAACCAGCACTGCAGGGGACTCCCGTGAAAGCCTGCGGTGTGAGCACCCCCCACCCCCGGGGTCCTGCGGTTCCCTTACTGGTTGGGTGAGTCCAAGGCCTTCCTCACTGCCTGCTGCGAATTAGCTACATTTTAACAAACAGCAGCCTCTTCCCGGGGAGGAAGGTGGCTTTCAGGGGCCTGCTCCTACCGGTGTTGACCGGTTTTCTCACCCACCTCGGAGGCTGTCGTCCCTGCTCCCCCTACAGTTGGTCACAGTGCTGTGGCCGCTCTGACTCCGAGCGCAGGGGCCCAGGGACAGCTCCTTTGTTCTTTGGGCCGCTCGGCTGCCGCCACTGGATGGTGCGGTTCTGTCTTGAGTCGCTGGCCTCCCAAAGTGGCTGAGCACTTGGCCCAATGATAAAACAGGTCATTTTGTTAATAGCTGCCTTTCAGCCCATCAGCTCAGGAAGGAGAATTGAGGCGTTAAGATACCATTTAAAACAGCAAAACAATGTTAGTTGTGTATAGGAATAAACAAACGTCAGCCCTCTGCGAAGAAAATTGTGAAACATTCTCGAATGACAATTATAAAGAAAAAAATGAAATGTTCATGGATAGGACGACTCTATCACGACAGCCTCAGTTCCAACAAAATTCTCGTCTCCCTCTCCTTGGCCCCCGCAGCCACCGCGAGCGGGCAGTCCTGTGGGATCCGCTTCCTCCTCCATCACTCACTAATCCGACTCTCACAGATTCCAATTGATTCCCCGCCCGCCCTATTTCTGTCCCGAATCACCGAAGCAGCCTCTTAAAGCTCGCCCCGTTGCAGTCCCCCTGTCCACAAACACAGCTAAGTCTGGCTTTCTAAAATGCGCATCTAAGCATGTCACTCCCGCTTATCACCCTCCAGTGACTCGGAATCACCCTTGGAATGGAGCTCTGCACGCTTCTTCCCCACCCTCTCTCCATTTCTTCCTCCCTTCCTTTTCCTTTGTCACCTGTTGAGCTCCTGCTAATTATTCCAAACTAAACTTGACTCTCACCTCTTCTGGGAGACTTTCCTGGGTCTGCCAAGGCTCCAGGAGCTGTCCTGGAGCAGGGGCACCATGTAGCCTGGTTGTCCCTAAGTCGTGTCTGGTTAGTTGTCCTCTGAGAATGGAAACCGACTACAGCCACACGATTAATAGGATTAAGAATTAAAACTGCGCAAGGAAACTTTGTGCCCTTTGATCAACATCTCATTTCCCTGCGCATGTACTATTTTCGTAACGTCTGCACCCACTTATATTCTGTGGGGGGGGGGTATTTTAAAACTATGCACGAAAACAGTATGGAGTTTCCTCAAAAAATTAAAAACAGAACTACATTATGATCCGGCAATTCCACTTCTGGGTATTTATCCAAAGAAAATGAAAACACTAACTCGACAAGATATGTTCGTCGCAGCATTATTTACAATAGCCAAGATACGGAGACGAGCTAAGTGTCCATCGATAGATAAATAAAGGAAATGTGGTATATATTTACAGTGGAATATTATTTAGCTGTTAAACTAAGGACATCCTGCCATTTGTGATGACATGGATGCGGGCATTGTGCTAAGTGAAATAAGACAGAGAAAGACAAACCATTTAATATCACTTATGCGGAATCTTAAGAAAACCCCTAAAAAACCACAAACACACAAAACCAAGCTCATAGAGCACAGATGGGTGGCTGTCAGAGGCAGGAGAAATGGGTGAAGGGAGTTGAAAGATACAAACTTGCAGTTATAAAATAAATAGGTCATAGGAACGTCATGTATGGCAGGGCAGCTATAGTGAATAATACTCCGTTGCATATTTGAAAGCTGCTAAGAGAGTAAACCTTAAAAGTTGTCATCGGGAGAGAAAAAAAATTCTGTAACCACTTATGGTGACAGATGTTAACTAGACTTACTGTGGTGATCATTTTGCAGTATATGCAAACATCAAATCATTGTGTTGTACACCTGCATGTCAATTATACCTCAATAAAAAAGAAAAAATATTTTAACTATGTAAATATCCTGTTCTCCGTCAGACGTTCTATTTACTTATTTATTTACATCAGTGTATTTACTCACATTTCCTATTTTATTCAGTGGGTTATAATCTATCAGTTCATTATTTTGATGCCCTAATTTTTTTTTTTTTTTGGATTTGGCCATTGGGGGCCCCTTCAAGCCACCTTCTAGATCTTTTTGTCATGCTCTATCGTTCATTTGAGCGATTTCTTGTTTTGGTAGGTAGCTAAGTATTTTTCACTTATCCGAAAGACTGAATTAGCTATATAGAGAGAATTTAATTGCATTTGCTCAAACGATGGTATTTTGTGTTAGGATGAAATGTCCTCCAGGATTTTAAAGCACGCGGCGTCAACCGGTCCAAACGGGAGTCCCAATCCATCAATGAGCGCTCATGGAGTCGTTTCAGGAGAAGGCGAATCCATGCCACGTTTTCTCCATTAGAGACTATAATTAGAAACGGAGCCTTTGCAGAGCGTTTCTTCAGGCACTCTTAATTTTCACTTTCTCATTAAAAAAATCCGTGTATTTGTTGTACTGCGAGAAGCTATTAATAGTTGTGCGGATTCTCTGCTGCTCTCAGGGAGCAGATTGTGTTTAAATGTCTTTCCAGCCGCCTGAGAGGAAGCACCTCCGTCGGGTGCACACCTGTCTGTGTGCAGCTGCTCCGGCCAGAGCGGCAACGTCTAGAGCTCTGTCCCCGCCCGGGCCCCGCTGGCGGCCTGGCGTGGGAGGGACGCCCAGCAGCGCGCTCGGCTGGCACGCGGCCGTCTCGCTCCTGACCACGGGGTGGCAGCATCGAGTCAGGGCTCCGGCCCCGGCGGTGGCCCCGCGGGCTGTCCGGGAATTTGGAAGTTACCTGATTTCTTCCCGGAGTGAACTCAGGACTCGAGGTCTGCCCCTCGCAGCGGCCCTCTGGGGCGATGCGCCACGCCGTCCGCCCACCCGTCTCCAGAGGCTGGGAGGGGGCGGGCCAGCGTGGGACAGGATGACGGTGCTGCCAGGGCACCGGGTCCCCACGCGGACGGGGAGCGCGCCTGCTTTCTCGCGCCGGGCGCACGGGAATTTGATCTCCAGATGGTCTGTGTTTCGAAGCTCGTCTTTTTGATTCCGAGAATTTTGACGGACTGAAGGAGGGGACCACGAGCAGCAAAAGGAAGATGGTGGTTTATAATCCGTCGAGCCGGGAGCGCCACAGGCCACAGCGCTGTTGCCGAGCGAGGAAGCAGGTTGCGGGAGCGGAATGCCCTGCGACCCGCCTTCCGCTTCACTGACGGGCCTCGCTTTGGAGGAACGGGGAGGAGGAAGGAGTATTCTCACCGCACAGGGCAGGGGGGCACACGGCGGGGGCGGGGTCCGCCTCTGTGCTCGGCCTCACCCCGCAGAAGGCGGCCAGGGGGGCCCACGGAGGGAGCGGGGCGGCGGGCGGGCCGGGGACGGAGCGCGGGGACGAGGTGCTCGTGTCCTCTGCGGGAACGCGGGGCCGCTGCCCTCCCCCCGCCTCGCCCCTGGCTTTCCTGAATGTTCCATGCCTCCCTTGAATGCTCTTGGGGAATGCAGAGCTCCGCGAGTGGGGCCGGGAGGAGAGTCGCGGCTTCTCCAGATCGCTCTGTGACCTGGGACGACTGGCACCGCGCAGGAGGCCGCCCGGTCACAGCGCGTGACGGCGCGTCACACCCCGGGCTGACGCGAGTGCGGTGCCCGCCACGCTCTTGATTTGCGGCCCCGGGGACACTGTGCGGGGACTTCCAGCCCCCTGTGTTTATGCTGATAGTGGACACTAGGCACGGAAGAGACTAGAAGGCACCGCGTCGGCCCCTCCAGGCAGAGCACAAAGCTTCGAAATGAGCCACTGCACCGGGGGTCGCCAGCCCGGCCAGCTCTGTGCCTGTGGGGGGCAGGGGACCTATGTCACCGCACTTGACGGGCACGGCAAGCCCTCGGCAGCAGGACTCAGAGCACTCCCACGTTACGGGTGGGAAAACCGAGGCTCAGAGTTATTTCTCAGAGAGTCGGCAGCTTGTAAGCAGCTAGGTCAGGCTGAGAACGCCGGTCTAGCCGGCTAAATCCAAGGTGTGGGGACCGAAGTATTTCTCGACTAAACAAGACCTCATCTAAGGAGCTCTGTGGAGGACAAAGCCGTGCTTCTAACCGAAGGTGCGTGGCTGTCGCCTGCAGCATCGCTTGGCTTCTTTAAGGCCAGAATCAGCGACAAGGTGAGCAGGGAGCACCTGCCGCTTTGCCTGCTCTGCTGTGCATCAGGACACTGACCCCCCCCCTCACCCCCTGCTGTGGGTGCTGCTGCCGTTTCTGCCCACCCACTGGGCGGACCGGAGGGGAAACTGTGCATGTTCCCAGTGCTGCTTTATTAACTACTTTGTAATAACTACGAAGTGCAGCACGTATACAAAAGGGTGTATAAGTACATCTTTCTGCAGCTTGAAGGAGAACAAAATGGACATCTGTATCTTATCCACCCAGATCGAAATCTAGAAAATGTTCAGAAGCTTGGAAATCCCCTGGCACCCCTCCCCGATCCCCCCCACTTTCCTCCCCATGACTCGCCGGTGTGTTTCTCTTTAAAAAGGAGGGCGCTGCTTAGCTCTGCCTGGTTCTGCGCACATCGCGGGCACTTAGGATGTGCCTTCTCCCTTGGCTTCTTCCCTCAGTGTCCTGTGGCCAGTCGTCGCCCGGTGCTGAGGCAGCTGCCTGGAGTTCCCGGGTTCCATTTTCATTGCTGCATGATAGTCCCTCGTGCGACAGTCCATAATTTATCTACTCATTCTAGTCTAGATTTGGGTTAATTTAAGTGGTACTTTTGTTTGTATGTTTGTTTGTTTCACAAATAACGGTGGGCGACCGGATACGCACTTACCCAACTTCTCTAAATGGCACTAGATCGTTTTCCAAAGTGTTTGCACGCGGGCGGTGGGCGAGAGTTCCGGAACACTCAGTGTTACCTGACTCTCCCATTTTCCTGTCGCTTTAGTGGCCGTGAAAGAGTAACTTGCATCTCCTCGATTGCCGATGAACCTGACCATCTTTCCGCTTTTAAGGACACTGGTGGCGAAGTTCCTTTGCTGTGAGATTCTCGTTCCTGCCTTCTGCCTGTATGTTTTTTCCCTATTGGCTCTCTGGACTTTGTAAGCACAGGAATTATAACTCACGTCTCACTTTTTAAAAACTATGGAAAGAAGGTCCGAATCTTAATAAACTCAAGTTTGTCCATCATTCCTCCTACGGTCTGAGCTTTTGGGGTCTTGTCTGAGACGTGTCATCTGTTGTCTTCTGAAAGTGTTACTGTTTCTCTTTGCGTTTATGGTTTTAGTGGAACTGGAATTAGTTTTTGTGTGTGAATTTAGATCTTCATTGTTTCAATGCCACTCAGTGAGTAGCCCATCCTTCCAACTGGTTTGCGAGGCCAGCTCTATAATGAACCAAGTTTCCGAAGATACCCGAGTCTGGCTGTCAGCTCTCTCTCATGCGCCATTGCTCAATTCTCTACCCTCCCCCCCCGGCCCCGCACAAAGCGTGCATCGCCTTCATTGCTGGAGCATTCTTGATATGTAATAAGGTGAGACCTTCTACCTTTTTCTGCTTCAGAAACGGCAAGGCCCTTTTTGCGTTCGTGTCAATTTTATAATCGGCTTATCATGTTCCACAAAAACACCTATTTTGATCCTGATTGGCATTGATTAAAAATATAGATTAATTTGGGGGAGAATAAACATATTTACAATCCTGAACATGAATATTTTCCCATTTATTTAAGTTTTCTTGATTGTCCTTTAATAATATTTCATAGTGTTCTCTGTAAAGCTCGAATATGTCTTTTGTTAGTTGATTGCTAGATTTTTAATGTTGTGGGATGCTATTATAAATGGCTTCATTTTTCAAATTTTATTTTCTAGTTTCTTCTTGATAGAATATAGAAATGTAATTAATTTTTATCTATTGAATTCGTACGTGTGGCTTTGTAGTCAGAGTGCTGTGAACATGGCATCAGTCTTTAAAATGTGTCGAGCTGGCTTTATTGGCCATTAAGGAGTTGATTTTCATCAACATTCTGGGTACTAGGAAAAAGTGTATACTATGGATTTTATGATTATTGAGAATGTCTTTCAAGTTTTCTGTGTCTTTTCATATTTTTTTTGTCGGCCCGATCTTAATCAGAGAGGTGTGTTAAAATTTTCTATACGATCGTGGGCCTGTCTATGTTTCATTGTAGTTCCATAAATGCTTATGTATTTTGAGGCCAAATGATTAAATGCATTATGTAAATTTAGAACTGTTATATTATCTGGGTGAACTCAGTGCTTTTTACATTAAAGTCATTTCCCCCCGATATTTATGTAGGCTACACCCACGTTCCTTTGGTCAGAATATACTTGGTGTCTCTTTCTAAAACTTGCCCTTTCCATTTTTCTTCATTTCTTATGTTTTAGATGTGTCTCTTGTCATTAGCATTTATTTGGCTCATTTAAAACATTTGGCCCCACAATCCTTTTCTTTTGCCTGGAGCATTTAGTTCATTATTGTCGTTGTGATCACGACACGATTTTGATGTATTTATTCCATTTCGTTCTGTCCTTTCGATCTGTTCCACCTTTTCTGTGTTTTCTTTCTCCTTTCGAATTGATTTTTCCCCCCTTCTGCTAGTTCGGAAGTGATAGATTCGAAATATTTCAATTACACAATCGATCGCTTTCTCATCGTCATGAGCAAACTCCGAAGTTATCGATACTTACCTTCCCTCCGCTCATCAGCCCGCCTGGCGGATGGACCGGCCCCTCCTGCCCGTCTCTTCCTGCAAGGACCGGTGTCTCCCTTAGCAGAACCTCGTCCTGTGGCTCTGTCTTCCTCCATCTCCCTTCCACCTTGGTGGCCAAGGTGCAGTCCCAATTCTCCTGTCATCCTATGTAATTTTTGTGTTTTGAACTCTAAAATGTCAGAGGTACTGAAAGGGCGTCCCCTTACTTTTCATGCTGGCCACCCCCGGCCACCAGCACTCCGGAAATCCACCTGCAAATGGCTTCGCTACAAAGCGAAGTCACTGGCTCGGGCGATTAGAAGATTTGGTGGCCCCAAGGATGCCACCAAGGCCCCCATTTCTCCCTTCTCCCCTGTGTTTTCTGCGTCTTGGCTGCACCCCCATGACCCGCATGGTGGCCCCCTGTCAACTCCAGCCATGAAACAAAATGTTCGCATCGGTTCCTGACAACCTCTCACGGTCCCTTCCTGGGGAGGGGAGACTGCCCCAGCCCCGGCTCTGGGTTCGTTTGCTCCCGTGGGCCTGATTTGGGCCTGATTTGGGCCAGGTGTCTATCGTTTGGCCCGGTGGAGGAGGTGCGCTAAGTGGCTTAAGACCGCCACACCCACCGCGGGTCTGCGAGCGGAATCGCTCCCACCCAGGTGCACAGTGGAGATGCGGGAAGGGTGAGCTCGCCACGTTAACGTCGCGTACTGTTGGCTGGGGGATCGAGGGGGCTGGACGCCGTGGCGGTAACGAGTCCACGCCCTCTGCGGCTTTCTCTCGCCGGTTCCCAAAGCGAGAACCGGGCACGTCAGCCCTTCTTCGTCAGACGATGCTGGGTGATCATTTTCTCATCTGAACCCAAACCGAACAGGGTCCTAGGTTCCCACATTTGTGAGTCAACTAAACGGTGCGTTGTCTTTCTTAGAAAAGATTCTCTAGGGAATCCTCAGGGTACGTCTGTCGGGATTCTTGAATTCTCAAGTTCGGGCTGAGCCAGTACCTACCTTCTCATTCCAAGGGGAGGGACGCGAGGCGGGTGTTCGAATCATGGGGTGCGGGAGCTCACGAAGCCCTGGCATTTCCCCCCACTGAGTGCCTGAGTGTGGGAGCCCCGCCGCTCTGTGTGGATTCTTTCTTGAGAAACACTTGTTTGCCTTGAGCGATTCCCCACTGCGGGAAGAAGGTGGCGGACCAGACCAGACCAGACTGGGAGAGGAGCTCAGCCTGAGCCAGGAGAGAATCGCCCGCAGGCAGCATCGTGTGCCCTGCCCTTCTGCTTTTCCGGGGGGGACAGGATTGCGTCGTCAGACATGCTATTAAGTGTGACTTATCCCCAGAAAAAAAAAAAAAAGTGAAAATTTCAAATTCATGCTACAAAAAAAAAAAAAAAAAAGATTAAGCTAATTTTGGCTAATCTTCGTGTACTCTTTGCAATAGTGACTAAAATAAAGGTTAAGAACCTCGACTGCCATCAGCATAATCCACAGCGATGCTGGGTATGAGATCGCATCATTTTAATCATCTAATTTCATGTTTCCTAACCAGTGGGGTTTTGGCAGATTTGCAAGTATTAGCTCTAAATTCTTTAAACTCGAGGCAGATAAATTTAAAAATGACCAATACCTCTGGAATATAAAATAAATGCATGATGAATTAGTGTAACTGCTCACAGCATGCATCTCTTTGTTTTCGGTGAGAGATTGATAATGTGGGGTGTGTGCGTGTGTGCGTGCGTGTGTGCGTGTGTGTGTGTGTGTGGGAAGCAGGGGCCTTTTCTTTTTTCTCTAACATTTGCAAAATTGATAACTAATTAGAGAGCTAAATCTAGGAAGAACATGGCCAGGCTCTGGGCAGCCTCGGCTTTCCACGCCAGCACAGAAGGGTCCCCAGAGAAGGTGCGCTAGCCCACCCCGACCCCCAAACCTGCAGGCCAGCCCCCCACCCACATTCCAAACACCCCAAGCCTGGATCTCGACCACTCACCCAAAGGTGGCCAGGGATGGAATTTGAGTCACCAAGTTCCCATTCACTGCCCAGACCTGCTGAGAACTTTCGGTGTCAGTCCCGACATAGAAAAGTCACTTCCTGCTTGGTTTTCTCCAGTTCAACGTTCCCACTTGAATAACGGGAATGACATCGTCATCCCCCCTCACAGGGTGACAACTAACTTGTTGATAGTGGAGGTCCCTGGATAAAAGGTCTTGTTTATCAGTACAAAGTAGTATTATTTGGTAATCACTGAGTTGGTAAACGTATCCACTCATGAGGAATTCTGGGAAGAGGGATGTAATGATCAACAGCAAAAACGTAGCTAGATATATTTTTGAAAACTCCTTTTAGGTTGACTTACTAAGGAAAAGCCCCAAATACGAGATGCTTTTCCTGAGAGCACCTGAGTCACGTTAGTCTTCAAGGTATTTTTTTGTCTAGAGCTACAGACGGACCTTTGGGAAAAGCGAGGATATGGGGTACCAATCTGGGGCACTGGATTTCCATGCCCTGGCTGCTGGGTCCTCTTCGTCGTGACCCCGCGGATGTGGCTGCGGCTGTGGGGACAGCCAGCCCCCTCTGACATTCTGCAGCGTCTGTTCTGCTTCACCTCTCTGGCCCGGCCCTGGCTGGCTCTAACTGGAGAGGCTGGTCCCTTAGAAGCCATCAGCCCGGAGGAAGAGCAGACCTTCTGCTAAGGTGGAGAGGGGCTGACACAGGTGACTGTCCTATCGTAGGAAGTTCCCTGGGCCCCCTGCCAGCCCCCTGTGACAGGCTCCGGGCTGGTTCGGGGACGTGCCCTCCTGTGTGCGCTACTGAAAGGAAGTGATAGTTAGAGCGACCTAAACCCCATCATCCCCTTGGAGTTAGTCCCTCATGCCGCCGAAACCACGCACAGCGGGCAAGGGGCAGGCCGTTCCGAGGCTGTCGCGTGACGAGAATTGGTCGTTACAGGGAATGAGATCTCGGCTTGGCTTTACGGGGGCGACAGACACGCACGACAGTGACATCACCCAAGTCACTGTAACCACTCTTACACACGCACTCCCGCCGAGGGCGAAGCTGGTGGCACGGAAAAGTGTCCCCCCAGGAAGTACCACTTTCCCCTCTGGTGACCTGAGAATGCTCTCCATCACCCCATTCAAACCTCAGGCACTGGACATTTTTTTTTTTTTAATATCCTTTACCTTTTTAATAAAAAGTAAAAAACGAACAAAAAAATACATCGATGTCCTGAATAGAACCTCTCTATGTAAAGGTGTCACTAAACAAATAAACGTAGGACCAGACAAAAGAAACAAAGCTGCGAATAGCAACATAATATACTACGAAGCGTTTATATATGTGTGTATATATTATATATGAATGTGCAGGTATATGTGTGTGCACCTGTGTATGTATAAATATGCAAATATTTGCCTACATACGTCACACACACATATATTTATACCGACCTCTTTAGATTGAAGTCCAAGGCACTTTTACAATGAACAGGTTAAAGCCATTAATTTAGGACACAACTATTTCTGGGTACATATCAATTTATGGCGCCGTATGACAGTTCGCGTCTCTCCTGGCTCACCTCGGAGTGGCTCTGGTTGGTGTAATGGGTAAGAGGGTTGGTGTGAGGGGAAATTAGGAATGTTTCTGGAGGGTTGGACTAGCCCCGCTGCCAGTCTCCTCTAGGGGGGAGGGGACCCCTGCTGGGCCGCTGAATGTCCCAGGGAAGGGCGCCGACTCTGCGCTTTGCTGGGCAGACACCCGGGTGGCCCTCCGTGGGACCCGCCCTGAGGGGCCACCTCATAGTCCCTGGCCCTGATGGCACCGGCTAAAATAAAACACCCAGAGAGGGGCTTGGGGTGGCCCGAGGCTATGAAGTCGGGGCTTCAAAGATCAGACTGGGGAAAGACTCAGGCGGAGTTTCACGGCGCCTTTGTGTTTATCCTTAGGATCACTCGGGACGGTCACGTCACCAAATAATCCTGCAGGTGAGGGGCAAGGATCATTGGTGATGCTGGTCACCGCTGCTGTGTGCTGAGGCCAGTGCTCCTCACGTTTGTGGGCCACGGGGGAGGGGGGGTCTCGTTACAGCCCCGCATCTGCTCACGCAGGTCTGGGGTGGGGCCCGAGACTCTGCATTCCTAACAGGTTCCCAGGGCCGTGGGCCACGCTTTGGGCAGACAGCCATACACCTGAATCACCGCCACGGGGCCTGCTCCCCAAGTCAAGGAATTT
The DNA here is from genome assembly GCF_000325575.1 of Pteropus alecto. Classification (NCBI taxonomy): domain Eukaryota; kingdom Metazoa; phylum Chordata; class Mammalia; order Chiroptera; family Pteropodidae; genus Pteropus; species Pteropus alecto. Next base: position 2,178,014 of record NW_006443131.1, on the reverse strand, counting down.
CCTTGATCTAGATCGAATCATCACTTTGAGGAGAAAAATCATAATATATTCACTTTCTACAAAGGCGAAGAGCTAGAAGGAGAAGCGGAAAAGACCGTTCAGTTCTATTTAGTAGCAGAAAAATACAGAGACGCATCTCTGACCACCAGTCAATTATAAGATGCAGAATAAACTAACTTCCATTACCAGGTGAGCAAGTGACCTGCGGAGGACAGGTGCCTTGGCGTTCCCGTGGCAACCATGGGGTCCAGCCTAACGTGCAACCGAGGGGCAGCGCAGACACCGTGAGCATTAAGCTCCATGAGAACCAAAGGCGTGTGCAAGCCGGGTCTCAGCGGCACGCGTGCGTCCTCGCTGGTGCTTAGACGTCCGTCCTGCGGACAGCACGAGGAGCTAACCCCACCGAGGCCCGAGCCTTCCCTACGCTCATGCCCGGGTAAGTGGAGTTTGAAGGGAGTCCAGCCTTATTCCCAGGAGGAAACCTGCTGTTTTGCACTATCAGCAAATCCGTGTGGATTCTCCGAGTGTGTGAAGGGAGGAGGTGTGCACGCTCGGCTCCATCTACGCTGAGGCTCCTTGGTTGGCACCCTCAGATACGAGCGAGGGTCCTCGTTGGGGGCCCCTTGCTTCTAGAAAACCTCTCTCCTGTAACCAACACATCCTGCCTCCTTCTGGTTCTCCGGTCATTCAAAGGAGGGATTAAGAAACTCTACCCGTGTGTCTTGACTGCTGCGTCAGCGGGGCAGGGCAGTGGACCTCACAGCCGCGCATATACATAGGGAATTGTCCCCGATTATGCCAATAAAGGAAAACATCTGGGTTGAACACTTTCTTCCCTCCCCGCCAGCTACGAAGAAAGCCTGGCTCCAAGCTGGGTCTTGCTCCCTTGTTCCCTTAGGGGCTGCGCTCCACGTGGTGGGTAAGCAGGTGATGGCCTCGCTCCCGCCAAGGTACGGCAGCTCAGAGAAGCCCATCTGCACGTGGTGGGCTCCCGCCGGGCCCGGCCCACGTTCTACTCTGACTCTGAGAAACTTAGGCCCAGGATTCTGAGTCTTGTGGGTCACAGGAGAACAAAGCTCTTCCTTACGCCCAATTCTGACATTGCCAGAAGAAAAACCGGTTGGCCGAGTTTGAGACATATCATTTATGTAATGGGGCCTTTGAATTTATATAGAAAGAGCCTGCACTTTTATTAAACTGGCTTTGCACAGCTGCCAAAGGAGTGATGGCTTTTAAAAACCTCTTCTGGAATGGCTTGATAGAATTTAGGGTGGAATTAGTCTTCTAAGCTTTCGTCTCTAATAGTCAGGTCTTGGAGAATTAGCATATGGCAATTCTGTGGGCCGAGGCCTGTTGGACCGGGGGTCAGGCAGTTGCGAGCAGTGATGTGTACTCAGAAACAGTCATGGGGAGCAGGCTGACATTCAACCTGCTAAAGACTAGTTTGATACAAAATGTTAATCGAAAGTTACAATATATTTTGTAATATAGCAATATATTTCATATTTAAAATAAACTGTTATGCTTTCTCCTATCATTAAAAAGTAGCAAGCAGTACAGAGGCAAGATGCAAATTCATATCGAAGCTCATCTGATCTGAATATAAAACACTTCCGTTTCTGGGTCTGCCGTGAAAATGACCCCTCCATCGACACCGTCACCCTCTCCAGCTGTTGGCTTCTGGTCAGGGCAGACGCGAACGGGAGTCTGGGACCAAAGCTAAGTCGCCGTGTCATTCCAAAGCCCGATGAGGGTGGACGGGTCCCGGTCGAGATTCGGGACCCGGAGCAAGACGACACAGCTAGAGAATGTCATTTGTCCTCTGTCCCTCTGTTGGACCTGGATGTTGGCTGTTCCAATCAGATTCACGCTTGATTTGTCACTGATTTTTTTTTTTTTTTTTTTTTGGCTATAAATTCAGCATCTCTTTGGGATCCTAACTTCGGGTTGGTGTTGAAGTTTGTGCTTTTCCTCTACCAGCTTGGTTGGTCACACCGTCTCTCTCGTATGCTTCAACACGTGGTCCCGGCCTAAGGTTACAGCTTCCAGGATGCATCTCTCAGGTGTGTAAACAAGTGTGGCAGGGGCACTCGGCACCTGGGTTGGAGGTCATACGTTGAGGATTTGACAACGGTTTTGTTCGGAGGGCACTCCAGTTCGCGCTGGGGGGGTGGGGGGAGCTTCCAGTAGCGGCATGAGGAAGAAAAGATCACAGTTATGTTTTGCTCTGTCTGAACACATTGACGTGCCATCGCACTGAGCTCCGGTCTATTTCAGTAAAAACCTACGTTTACCTGTCCACGGGAGTTTAGTGTTAATTGCTACGCACACAGCCTGGCACGAGTTTCAGGATGAAGACCACGCGCCTCCATTCCCTACCAGGGGCAGGCAGTTCCTACGGCGCCAATCTGACTACGTGCGGGGGAGGGGGCCGTCCCCAGCCTACCAGGAAACCGCCGGGCAGCTGTCCCAGGTGCTGAAATCAAACGCCACGGGGTCAATAGGGACAGCCAAGCGACGACGAACGGATCTTGACTCTCCTTCTAAGCAATTTTCCAGAGGAGAAGAATGACTGTGAAGAACTGGGGACATATTTTAGGATTCCAAAGCAGGAAGTTAAAGAGAGAGGCAGCCTACTGGTAGTGCAATGACTTCATTCACAGTGTCTCAGCCGGGGTACTGAGATGGCAGCAAGAGCATTTGCTCCGGGATGAAACACGGATTCCTAATTTGGGGTGCACTGTGTGTCGGGGTGCACTCTGAGGAGGAGGGAGGTCCTGGAACGGTGCGCTCACCTCACGTTTCTCCCTGCTCACCTCCTGACCTAGCTGAGACATAACCATCGCTTTTTGGAAACTACCGTTTGCATTCAGATGCAACACCGAGGTGTGTGTGGGGGCGGGGGGGGGAGGGAGGAGAGTGTTGGCATTGCCGTTGATGGCAACAGCGATTCCATTTTTAAAACTCTGTTGAATACTTTGTACTTAAGAATATAACTATTATCTTCGTTTTAAGTACAGAGAAGCTGAGGTACGAGGTGGTTCTATTAATTGGCCAAAGGTGTGGATCCAGTGTCAGGAGTTTTATTTATTCTGATTCTGAGTCTCTAGTTCTCTCCTTTTCCTTCATTACTTATTCACAAGGAAATCACTGAGAATCAGAGGGGGAAATCCTCAAACAGATTAAAATCGTATTTCTTCCACGCTGTTCCTTCTTGCTCTTAAATAAGTCATGACAGCTTGCACTTGCTCAGTGCTTTAGAATTTACGTGCACGTACGTCTTCTGCACCTCCTAAGTTACGAGGTGGTTGTCATACCACTGGTCCCTGCTGAAGCCAGAAGGCAGTGGTGACTCGGGGCCTTTCCCTTCTCGTTCTTTTGGATTAAGAATTTCTAGAGATGTGATTTCATGGAGTCACATATTGTGAGGATGGCAAGAGCAGTTTCAGATACTTTATGACCATTTATTCGTGGTGATCACACACAGGTGGCCTTTGAACCTAAGGTGGTTTTTATTTGGACTTCAATCTAAGGAGGAGGGGGGCCCTAGTCTGGTAGAATTTACCGACTGATGCTATGTCCTGGAATCCCACTGAGATTCGTGGCCTTAAAGCATCACGGTACACCCCTGACTTTACAGTACATGGAACGATATTATGGCTTAAGCGATGTGGGGTGGCCCTGTATTTTTAATTCAAGTGTCTAAATGTTTTAGGGAACATGAGGGTACTTTGACCTGTCACTAAATTAAAAGAAAAGTTAAAGCAGGGGCTCTGTCACTGGTCCAGCCTTCCAGAAGCGGGCAGAACTCAATCAGTTCAGTACTGGAGTGAGGTTATCATGATTCGCAGTTTTTACATATAGCCAATTCTCGAGTAGATAATTAAACCTCCTCCACCATCGAACCTGAAAACAAGGAACGAGAAGGCATGGCGTGAGAATCCACCTGCCCCCTTTCCCATCTGCCTGTGATGCTGAGGGGCAGTGGGGTTAGCCAAAAGATGGGCTGGAGGAAGAACACCTGGGCAAGCCATACCCCGGATAGTCGATACCTAAGTCATCAAGGGTTGATTGTACTTGCAGGAAAATGCGGACCTCCCTGCCTAAAGCTGAATTACTAGTACAGCTTCCGTTAGCCACTGCAGGATCGACACGCAGCTTGGACCACTTCGTGGGGGGCGGGGGTGGGGAAGATTAAGTATTCTTTGCCAAGGACAAAACAATATATTGCTATTGCACTACCAATAGGTCGAGTCAGGCTCCGAACGCCCACTGAGGACACTGCGACCTCAACCTTCGCTGGCGTTGCTGGCTCGGCCAGGCCTTACCGACGCCGATGGCGTTAACGATGGGTTAAAGAATTGTCCACAGACCGGGATGGATCAACTAGTGTCGCCTGTCGTTTGTTTGAAAGGAAAACCGAATCACTACGCGTGTGCACGCGCACACACGCCACAGGGTCGCAGCGGGACGGAAACGGGGGGGCAGAAACAAATAGTCGAGGGCTGTCAGTTGAAAGGTCAGGACAGGCACACTCGGCTCGGCCGTCTGTGGCCTTCGCTCTGTGAAATGGAACCGAAGCCACAGAGACACCGCACGGTTGCTTCACCTGTGGGCACGTCTGTTTAAGTGTTCAGCTGAACTGTCACGAACAAGGGGAGCACCATTCCCGGGACATAAAAAAGGAGAGGGGGCTTTCAGAGCATCAATAGTTAACAAGATTAAAAAAGGCCGACAGCAAGTGTGGCATCTGTGGTGGCCAAATGAAAATCTTCGAATGAGAAAATCTTCGGAAATAAACGGGAGCCCGTTAAAGGAATCGCAACAGCAATAGAGAGAGAAAGAAGGTTAGCAGGAGACCAGATCTCCTCGAAAGAGTGGCCTTAGTTCTAGGGTGGTCTACCTTCGCCCTTAGAACAGGGGTCCCCAAACCCCGGCCGTGGACCGGTACTGGTCCGTGACCTGTTAGGAACCGGGCCGCACAGCAGGAGGTGAGCAGCGGGCCATCGGAGCTTCATCTGTGTCTGCAGCCGCTCCCCGGCGCCAGCATCACCGCCTCAGCTCCGCCTCAGATCACCAGGCATCAGATGCTCACAGGAGCGCTGGTCTCCGGTGCCACAAAGGTCGGGGACCGCTGCCTTAGAGGAAGGAGCAGGCTGGTGCTGCAGAGGGAAATCACAGCCAGACACTGCCTTCGGGGTGGCGATGACGTCCCGTGCAGAGCGAATCCCAGCGGAGCACCTGCACACACATGACACCCTGCTGCTTCGCCCCGAGCAGATGAAATACTGCACGTGGGGTCAGCGGCAAGCAGAAGTCAAAGACCTCGGAATGAGAAGCTGGCCAATAGCACGGTGGCGTCCACATCACAAACGTTACGTGTGGTTAGGTCATGGAGCCATGAGAAGAGTTTGCATCCCGAGGCCCTGTCCTCACGATGCCTGTCATTACACTGACACCGGACCTTGATGTTCTGAAGGCTCCCGGACTTCGGGATGCATTAGGCCCGTTTTGGCACCGAGGTTATCGTGGCACAGTAGGACAGGCTACTGACAAATGCATGCCGTCTCACCTGGCCCGCAAGGCTCCCTAAGGGCTCCCTTGATTCTCATCATCTTTCATGTTGAGGTGATTTTGGGTCAGGTGGAAGGGACTACTCACTGTCACCTCTCCCTCCAGCTGAGCAGCTCTCAGGTCAGGCACTCGACCCCTCTGCACTCCTAACACCTGGGCCTGGAAACCTGTCGCTGGCCACATCCAGCCGAGGGAATCCCCGGACAGTACTCCCGTTCACGCAGGCGTCACGTGTCCTGAGCGGGTCATGCGCTCCATGGGAACGCGGCTCATTTGGGTACGAGGGGAAAACCCTGCCAGGCTGTCAGTTTTAGAAGGCTGCCATCCCTCCAGAGTGCCAACACTGTGGGCCTGGCACGCATCTAAGGCTGGGCAGGCTCGGTGTACGTCCGGGGAGAAGCTGAAGGGCCCTGCGTCTCTCCTGCAGCTCGGGGTGTGGCTGACGCCTGCAAACCCCCGGAACCGAAAGCACCCGCTCCATCCAAATGGCCTCAACACACATTTAGGGAGTGCCTACCACGCGCAGGATAAGGAACCAGGTCCCTTTAAACTTGGGTCGGGTTTAAACAAGAAAAGACCTGGGTCGAATGTGGGATGTGTGTGTGTGTGTGTGTGTGTGTGTGTGTGTGCACACGTGTGCGCGCGCACACACACACACACACACACACTTGCAAACACAGTTTCTATGGGTATTAATATTGGATGGAAAATCTAGCTGCTTTTTCTTCCGTCCAAATTAGGTTTTATGATTCTGTAAGGTATGGGATGAAGTTTTGGCAAGTTGTGGGCAGCTCTCTTTTCCTTTTGTCATCCAGAGTCTCCCATAGACAAAAGGACAGGAGAGAGGCGTGCCCGGACCGGACCGGACCGAACCGGGGTAAGGAACCCCGCCCCCAGCCTGGCACGCCCCTCCCCCAGCGCGAGCCTCCTCCGCGGGCTGCGCTGTTGCCCAGCTCAGCGCGTCGGTCCTCCCACCCCACGTGAACACCTGAGATTGAGCGCGGATTTCTGTTCTCCGCCACCTCTGCAGCAAGGGCCCTGCCACAGGCGTCGCTTCCTGTCACCTCCGCTTCCCGCTCCCGAGTAGAGGCACCGAAAACAGATTAGATTTCTGGTTTCAAGGCATATCGAACCAAGCACACGCGCGATGGCGAGCCAGCCAGTCAGCTCGGTCTCTCGTCTTTCCGTTCCCTGGCCTCAGTGTCCCTCGATGGCAAAGTGACCAGGAGAGTCGATTTGCATCTTAAGACCTATGGGCGATGCTTCCGGAGTGCGGAGGCTCGTTTAGCAACTGCTAGAACTTGTGTAGGGGGTCGGGAAGGAGGTGGAGCTGACCCCGATGGGGCTGTCGGAGGGCGGGGCGCGGGTGGCGCCCACCGCCACGCCCCCGCCGCGGGCCTCGCTGACCGCAGACAGGAGCTGCTGCTGCTGCTGGCGCAGGGCGTCGGCGATGAGCAGGGGCAGGGACTGGAAGCTGGCGGCCAGGTGCTCCAGCTTGGCCTCCAGGCTGCCGATCCGCTTCTCCAGGTCTTCGCTGCGGTCGCCGAGCTCCGTGATTAAGTCGCACATGACGTTCTGCATCTGCGCGGGGAAGCAGAGACGGGGACAGGTGGCTGTCACAGGCATCCGCGGTGGGGGGCGGGGACAGCCCCCCGCGTCGCAGCGGGGGCCTTTGCCGAGGCGGCCTGGCCAAGGGCGGGGAAGCAGCTCGCGGCCCTGGGTGCGCGGAGGCTCAGGCACACGGCCGTTTCTCTCCTCCCTTCTTATGAAAGGAACGCACATTAATTATAAAAAGAGATTCGAAATACGTGCGATGGAAAAGAAGCGGCCTTTCTCCTGAACCGCCCTCATGCTCTGCCTACACCCAGGCTCTCAGCTGGGGGGCGCTGGGCCCTAAGATTCAAGAGAAGGCCCCTGGCGGGCGGGGACCACGCAACAGCCACCCAGGTTCAATGCCACAGCTCGCTGATAGGGCGCTCTCCCTCCCTCAGCCCCTCAGCCTCTGAGCCTGGGGTTCCCTGTACAGCAGCTGGCGGCCATCGCACATGCTTACGAAGCTGTTGTCCACTCGCCCGGTTTCAACACGGCGGCCTGACTCACTCCTCGGGCCTGCGCCTCAGCGACAGGGGCTGCCTGCCCGAGGTCACAGCCCTGCCCCGGCCTGGCCCACGAGGGGTGACGCGGCCTCAAGCCGAGGGGTGTCGACCCCGAAGGATGTCAGCCTCCACAGCTCCCGCGGTCCCGAGCATCCTGTCTCAGCTCAAACTCTCCCTCCGCCGCATCCCGCTGCCCTCGATCCTGCGGCGTCCCCAGCAACCCCCCTGCTCGGCGCCGCCCCTCAGGGGTCCAGGGCCGCCTCGATCTGCAGTGGTCCCGTGTCTGACAGTCCTGCCGCCCCCAAGCACTCCCTAGAATCACCTTCTCGATGGAGCCTCTGTAGCAGCCTGCTCGGCACCGAGCCTGGGCCGCAGCCGCAGCCCCGCCCCGCCCCCGCCAACCGCACTCCGCGCTCCCCGACTTTCCTACCGCCTTCCACTGCGCTGCTGTCTGCCATCCCCCCGCGGAAGGAAAAGTCCTTCAGGGTGGGGACACTTGCCTGCTGTAGCCACCAATGTGCCCTAGGGGCCTGAAACAGCATCTGGCACACAGGAGATGCTCAACTAACACATTCTGATGGGCGAACGTACACAGAGCAAGGCAGTGCTGTGCACGCGATCCTCGCGGAAAGATGCCGGTGAAGCGGAAAGAGCCTGCGCGGGTGAGCGTCCCCTTCCTTGTCCCTGTCCCCGTCAGCCTTCGCCCAGGCGGGAGTCTCATGGGTGGGGACAGTTTGCACCACCGACCGCTTCCACCCACCAGCGGACTCTCGGGGTCGCCACCAGGACCCAGGTGGTGGACAGACGCCCAGGGGTCCCGCCGGGGCCTGAGGGCTCCAGGGCAGGCGCTCAGTGGGGTTCACGACCAAACAGAAGAGAGGTGGCCAGCGCAGGAGCGCAAACACGGGGTGCCCCAGGGGGGTGCAAATAAAATCAAATCTAAAAGTAATAAAATAAACCTGCCTTCAAGACTTCCGCTGTAAAACCAGGGAACTCGGCAGGCCGAGGGCGCCGTTTTCTCCCAAGAGCTGCCCTCTGCTCTCTGCCCTCTGCCCTCTGCGGGTCGGCCGGGTCTCCGCCAGAGGCAGGGCCGCCCACTCCCGGCCTCCCGACTGGACCGGGCATCATCACACCAGCCCCACGCCTGCCCACGCCGCCTGCAAACATCCCTCCAGCTCATCTGCTCTCGGCGAAAGCACTTTAGCTGCAGCCAAGACCAGCCACTGCGCTGCCGTCCACGGTCCCGGCCCGCGGTCTGGCCCCGCGCAGCAGGCCACTTTCTGACGACACTCCGGCATCCCGGCTTGGTGTGGAGAGCCGTCTATGTGACAGCCACGTCTCTCCTGCAGACTGGCAAAGGACGTCAGGCTTGGGAGAGAAGTTCATGGGTGTCTTGGCACTCCTGGGGCCCCTGTGGCTGCAATGGCTGAGGGCCGGGTTGCCTCAGGTCCCGCCCCCTGGTTCTGTGGCTCTTGGGGCTTCTGGTCACCCACCAGTGACACCCTGATTATATCTCGCCTGGAGCTACGAGTTACTCCAGGAAGACGCAGAAATACTGGTGCCCCAGAGGCCAAGGGAGCAGGAAATAAGGTGAGCGAAAAAATGAACAGTATGGAAAGTAGAAGAACAGGAGAAGCCAGAGAGGAGGTGGGGGCAGGGCTTGACGACATGCCCCACGAGGGCCTGACGGGCCCAGGAGGCGCCGTCTCGGAGGTGGCATGAAGCAGGGCTGCTCCTGTGAGGGCAGGACACTGTGCTGAGGACGCCCTCGGAGGAGAAGGTGACTTTGGAAGTGAAAGTGCCTCTTCCGTTAACTAACATTTGAGAACCTCCTCAGCGTGCCCATTCTTCCCGGAATATACAAAAACAGACGTGTCTCCGACCACAGGGACACCCTGACAGGTTCTGGCCTCAGGGACACCCTGACAGGTTCTGGCCTGCTTCAGGCCCCTGGGTCTCGGCCCCAAGCACTGCCGCTGGCCAGCTGCCGACCTTGGGACGGTCACTTTGTTCCTTTAGATCTAGGTCTCCTCATAACCAGAACGACCATTTGCAAACCTTTAGAGTTCAGAAAGCATTTTCACAGAAATCGGTCTTATTTGATCACTTGAGCCTCAGTCATTAGGGATTATTTTTACATTTCAACGAGCAGATTAAAATTAGCACATACAGAGCCCTGCCACCCTGTGCTCGAGGCGGCACTGGGTACTTGGAGGCCGCAGTGCCAAACTGTTTATCTAGAGAGGACCAGAGGGTCGGGGGGGCGGGGAGCTGGGGAGCTGGGAGGACGAGGCACAGCGAGAAAAGAGGGGGCCGGCATTACTGTCTGCCCTGGCCCTTTGCTTGGTGGCAGGAGGCTGGGGGGACGTGGACCGATGGGAAACACACTAAGCTGCTGCCAGGACCTTGGGTGAGTCTCCTCCTGGGAGGAAAGACAAAGCCGGGTGGACGGCAGCAGCCACCTCGGCCAGGCCTCACGGCACAGCGGCCTGCGGCCCCAAGGACACCCCCTCTCCGCCCTCTTCTCCGCACCCTTCCTTCAGGGGATGGCGGTTCCCAGGCTGGGTGGCTTCGTTCCCCACCCTTCGCTGAGCGGGAAGGCCTGGTGTGCCCGGGTCCGCGGAGAACTTCAGCCACCGTGCACCCACCAGGCCAGGCCACAAGCGCTGCCGCACGTAGCAGAACCATCTCAGAGCACCGCCCGGGCCACTCCTGCCTCTCACAGGGCCCCGGCCACGCTAACCCTTTACAGCCTCTTTCTGGCCGTGGCCGATTGGTCCAAGGGTGACTCGTGACCCTGAGGGGCCAGTCTGCTCATCAACTCCGAGAGTTTAGAATGAAGATGGTAGAAGGCGGCCAGTTCGTCTGCTTGCGGCTAGAAACGCTGAAGCTGTGGGGGGAGGGGAGGGTGAGAAGGAAGAGCCCGAAGCAGGCACTTGAACCGGAGGAGGGCGGGCGCCAGGGTGCTCCCTGGGCGCAGCACTCCCGGGTCCGCTTCTACTCAGTTCCTTCCTGAAGTGGGACCACGGGCCTGCTGGGATTCTGCCTGGAATGAGACTTCCTTGGTTCCTCCGAATAAGCGCCTCCATTTTTCAACTGAGTCCCGGTGGGTTCTGGCACCGGACTCACCCCAGACATCAGGGGGTACGCTTTGCACTCTCTTTGCATGCCCCCCCCCACGCTGTCAGGAGCCCTGCACCCCGCTCGGCACCCGTCCCAAAGGCACACGGGCCTGTGGCTTCTCCTGTGCAAGCCACGCCCCCACCCCGCAGCTGGGGAGCCTCTTTCTTTGGCTCTGTCCCTTCACTGAAGGAGGCGCCTGCACGTGGCCCAGAAACCAGCAATTTCTCTGATTGCGCCCTCTTTTCAAAGGGTGTGTAATTGGCCCGAGGGAGTTTCTCCTGCTTACCCAGGCACCGTGTGCCATTATGGTAATTGACATCTGCTGGAATGTTCTGCCAGCCTGGCCCTGGGCTGTACGCTTGATACATTTCCATCGAGAAGCCGTGAGGAGAAGGGGCCGAGGGGAGGAGGCCCTGCCTTCTGTGGCACCCACACTCAGCCCTGCCGGCAGCACGGCCTCGGGCCCCCCACCGAGTGACCGGCAGAGGAGCGAGTCCCTGTACAGCGTTCACGGCACCTCAGGATGACAATGTGCTGTCCAGCCCTGTGGCTCTCGAAGGCGGCTCTCATTTCTGGCATCTTCACAATCCCATCTCTTGAGAAGCAAAGAAATGCAACCCCTCCCCCCCAAACCTGGGGCCAGGGAAGCGGGGTGACAGGATGGAAGGACGCAGGAGAATGAACAGCCAATTACAGCAGCAACCCGGAAGGCTCCCCCCAGGTGCGACTCCGACAGTGTCACCGCCATCATCACCAGACGGTCCCCATCATTGGGCCTCACTCTGCACAAGCCTGAGCTCATCTTAGGAACCCTCGTCGTTCAGCTAGGAAAGCCACACGCTGGAAAGATGTAGCAGGTCAGCTAATTAACTCCAAGCAAAGACAACCCCGAGCGATCAAATCGAAGAAACGAACGCCAGGCTTCGAGGGACCACGAGACACGCTGGAAGACGGCCACTGTCAAGACCTCGAACCCAGACGATGTTTTAACCAAGGACGAAGTTCCTTGCCACCCCCGCCACCCCCACCCCGCACCGTGCCTTTCGGACACGGCCCGTCTTCGCGGTCACACCCAAGAAGTTTAAATGCCAGCCTCTGAGACCTCTTTGGGGTGTCTCCAGATTCTGTCTCCCACCTTGGAAAGGTCCACCAGGGTGTTGGCTTGGTCGCTCAGCTTCCTCTGCTCCATCTTGACGCTCCTCAGTCTGCGGGGAAAAGTGGACAGCCATACCCTTCAGGGGCGTCTGAGGATTAGCCCCACGAGCCGATTCCACAGCCACGTCAGCTACTCTGGTGTGGAAACGTAGCACGGGGACCTCGACCATGGGTAGCGGCTCAGCAGAATCAAGGGCCAGCCAGGCGCCAAGGGAGCACACGCGTGTTTCCACGCATGTCTGCCTCCGTCATTGGCCTCCCCAGCCCAGCTCGTTCCCCGGCCTGTGTCTCGGCTGTGCCCCCATCCTGAACGCCTCACCCGCAGCCCTTCAAGGTTTACCCAAACCTCCCGGCCAGAATAAACGTTCCCATCCTCTCCGTTATCCTCACGCTTTAAAAAGCCTCCTCTTATAGAGAGCGCGAACAGTTTGTTCTGCTTCAAGTTGTAATGTGGTGTGTGGTGTGTGCGTGTGTGTGTATGTGATGTGCGCATGATGTGTGGGGTGTGTGTGTGGGTGTGAGGTGTGCGTGTGATGTGTGTGTGTAGTGTGTGTTGATGTGTGTGTGTGTGTGAGGTGTGTGATGTGTGGTGTGCGTGTGTGTGAGGTGTGTGGTGTGTGTGTTGATGTGTGTGTGTGTGAGGCGTGTGATGTGTGGTGTGTGTTGATGTGTGTGTGGTGTGTGGTGTGTGTGCGTGTATGTGATGCGTGTGGTGTGCGCGCGTGTGTGTGTGAGGTGTGAGAGCCCTGAGAAGCTCCTGCTCTGATTTTTACCCTCCACGGCAGCCCACCCAGTCCCTGGCAGGTGCACTCAATGCACTGACGGGTCTGTGTCCCGTTTGTCATCCCCAACGCGTGTCAAGTGGGAGAGAACGGATGCGTTCCGGGCTCTAAGTGAGCAAGGGGGTGTTCACTTAGGGGGCCGAGGGCCCG
>NW_006443131.1:2155937-2165100 GCF_000325575.1 Pteropus alecto | reverse complement strand
TGTGCCACCCGCCTGTGTCCCCGCCCGTGCCGCCCGCCCGGCCGCCCCCGGACTCACTGGTGGATGGCTTGGAGGAACTTCCTCTGGTGCTTCCGGACTTTGGCGTGGTCGGTCTTCCTGAGCAGCTTCGTGTGTTTGTAGATCAGCCACGTCTCCCGGAGGACGTTGGCCGCGGCGTTCTTGATCTAAGGCAAAGCAAACAAAGCAGGTCGCTGCCGGCCTCGCTCTCCTGCTTTCACGTGAGCCGACGTCACCTGCGCTGTCAGGGAACGGTTTCGTGGCGACCTCCTTCCTCAGTCAAACCGTGAACTCTCAGGACGAATAATTAAAGTTCACCCACTATGGACCCTGAACTGGACACAGCCCCCCGGAGCCTGAGGCCAGGCATGCTTCTCGTTGCTTCTTAACCATCCAGGGCTGCCCCCCGGCCGCCATCGCTGACGGTCTGTGCAGACAGGCTGCATTAACGGGACCTGGAGGCCCGGGGCACCCTTCTAATGGGTTACGAGATGCTGTCACCACACTTGTGTGCGGCGTCCTGGCTCGGCCCGAGCCCCGCGCCCCCCCAGCACACACTGCATTCCTTGTCTTTGGAGGGGAGGTATTCGCTATCCAAGGGGGATTTTTTCTTTTTTTTAAGCGAGGCAACCCTTGGTTGACCTCACAGATTGCAAGGACCTTGTCAGCTTACGATCCCTTATTTTTTATTTTTTACGCCTACAGCACCCGGTCTTCCTAGGCGGTCTCCCATCCAAGTACTAACCAGGCCTGACCCTGCTTAGCTTCCGAGATCAGACGGGATCGGGCGTGTTCGGGGTGGCGTGGCCGTATCCACCGGTCATCTTTAAAGTCCTATTTGAGGAAAGAGCTTTCCCACCAGAGGGAATTCGAGGTATCAACGAGTCCACGGCTGCCTTTCCCAAATGGGCAAAAACCAATTTATGCCACAATCTTACATGGAGCTGTAATTGGCGTCAAACTGAAATAATTTCAAAGCGGTGTCTGAAAATCAGCGAAGCCATTTAGGTGCGAAACCAGAGCCGCCTCGCTGCCCGGGCTGGCTCCTCACTGTGCAATCACACGTTTCGACATTCGACGCTGTCATCTGTTGACATGGAAACCACTGATATCACCCGGCTCGCGACTGAGCTGACACATATCGATGGCATCCAGATGGCCGGGGACAAAGTTTTAGTCCAAACACAGACATCTTCAGCAATTAGGAACAAGAGCAAGAGAAAACATTTCTTATTAAGCACAAGCTAGACAGGTTTTTGATTAACCATTCCCATTTCCGTCAGCCTTGCAAATTGGCACAAGCCCACAGGCCTGAGGCCTGGAAGTACTGGAAGTAAATCGGGGTACTAGCCAGAAAGGATTTTAATAAAACCGGAGAGCACAGGCCTGATTCTTCAGACTGACATCAACAGATGGGACACCGTTAACATACTGAGACGTGTGGGAAGGCCCAGGAAACGTTTTGCAGACTGATAACTTCGGGGTGTGTATGTTTTAAAAATTTATTACTAAGGCTGGATCACATTTTTCGTTGGCGCTGAAGTGATATTTTTAAAAGAACAGCTAAGTCTTCTCAGAAATGTCTAAGTGACGTAAATATTACTTTTTGTTGTTGTTTTCAGTAAAAATCCACTGAGAAAAATGGTTTTAATGACTTCATGGCCCACCTCTGGTAACGTCTTGCTTGAAAGGGAGCAGGTGGTAGAGAGGAGAAGCTGGACTCGTGAGCATCCGGGTGAGGAGCAGGAGGCGGAGGAGGGGGTCGTCCCCGGGGTCCTGTCCAGCGGCTGGAGCGGACAGCCGCCCGGACAGGAGCCCCTGCTCTGTGCAGTGCCTACGCCTACTACTGTCTTTCGTAGGGAGAGGGCAGTTTGAAACGTGGTCTCTTCGCTTTCTCTTGGTGCTCGGCCTCCAAGGAAAGCATCGCGGGAGGGAAAACCCAGCCCAGGTGTTTAGGGCGCCCGGCAGAGCTGGGGGAGTCCCCTTTTGTGGCCAGAGTCACCAAACGCCGAGGCCGATGGGCCTCTGACGACTGTCTCTGGAGGAGTTGCTGTGGAACAAACGTTTGCGACTGAAAAGCCTGTGGGTGAGTCCCTCGTCCACCGGTTAAGCGGCCGAGGAGAGGATGCTCAATTATCTAAAAGGTGGAGGAAGACATCCTCACTCTACGGGTTGTTGGGAGGCCGGGAGGAGGGGACGCGGATGGCGCCGGTGGCCTGAGGCTGACGGCTCACGTCGCCGGGCACAGGTCTGAGCGCTTCGTGTGCGTGGACTCAGTGACCCGCCATGGCAACCCGCCATGGCGATCCGGGTGCCGGGGGCCGGTGAGAATGTCACCCCCCCCCACTTTACATGTGAGGAAACCGGGGCACAGACCCAGGTCGTAACGCTCTCCATGGCAAACCGAGTCAACGCGGAGCTACGTTCCGTGAACTGTGAACACGTGGACAGGAGAGGTTCTCGTCTGGCCCAAACCCCGTTTAAAATATGAGGAAGCAGCTTCCTTGATGGCGCATGAGGGCCGGGCCCACACGGCCCGCTGATGGAGACCCTAGGACAGGCGCCGGGTCCACGGAAGGCACGAGGTTCGCACGTGGTCTGAAGACAGAGCCCACGGATTTCGTCTCCGACAAACAAGCGTTTCCCGTTTTCCAGGATCGAGGAATTGGAAAGAATGCTAGATTTTTTTCCATCACCTTGGCCCTCACTCAGCCACGTGACGGAACAGGGCGTCCGTGTCCTACACTGGCCTTTGGCCTACACGTAAGGTGCTGGGGCACAGCCCGGCCTGGGCAGCTGCGAGAGCAGCCCCTTCGTCCTGCGGGTTTGAACAGGACGCTCTCGGGGACTCGGAGGAGCGATGGAAAACATAGGCCTTGCTGCCAGCGAGCGGTCTGGCACAAAGCTGGGCAGATTGGTGTCTGCAAGAGAGACGGACATGGGCTTTTAACTGCGCCATGCCTTCCCGAGGTGCCAGTGACTGCCACTGTGATGGGGTCCCTCTCCAGTTCACGTGGCGGGTAGCTCTGAGCACTGCTGCGGTGGGGACCCGGGGTGGTCGTGAGCCCCTCCTGGGAATCGCTGAGCCCCCGATGGGGGCCTGGGTACCCCCTGAGCTCTCCTGGTGGATGGGTGCCCCTGGGGTGGCCGCCATTGGCTAGGTCTGGGGACAGTGGGAAAGGGGCCTTTGTGCATGGGAGGCTGGCTGCTCGCTCCCCAAACCCATAAGCCTAAGAGCTGGTCGTCTGCCAAAAGGCTGCCTGTCTCCCTTCCGGCGGGGCCGGGAACGAGCTCAGCGGCCTGCGTGCTTTGGAAGGCACGAGATTGACAGCCGAGCGAGGAAGTCGTCCCTCTAAGATCTCGCAAATAATAGTGACCGGCAACGTTTACCAACCGCCTGCCGGGTGCCCGGCTCTGTGCCCAAAGCCTGGTGCTTGCGGTGCTTCGCCAGCTCGGAGGGACCTCCCAGGAGGACGCAGGATCATGTCCTCCGTGGACGTTACTGATGGTCTGAGCCCCGACTTCCTCGTTCCTCAGGGAACACTTGCCGAGCCCCACGATGGGGTGACTCTGGGCAGTGAGAGTGTGCGGTGCAGAAGCCCGTCCCTGACCCGCCCACACCGAGGTCACGACCTCGCAGCAACAGCGTGCCACGTGGGACATCGCGTTGGCGGCAAGGGCTTTGGGGGGCCACACGGCCGGGGGGCGGGCAGGCAGCCACCCAGAGCCGGCGATCTGGATGGGACTGCGGTGCTGACGACGTGAGGCTCCCTGGACACCCTGAGCGCCCAGCGCGGCCACAGGGCTCCTGGACGCACAGCAGCTATTACCCGCCCGCCCCGGTGCACGTCAGCTTCTCCCCCACCCCCAACAAGAGAGAACATATCAGAACATCTATGTCTGTTTCCTGAGCTCTTGGCCATGGTGCCCATGTCAACGGCTTGGTCTGGCCACCTCTCTGCTGGAGTGCTCTGCCGCACGGTGTCACAGATGGGCTGTTGGTTGCAGGAGAAACATCTGGACAGGACAAGAGGAGCACCCCTCCTGGACTCCCCATGCCCCCCAAAGCCCCAGAGAGACCTGGGTGAGTACCTCCGGGGAAGACACCATTGGCACACCCGCCCGCGACGCTGCCAGGAACCCCGCCCGGGAAACGGGGTTCCCAGGAGGCCGGAGACGGGAAAGGGGAAGGGAGGGGGCAGATCAGGCCTGTGAGGGGGTGCGACTTAACTTCAAGAGTCCCACAGGTCACAGTCAGATTAACCGAGAGCTGACGAAGACCACCATCCGAGAACTCAAAGCCAGCCCAGTCCCCAGATGCTTGGCGGATGGTGTCCGCTACACACACGGGTGGGGACAAGGGCCACCCCCTCTTCCCTCTCTGCCAGCCCCTCTCTCCCCTGTCCCCAGCACCTCTGAAGCCGGAGGCGTCCGCAGGCGCCTACCTTGCCTTTTAGAAAGGGGGGGTGGTCTCTGAGGGCAGGGCCATCCTGGTGTCCCCAGAGCACAAAGCGTGGTGACCCCCGTGACCGACGTGTTTATGTGTTACATAAAACACGGGGACCCGTGGCGTCGGGCGGTAGGAAGATGGGGACCTGGCACCCCTTCCAGTCTCTCGACGTGTCCTTCCCTCCCGTGTTACCTCGTAGCCCGAGGGTCAGCGATAAATCATAGTCACAGAATAACGATGGTGGCGGCACCGCAGAGGTCGCCGTGACAAGGCCTGATGGCATGAAGCAACGGGAACGATGCTGCCGCCGGGGGTGCCGAGAGAAAGAAGGGACGCCACGGGCCCCGGGGGACCCCGAGACCGCGTTCCCGCCCGCGCTCTCACACAGCCCGCCCCGCCGACGGGCGCTCAGCAGCGGCTCCAACGGCAGAGCCCGGCCGAAGCGAGTGACCCCCGCGCCCCTCGGCCTCACGATACACGGGTCGCAGGCCCTCCCTTTGTTCTCTGCTCGGGTGTGTGGAGAAGGCGCCCGCTCGTCCTGGTGTGACCGCTTTCCTCTACGACATCAGATTGTCCGCCCCCGAGAGAGGGTCGGGACAGCAGCCATGACCAGCGCCTCCCACAGTCGGCTCCTCCTCCGAGGTCGTGTGAAGAGACTGAGCTTAGCGTCCCACGAGCCAGGAGCCACTCCAGCTGGACGGGCCATTCGGGGAGGACAGGGTACCAGAGGCATCCCCAGGGAAGGCAAGGTGGGCTTCTCTGAGCAGGTCAGGGGGAGAGGATGGCAGAGCAGGCCGAGCTCTCAGCCAGTCAGGTCAGTCAAGGTCACGTCGCGGAACTTCTGCAAGTCCCTGTCCTGCCAGCTCTGAACACGCCCCACGGGAAGAACCATCTCTTTTGCGTGTTACATCTTCGGAAAAAGACACTAGACTTTCAGGGGACATTGCAACAGGTTTAAGTGTTCTGCTAATTGCAACTGTGACAACATGACATATAGCGAAGCCAGTTTACCAAGGCTAAGTGACACAGACAAGAGTTACCAGCTCGTCACCGTCTGCGTGTCGGCCACGTGAGGCTACCGGCCGGTACCCGCTCCTTCCCCGTCTGCGGAGGTTTCAGGGGACCCAGGACGTGTGGTCGAAGACCCAGTGATCGAGCACCACGAATAACTGTCCGGGGTCTGGGGAGCCCTTGGCAGCTGCATGGCGCCCGCGCCTTCCTGGAAGCTGGCCGACCCCGCCGACCCCGCCCTCCCCGCCGACCCCGCCGACCCCTCCTTGTTCTCCCTCCTGCCTTTGCCTCTGTTTCTGACGCATTTTTACTGTGCTGCACCATTAATCACCGACTCTGTTCTCTAGCTTTCAAAAACCCGAATCCAAATCTGGTGGCACCTGGGCCTCCGAACCCACGTTAGCCCTGACCGGGAAGGACCAGCCTTGGCGGCCAAACCCGCCCACGGGGTCTCGTTTCTCTCCCATCTCGGAAAGGGGAGGATTTTGCGGGAGATCCCATTACTGACCTTCTTCGTCCGGCCTGCATCACTAAAGAATGATCCCCCGACAGCCGTCAGGAAATCGACGCTCCCGCCCGCTCGCCGCCCCCTCCCCTCCTCTAGATGGGCCTTTTCTTCCCCGACGACTCAGCGGGGTGTCGGACCCTCCCCTCCTGGCTAACACCTCTCCCTGTTCCCGCACCTCTGCACCCAGCGGATCGACTTCCGCGAGGGGACAAGGGGGGACGTTACCGGGGAAACCCAGAAGGGCGACTGGATGGTGACGGGCTTGGGAACTGGGAACGTGGGCTCTGCAGCGATGCTCGATGATCGCGCGTTAACGACCTTTTTCGAAAGGGCTGCATTTAGCTACATTCCCAACGTCGTTTAAAACCGTTGCCGCCGGCCGGGTGACGTGTTCGAGCACCGTCGGGCGAGGGGGCGGTCGCCCCACGGCATGCGACACAGTAACCAGCAGGAAGCGAGCCGGTTGTGGGGACCACCCGGCGTTTTGTGGGGAGACGGGGCCTCCGGACGCCCACTCGTGTGGGCCGTTGCAGGCGTCTGGGCCGGCGCACCCCCCACCCCGGAGCCGCCCGGCCTACGCGGCTTCCGCCTCCGTCGGCAGCGCCCCGTTACCGCGTGGACGGTGGTGCTTTACCCGTTTGGTGAGCTGAGTGTCCATCATGAAGTTGTGCACGTGCTTCTCCGCTTTGGTGAGTTCCAGCTTCCGGGCCACCACGGCCACCACGAGGGCGGTGCAGCCCGCTCCCTGTGGGGGGACAGCGAGAGGGCAGGGAGAGAGAGCACGTCGTTAGGAGGCCAGGTTCGGGGTTCGCCCGCTGTGGGGTTTCCAGGAGTGGACGAGGGCCCGCGCTCTCTGGCCGGTCCAAGGCACAAAGCCTGTGGGGACCCTGATTCCTACGCCCACAGAGGGGTCTGCGACGCTCCCGGCCTGGCTGCAGAGCTGACCTCTGGGGGACTTCACAGAACTCGCCAGTTCTTATGGGACACGGAACGGGGCTGAGGCTATGGGGGATTCACAACAGAGACAGTCGTCTGGTCCCGTGCCGGGTGGAGCTGGGAAGACGGAGCGTCTGGTGCACACAGGCCCTCTCCCTGCGCGCACATCCCAACCCCACTGCCCGCCCCAGACCACAGGGCCCAGGACGGACAAAAGGCCATGTGTGAACCAGAGCATGGCTGGAGCACCTGCTGGTGGCGGAGACGTCTCCTGAAAATAGCCTCATAAAGAGGTGCCATGTTCTCCCCCAAGCTGGCTTCCCGGGGGACACCGGTCCCCATGAGTCTGTCCCCGGCTGAGCCGGCTCCCCAGTTAGGTCTTTCTACCTAACTTCAGGTCTCGGCTGTGACTCCGCACAGAGTGGCTCTTTCTGGCTTTTACTGGGAGCCTCGTGACTTCTCATCACGTAGAGATTTTCAAGGCGACGATGCTCTGGCCTCGGACCAGAATTTTTAGGGGACCCTCAGGAAGCCCTCGCTATTTTCCAGGGCGATGTTGCTTTTCTGCCTGGGTAGGTCCAATCCGGGGGGCACAGAGGAGGGGGAGTCACAGGGCCCATGAGCACCACTTGCGCCCCGATTCTTCGGCCCACAGCAGCAGCCCCTGCCCCCCTGGCCTGGGTCTGGGGAGAGGGCGCCGCCCCCCGCCCCCCGGCCATCGCCTTCCGTCTGCTCTCTGGCCCTTGACCGTGCCGACCTCTACTCCTGGAAAGAGAAGAGCTCAGCAAAGTCGGCGGTCCAGTCCTCAGATGCCAGGCGGAAGTCAGAGCGGCCGCTGGGCCCAGTCCGGCCGGCGGGGGCCCCGGATTGAAGGAATCGATCGATGACATTTTTGGCTCATCGGGTCTCTGACAGGGTGCGTTAGAACCGTCAGAGACGTTTTCGAAGGTGCGTGGCCTGCACGGCGGGGAGGGCGCGTGCGGGTAGCTGGTCCTCTGTGCCTCCTCGCGGCCTCTCCTGCCCGTCTGAGCAGGTGCTGGCACAGCCGAAGCCGGCAGCACCCTCCCCTCGCTACTCATTTGTCAGTCATGCCTCGGCCACCCTGTTTTTAGCACAAACCGGAAAAAGAAAAAAAAAGAAAGAAAGAAAAACAGAGTCTGTGAACGTTCCTTTCTCTCTCCGTTCAAGAGACGGCTGTTTTCTCGGCATCCGTGACTTGCAGGAGATTCTGTGCCCAATTTTCAAAGAATATGTAGGGCAGGTGGACACCCGGTCTGAGGCTGTCATCAGTCCAGCCAGGGATCCTAAAGCAAAAAGCGGCTTAAAAGAAGCCGTCCTGGGGGTCAGACGCGTGCTCCATCCCTTAACCACATGGACACGGTCTCCCGCCTTCCTATGGAGTTCAAGGGCACCGGGGGCTGCAGCCCTGAAGACGGACGTGTGACAGTGTTTAAATGGAGTATCCGCTGGAAAGGTTCTCCCCAGGTGCCATTCTCTCCCGTCTCCCTGGGAGCACCCCAAGGTCTTGCCGCAGCTTACAGCCGAGCCAGGCGAATGCGGGGGTTTCCAATTAGAAGTCAGGGTGTCTTCATCAAGGAGCCGTCTACCTTCTAGGATTAAGATGCATCTCTGTGCGGACGCAGAGGGCAGACAAGATGATGTGTCCCAGCTTCTTTCTACTGAAAGGTGTCCAGGCTCCCTTGTGGGTGTCCCTCTAGGGTGCGGGGGTGCTGGGTTCTTAACCCCTAAGTCTGACTTGAATCAAGAGTCGCGGTGACTCTCGACTTTATTTTTCTTTTAGAAAATCCATCCTCTGGACATAATTGGGGAAGTCGCCAACAAGGAAGCCTAACCTGGTCATTTCCATTAAGAAGCAACCTTGCGAAGACGGGGTCGGACGTTGACAACCTTCCAGAAGAGGGCGAGATGCTGAGGTCAGACTGGTCCTCCCTGGAGTGTGCGTGTGCGTGCGTGCGTGTGTGTGTGCGTGTGTGTGTGTGGGAGAGAGAGAGAGAGAGACGGAGGGAGGGAGGGAGCTGGCGCAGAGACTTAGGCAAGCCACAGGGTGCTCCATCCTGCGCAGCGTGGGACAGAATAGGAAGCGGCAGAGGCCAAAGCAACGAGGATGGGCCGACGGGATCGACAGAGGGAGCGGGCGGAACAAGGAGCCCGAGACGTGAGTTCAAAGCTGTCGGGCAGCTCTGGCTCTTCGGAGCGCACGGAGGGCACGTGCAGGGGGC
>NW_006443131.1:2147161-2155828 GCF_000325575.1 Pteropus alecto | reverse complement strand
GCTAGCCGCCGAGGAGACTGGACGGGCGTGGCAGTGACTTGGGTCGGTTTTGACATGGAGTGCCGAGGCCCTGGCTGCTTTGGGGCTGTGGGAGCACATGCCGTCCCGGTGTGGAATCTGGTGGGCAGCGGGCACGGGAGGCGAGGGCAGAGGGGGACGGAAAAGGACGAACAGCTGGTGCGACTGTGGACATCGCCATGACTCAGACTTTGGCCCTCGGACGTGCCCAGCCTCGAGTCACGGTTGACACCAGCTGCATTCCCTGTCCATCTCCCGCTTCTACGGGGTGGTTTGGGGGTGGGGGGAGGGTCCACCCTCGTAAGGCCCAAGGTCCACGGTGAGCAGGATGAGCAGAGCAGGGGCGGCTGCCGTGGGGTGAACGAGCCTCACTCATCGGCAGGTGTGGACTCGATTCAGGGACCCCGGCTCCCCCACACCAGCCCAACCACTTCTCCGTTCCAAGAAATAGTTTCCAGCTGGAAAAGCTTAGGATGTGGAAGAGCAGGCACCCCAAGGGGGAAGGGGCGAGGTGTTCTTAACGAAAGGGGCCCAGAATAAAGTAGAACATAAACGTGAGTGGCGAACGGAGGCGCGAAGCCGGGAGGACGTCTGCGTCACGACGGAAACGACCGACCCGGCTGGTTTCAGACCTGGTGTCCCGGGCTCGCCCTTGAAGCCGACATCAAGCCACGTCTCGCCGTCTCCCTCCCTCCTCCCCAAATGACTCAGTTCGGCTACGGCTACCTTTCAATTCATCCTTACTTTCCTCCTGCAGTCCAGAGGAGCATCTGTCAGGAGGCCTTAGGGAAAAGCTCGGTGTCCCCAGCGGACATCCTGGAAGCCTTTGTCCGTCTGTCCCTGACTCACAAAAGGCCCACGGAGTGAGCCCGTCTGCACAAAATGGCTCTGTCGAAACGGGGCTCCTGCCGCACAGTCTCGGGGACCCCAAAGGCCTTCCCGATGCCGAGCCGCCAGACCTCCAGAGGCGTCTCTGTAAGTTTCGTCGTCATTTCCAGTCCCGGCTACAAAACATCGAGAGCTTTCTCTCTGTGACATACCCGTCATCATAAAATCCTTTGTGGAAAGACACCGGACTTTGCTACGTCTGCTTTTGTGGGCGAAATCTCTCAAGGTCTGTGCCGACAGTGTCAAGTCGCTCAGACAATTACACACCCTGCTTAATGGTTGATAATTACACCGTTAGGGGGACTTCGAGAGAAAACAATGATTACGACTGTTTACAGCGGCACACGGAGGCCTCCTTCCCCGCGCCTCGCCTCCGAGCAGGCCCGGCTTGGCCCCGGGGTGTCCATGGTAACCAAACAGGAAGCTGTGCCTTTAGTTAAGGCACTTGCTTGCAATAATAATGGGCAGATAGACACAGCGCTGCGAGGCTGGGGGAGGGGAGGAAAGGGCTCTCTGCCACTTGAGAGGAGTGACTCAGCTAGAAGTCGCATTGGTTAGCAAAATGCCACCGGGCTTCCTCCCTCTGGCTGACCCCAGCCGGAGGCAACTGACTTTAATTCAGGCAGAAGCCCTGACGTGAATGGAGGGGACCTTCCTGCGCCCCCACGTGGGGGGGACAGCGGGGTCCACGCAGGGGGACGAGGGGGAGGCCTGTGGGTGTTTGTAACAAACACCTCCGCGTGTCCTCCCACGTGGATCACAGGCTGCAAGGAACAGACACTCTGTCCAGCGGGGAGGCCGGGAGCGGCCGAGGGGCCGCGGTGGTTCCGGGGCCATGTCTGGGATGGGGCGCAGTTCCCCGCTATTTACACGGAGCCCACGACCAGGGTGTGGCCCCACCACAGACAGCTCTGGCCCCAGGGGGCAGTTCACGCCTTTCCAGAAGAAAGGACAGCTCCTCGGCTTCCTGGTGACAGCTGGAGCAGTGCCAGAGCAAGTCCCGCTGGCCGGCGGGGGGGTCCGTCCAAGGGCTCACATGCGCCCAGGACTCATCCCCGCCCGGCCGAGCCTTTTGTCACGAGCTGTGCTGGGGCTGCCTGAGAGCACACACTTGCCCTGGCCTTTGGTGGAAGCGGGGAACTGTGCCCAGTCGTGGGGTGACAGCCCCAGACCCCTCCTGCCCATGGGCCACTGCCCGGGCCTCTGACCCCAGGGCCCCCTCTGCTCTGAGTGCCCGAGTCGGGCTGCCTGGTGTCAGGCCCCAGGAGGCCACCAGGCCAGGGTGGGGTGGGGTAGGGGGCACCCCCACCCTGGGGAGGAGCGGACCCCCTGCTCATGGCAGGAAAACGCCCTTCCTGTTTACGAAGCGGGGTCCTTCCTCCTGGGAGGATGGACGAAATCTGAGGGAGACCGACAGGAAGGACCCCCGGAGACCTAGGGTGAGCCGCAGACATCGCGTCCACCCTCACACCCCCCACAGCCCCAGCGCAGATGGCGCTTCCTCCCTCAAGCCCATGCCCTGGGATCCTCGGGGGGGGCGAAGGCCGCCTGTCCTGGGCCCGAAGCCCGGCCTTCCTGGGAGCCTCACCACCTGGCCAGGCGGAGGGGGCTCCTCATGCCAACACAGCGCGTGGCCTTGCCCCTCCTCGTCACTGCCAGGCCAGCGGGGAGGCGGGGCGGGGCTCGTGTCCTGTTTTCCCTGGTGCCCAGCGGCTAAGTGCCCTGCTAGGGTCACAGCGAGGACGCAGAGGGGACCCACACTTGGGCTCTGACTCCCGATCCCCTCCACCCCTACTCGGTGCTATGGGTGTCGGGGTGCGGGTGGCAGGGTGCCGGACGGGGAAGTTCGCCTTGAAGGGACACAGCCAGGTGCTGGGCGCCAGGGAGGGACGGGGTGGAGTCGCACTCCAGTGGACGCCAGAGCGAGGCGGGGCCTGCCACGTGGGAGTCTGGGACCCCAACGTGCGGATGGGGGAGCCACAGGCCGGGCAGCCCCCGGCCAGCGAGCCAAACCAGCGGCCCACGCGGTCTGGGTCTCGGGCCTCGAACGGCCAGCTCGGTGCCCTTGCCCGGTCCCTGCCTCCGTGAGCTCCAGCCACGCTCGATCATACGTGGTGCCAAGGTCTGTGGGCACCGGGGGACAGGATGCACAATCCACTGCGAACCCTGACTCACTGCGGGTGAGCAAACCGGGCAGCTGGCGGCAGGTGGGAGGGTCAGAGCCACACGGGCTCAGCCCAGCCCACTAACTGACGGGAACCGGACCGTCTGCCTGGAAAATGAGACTGACCCATGAGACACGGCTGCGTCTCACAGCGGCTTCCTGTGAGCGGCCCGTTCAGGTGGCCGGCCCCGCGCGCTGACCGGAAGGGCCTTCTGGGCTCCAGGGAAGGACCTGGCTCCCTGCGCCTTCCGGACGCCGGGGAAGGGTCCCGGGCAGGGCCAGGCACTCACCATGATGCCGGTGAGCAGGCAGACGCCTTTCCCACAGTAGGTGTGGGGCACCATGTCCCCGTAGCCGATGGAGAGGAACGTGATGGAGATGAGCCACATGGCACCCAGGAAGTTGCTCGTCACGTCCTGCTGGTCGTGGTACCTGCAAGGGGAAGATAAGGAGTTAGTCGACGGAACCGCCATGTCCGAGGGGAGAGGCCGTGGGCGGACCTGGCCGGGGAGGGAGAAGGGACCGTCTGCCGAGGCAGAGGCAGCACCGACGGTCACACGGACACCCATTCAGGTGACCGAAGGTGCCGCCACTCTGCCCACCCAGGTCCCGCCTGCAGCCCCCAGCGCCCCCAGCCCCCGCCACGCGCTTGGTCCCGGAGGTACAATGTCATGTCCTGGGTCGACCGTGTTGTGCGTGTCCTTTTGGTGGTGGCAAAAGAGCTCTGGGTGAAATCATGCGGTAATAAAATTCAGATTTTTCCCTTTCAGGCCGACAGTCTAAACGTATGTGGATGTGATTAATTTGAAATCGCAAGCTCTTGAAGAGGGAAAATGTCAAAAAAAAAAAAAAAATCACCAAACACATTTAGCAATTTCCTGAAGGTTGATGCGTCCCCGAGACAGGCGCCCCTGGGGTCTGTGGCCGTGGTGGCCTCGTGGGGCTACTTCCAGGGGTGGCTCCTGCTCTCCTCAGGGGGGCGGGGCTGCCCTGCCCCAGGAGGAAGCAGCTGGAAACCCACCACCACCTTCCCCCTGGCCGGTGCCCATCCCGCCCCGTGCTTTTCCGTCCTCCCTTCGTCCCCAAACACCAAGGCCGCGGTGCGTCCGGCTCTGTGCCAGCTACTGAAATGCAAAGATGATCAGGTCGCAGCTCCTGCCTCAGGGACCTCAGCCCAGGGGAGGGGTCTGTGGAGGAGGCAGACACAGCCAGGAAGGTCAACAAGTGAGTGGACGAGGCACCTTGGAGACAGGAGGGAAAGGACGATGACTTTTGTTCCAGATGTAGAAGAGCTAGTCAGAGGCTTAAGTTTTCTGGGCAGGCCAGACGGAGGTGTTCCAGGCGGCGGGGTCCCACGGGATCCAAACATCTGGTAAAGCATTTCCACGGGTACGTAATCGGAAGCACAGAGACACCGAGGTACCTGGCCGAGGACACACAGGAAGTAGCCACAGCACAGCCCATGGTCTTCTGGCTGCTCCCCTCAGCGTCAGAGGCGGAGGTGACTGCCGTGCGCCTCGTGGAATCATGAGGAAGCTTCATCAAGAGGAGACCTAGGCCCCGGCCACAGGCGATGAGGTGGCTTCGGAAATCAGGGGTCTGGTTTTGAAGGGCCTCGAATTCCAAGGCGAGGGGTTCGGGTTTGGTCTAGAGGCCTTGGAAGGGATTCGAGGTGAATGCGATTCAGATGCACGGCAAGGTGACAGGTGGTGTGCAGATGGTGAGCAGGGTGTTTAAAAGGTGGAACGCAGGTGAACTGCAGGTGTGCCAGGCTGAGGGAGGCACAGGGGCAGCCCGCCTGAGCCCAGTAGCTCCCAGGGGGCACACCTTAGGTAGGCCGTCCAGCCCCAACCTGAGTCCCCTCCCAGCAGAAGAGGGGGTGGCATTAGCCCTTGCATAGCTGTCCGCACAGGGCATGCATGCCCAGGGCTCCAGGGACCTCTGAGGAGCAGACAGAGCCCCCCAAAGTTCACCAGTAAGATGCCTTTCCTGCCCTCTGCCACCTGCTGGCCCCTCACCAGTGGGGCTCTGTTCCCACCCCTGCCAGCTGCCTCGCTTCCCTGGGGCTGGGCCCATGTCTGCTCGTCCGGCCACAGTGTAGGCAGGTGGGGCCCAACGCTGATCCCTGAGATGGAGTGCACCCCGCCACTGACCAGTACACAGCCCCATCTCAGCTCCGACGTGGTCTGGACGGGGAGCCGCCCTCCCTCCCATCCTGTGCCCCACAGCTCAGGGCTCTGCCAGGGCCTTGGGCCACCTCCGTCCCCCGACTCGGGGGGGATGGTGGCTAGCTGGCTCGCGGGGCCTGTGCCGAGGTGGCAGTGGACCTCTCTCCCCGCAAGGATGGACCTTGGAGCCTGAGGAACGGCAGGGCTCAGTGATGGGCTGAGCCTGGGGGCTTGGGGTGGGGGGAGACGACTGCACGTCCCGGCCGGCGGCGCGTGCACACGCGCTGCAGAGTCAGAGGCGGGATCAGGTCATCAGAACGTACTCCTCGGAAGACGTCTCGGGCCAGGCCTGAGGATGGCGGGATTGGGGCGGTGGGCGGACGGTCAGCCGGGGGCCTTGGGCTGGGCCACCCGGCTTCAAGCCCCAGCCCCACCTTAAGTAGCTCCATGGCTCTGCGCAAGGGACTTAGCCTCTCTGAGACCCAGTTTTCTTCCCTGCCGAGCGGAGGGTTACGGAAAAGGGTCCAGCAGCAATGAGCACAGCGCTCGGCCCAGAGTCAGCGCGGTTAATGTCAGCGACTACGGTGGCTGTTGAGAGAGGCAGGTGTCATCAGCTTGAGAGACAGTCTACAGAAAAATACAGCGCGGGGACTTACAAGGACATGAGGAAAGAGTCCCAGTGACAGTGTGATGAAGCCGCCCGAAGTTTAGGCTGGAGAATTATTTCACACAGGGGTGAACGAGACCGATGGCAAGTTGCTGGGCAAAGGGACACGAGACATTTGGTGCCGGAAGTGACCGTCCTAGCAGCTACACGCAAGACGGACTACAGAGGGTGGGCCAGACAGGGAGAACTGCCCGCAAGTCTGCAGGTGCCCGAGGAGAAGCAGCGGACGACCTCGAATGCGCGAATGGTTTGGATTTAGTTTGCAGCCTCCCGTCCGTGTACGGCGGCGGCTTTGCCGGGGACGTGGGTCTGACACCGCCTTTCCCCGCGAACCCTGAGCCGTGAGCCGGTGCCCCCGGCTGCTCGGCTGCCCTCAGAACCGCGGACCAGCCGGTTCCCACGTGGACGCTGCAGCAAAGAGGCCGCAGCTCCGAGTGGGGTTACCCAACGCCCACGGCCGCACGTGACCCGTCTCGTTCCAAAGCTGATGTCTGAGCTGCTGCTTTGCCTTTCTCTAAACTCCTTTCACGCTCCTTTGCTTTCCCTTCTCTCTCCCCACAAAACACCCTGTCTGTGGCGACTCTGAGCCGAAGAGAGAAGCGGCAGATCTTGAGGACGTCGTCCATTCGTTGTTTGTCCAGCTTCGACATCCTCTCCTTGGGCGGGGGCTACAGGAAGACGCCGAGATGAAGCGGACCCACGCCCCGCTCTCCCGCGGCTCGGGGAGCATCGTCATGGAGATCAGACACGCATGCGACTTGCCGAGCAGGAAGTGATGAGTGAGGGCCGGTGACTCAGACTGTGGGGGTGGGGGGGGGAGGAATTATTTCCAAGCCTATTCATAATTTTAGAGCGGTTTACACTCGTCGCAAATTCACATACGAATTTCATGCTATTTTTTTTTTTTTTTTTTTTTTTTTAACAATCGAGAACTTTTGGGGTGGGAACAGAGTTTCATGTTTTTCTTTATGGGCTAAGGAGGAAAAGGCACAGGTTTTTTGAGGGGGGCATTATAATTATTCATTTATCATTAGGACCATGGTTTTTTCTCTTTTTAATATTACGAAACAGATGACAGCTACGAAAGATCACGTGATTGGGCAAAAAGGGTGGATGAAACACACACGCCGCTTTGCCTGCTTCTCACGCCCCCGCAGCTAACGGTTTCTAGTCTCCTGCTTTTAAAACTAAGCAGACGAACAGGACAGTCTCCGACGCTCGGGACACAGGTCAGATCAGCCAATTAAGGAAAGAAACAGGACTCTGGATCAGATGCAGACCATTCATAGAGAAGAACTCTTGGGAAAAACCCTATAAATGGTGTCGTAAGGGAGAGAGCACACGACGTCAGACAAGAGCGGCATCCTGCACCACAGTCTCCCTGGGGCCGAAGGTAAACTGAGGAAAGGCTCTCAAAGGCGGGAAGTAGACAGAGAGAGACAAACAGGAAGGAGAACGGAGACTCAGTCCACGATTCAAACAGCACGTTTCCGAAAGAGAGAACTGGGGGGAAAGGAGGAGTCGAGATGAAGGAGAAGAAAAGACGGAATGGTTTTAAAAACGTCTCTTAAAAAAATGTCCCCGGAACTGACGGACACAAGCGCCCCGATCAAGGGCCACTGTCACCAGCACCGAGGATGAAAGAGACTTAGAGCAAGGCACGTTGCTGTGACATTTCAGACCAGGGGACGGGGGTGTCTCTGTGGCGCTTCCAGAGAGAGAGAGAGAAGACAGAACGAGGCCAAACGGGAAGAACCAGAGACCCGAACGACCCTGCGCTTTCCCGCAGCAGCCCTGGGACCATCGCGATGCCCGTGGAATAAAGGCCTCGAAACTCGGAAGCAAAGCCACCTCCACACCAGCCAGGATGCCAAACCGGCCACCGTCTCGGTTACGAGGGCGGACCGAGGACGTTTTCAGACGGGCAAGGCTCCCCCCGCCCCCCATCTGCCTCCGAGGACGCGCCAGGAGGGTGTGCGCCACCGAAACGAGGCCGTAGACTGAGAAGGAAGAAGCCCTGGGCTGGAGGCGCGAGGCCGGGGCGAAGGCCGTGCCCCCCGCCGGATCAGGTCCCGAGGTCGGGGACACCTCTCCAGGAAGACGACGCTGATGGAAAACCCGAACGCCCGAGGAAAAGAGGTAGATGACGGCCAGAGTCTGGAGTTGGATTAGTGATAACCACATAGAAAATGAAGCAAATGCGCAAATGAGATAATGAACCAGGGAAAACGCAGCTCTGCGGGAAAGGACCGCTGAGCGTCCACGAGCAGCAAAATCGAATCGGCGCTGACCACGTAACCCAGACACCGCTTACCGACGGGGCCACATGTATGACCTGACTATGAAAGGCGGGCGGGGGACAGACAGGAAGGGTCGTGGGGTGGAAGGGAGCTCACCCCTCACCGCCCGGACTGCGGAGGACACGGATGACACCGAGACCCAAGCGCCAAAAAGCAGCAACGCACCCGAGACTTAGGCGGCATCCTCACGACCTCGTTCCTCTTCAGTGTTTCCACTCAGGTGTGCCCGCGGAGGCAAACGCTAAGGTCCCGCAGCGAGGGGAGGTGGGAGCAGCTGCCCCTGGAGAAGGGACGTGCGAAGGGCCGGGCGAGGGGGGGGGCAGCGCAACCCACAGAACACGCGCCCCCGAAGTGTGTGCGCGCCTGACTTCCACCGGACACACGTGAGACCAGACCCGAGACAAAGGAGCCGAATGCACAGGGGACGCAAAACGAAGCTGTGGAGCAAGAAACCCTCCCGGA
>NW_006443131.1:2142737-2147109 GCF_000325575.1 Pteropus alecto | reverse complement strand
GCCCCGCCCCGCCCCGCGGAACTACCTGGGTGTCATCGCCCTTCAGACCCCCAGAGGTCATCAACATCCTGAATGTCACGCCGATCACGACCTCGTTCCTCTTCAGTGTTGCCACTCAGGTGTGCCCGCCTCAACCTTGAGCCACAGGTGCCCGTGTTGCCTGCCCCTGAGCCGCAGCCACTGGGCGGCAGCGGACGCGGGTGGTGCTGAGCCTCTCAGTCATGGGCGCCTTGCCATGCGCAGTATCACGGACGCGGTCAGCTCTTCCACGAGCTGCCTTTTCTCCTACTCGACAGGTGCGGGTCTGCGTGGCTACACCTATTTCCAGTCCTCTGCTCAGTGCACCACGTGACTCCGTCGCAGCTCGCGTATCCATCCACCTGTCGCTGGACGTCTGGGTGGCTTCCAGCTTTGTCCTCCAACGAGCAACACAGCTGCCCACGTGCCGGGCCACCGCTCCCGGTGCACGGCGTGAGCTTCTCGGGGACGCGTACCTAAGAGCAGACCAGGGGTTCGCAGGGGGGACGCACTCCTGACTTCGTGAGCGGACGCCGTGCGGTCCCCCGGCGCGATGGCACCGCTGGGCTTCCCTCAGCTGTGCCTGGGACTCCCTGTCCCTTTGCAGCCTCGTCGACACTTGTCCCCATCCGACTTTGCTTTCTGCCAAGCGAGCGGGCGGAGGGGTCTCTCGGGAGCACCCCCGCATGCGTCCGGTGGTCACTCGTGTCTCCTCTGCCGTGAACCGTCATGCGCGCCTTCTGCCCGTCTTCCCACTGCTTTGTTTTTGTCTTTTTTCTCTCTTTTGTTCTTCGTGAGCCTGAGTTTTCTACGTCCTAGATGAGAGGAAGTTCGCCGGTTTGTGTGGTAGAGATTTCTTCTTCCAGTTCGTGCCGTCTTTTTATTTTCTTTATGGTGTTTTACAGATACAGTATTTTCCTTTAGAGTATTTTAATGAATCATAAAAGATTTAAATTTTAGTTACTTAAGATGACTTCGGCTGTTCCTTTCAGCAGATAAACTTTTGTCACAGAGGCTGCCAGGGACCTCGGGTTCAGAATCACTTCTCCCCGTCAGTAACAACTCAGCTTCCTGGCAGGAGCCGTGACCTAACGCTTTTCCCATGAATCTCAGTGAGTCGACAGCTCCGGCCATTTGTCCTGGGTCCAGCTGGTTTGTTGGGAATTCGCGGGACTCCAGCCAAGTGGACTGCTTTGTCTTCCAGTCATTGTCCAGCTTCGCGCATCAGAGCCGTGTCCCCACTGAGCCGCGGGCCCCGTGCTCGCTACGTTCTCCAGTGAAAGACCCCACACCGAGGACCCGCCTTGACCCTTGGTGGCCTCCGACCGCGCTAGTGCCCCCTGCTCAGAACGCTGCCCTCCTCGCCACCTGCGGCAGCTCGTGCTCCTTCCTCCTGCTCCGAGCATCGCGGCTTCTTCCCCTGGCCCCCTCGTCAGAGCGGCCGCGCTCCCAGCTGGCCTCGTACACACACCTGTCGTGCCTGTCGCTGTCCTCGCTGATGGTGAGCTCTCTGCCGCAGCTCCCCACACCGCTCAGCCTCCGCGCTGCCCGTCGCCGCCTCACCGGGCTGTCCGGGGTCCTGGCTGAATGCACGGGCTCTAGGGCCGGACCACCTACGTCCGAATCCAGGGTTTGCCTCTTAGAGTCTGCATGACCTTGACCCAGTTTTCCCACCTGTAGAAGGGGACGAACCTTGTACCAGCTCACGTAGAGTTACCGTTAGGGTTAAATGAGCTGATATTTCTATAACAATTAGAACAGTGCCTGGCACACCACTCACACTAAAAAAAAAAACAAAAAAGTTGGCCGTAGCTGCACCGTCACCATCTGTGTGTGTAAGTCTGGCCTTGGCACAGCGAAAGACTCGGCCGCAGCCGAAAGACGGACTTGCACGCCCTCGCGGCTCTGTGACCTTGAACGAATCGCTTCCCAGACTCGGTCCGTTTCCCCTTCAGGGGAGTGGGGCGTAATGACGTGCACCCTGCCTGCCTCACGACGCCGTGGCCGCCGCGGTGGGGAGTGACGTGGAAGGGCCCTGTCGGCCGTGAGCGTGTGACTGCCGTTCCCAGGGCCTCCCTCCCGCCTGGGGCAAAGGCAGCCACCCCGGGACCTGGAGGGAGAGCAGGGGGCAGACACGCCCTGTGGGGCGAAGGTCATTCCCACCAGGTTCTCCTTTCACTCGTCCTTCGTCCCAAGTGCTGGGCCGAGCACGGCCCCTTCCGCAGCTCAGCGGGACGCCCGGCTCAGAGTCCTTCTCGGCCCCGGGGGACCTCCGGCCTTCGCTCCCAGGTCGGCTTCTCGCTGGAGCGTCCGTCACCACCACGTAGGACCGACGCCGCCCCAGGCCCGCGGGGCCCCCCTTCCCTTCCTGCCTCGCCTCCCTCCGCGTGCGTCGTGTGCCGCCACCCGGCGGGACGCCACGTGTCCGTTTCGGCCCCCGCGGGAACACAAGCTTCGCGGAGGGAGGCCTTTCCCCGCAGCTCCAGTGCATCGATGAATGTTCGCCGAATGAGCGAATGACCCCCTTCTGTCTTGATCACGAGCCAGCAGGACCCCGACTTTATGAGGAAGCGAAAAGCAGCTCAGGAAAGTTGCCGACTGACTTCTCAAAGCAAGTACACGAGAAGGCTGGGACCGAGCCCCTGATTTTTCTGATTCTCACGATGGCAGCTGCAGTGTGCGGGGCACGGCGGGGCGTGGCGGCAGCACTGTGTGGCTGGGCAGACACCGGCCCGTGCTCGCTGTCCCTGCCAGTGGACGCTGGCCGGCAGGCCTTGTGTGTGACTGGTTGACACCGGCCCATACAGGGGGCCCGACGAGCTTCCTAAAGTGGGACACTATCACGGAGCCCTGGGGTTCACTCCCATCCACGCCTCTACCCTCGTCCAGGCCTCCGACATCGTCGACTTCCACTTATCGGGCGCCCGCGGCGTGCCAGCGCGTGAGTCCAGCCTTGGGGAGAAAGTCATCGTGTCCTAAGGGTATAATAAGCCCGAGTCTCGGAGGATTTCCGAACGCTTGAGGCCCGCGAAAGAGCATGTCTGAAATTCAGATTTAGCTGAGGAACAAATGGCTTCCGGTGACTTCCGAGCTACGGGAATTCGCATCGAGGCGAGAAAGAGACGTTCCCTCTTTTCTTAAAAACAATTTCCTTTATATAAACATCTTAAGCTGTGAAACAAATGACTCTGACCACGAGGCTGCTGGCGCACGTGCCCGGGTGACATGTGCTCACAGGAAATCACTCCCCATCCGCGTCATTCCTCCAGCTACTGCCCTATTTTTTGAGTCGGCTTTGAATTTAGGGAAATAAGGACGTTTTCCTTGTACCAGGTAATTCAAGGCAACAGCCCTGGATCTTTCCAAGACAAATCTAAATCTAGCCTTTTATTTCCAGCCCCAATGACGAACAGCATGGGTGCAAGGCCTCGGCTATTTTTAAAGGGGAGACAACCACCAGCACCAAAACAGACCCGCTGGCTCTCGCTCTGCGAGCGAGGTCGGTGTGGCTTTTGCTCCCGGAGGGGGCGGGGCGCACGCACTGCCGAAGGACATCTGGCCGGTGTCACTCATCTGGATGACTTCCTGCGGGCCTTGGCGGGACGCGCAAACGAGGGCGCCAGCCGGCGTCCGTCACTGTGTGTTTGTCTTCGCTCTGGTTCAGCTGAGAGGCTTCGTTCAGCGTCCCCCACTCCCCAGCGGACACACCGCGGGAGGGAGGCCAGCTGCCCTTCCCTCTGCGGCCCGCTTCCCCGGTCAGGGAAGGGCTGTCAACCTCTCGGAACGGTTATTAAATGAAAAACCGGATGGCTCATCCGGCCGATGCTCCTGAGTCGGTTTCTCTGTTGGCAATGTTTTCTTTCTTCGTATTAAAAAATCTATTTCCATGTTTCCTGATTTGGAAACTATTAATAAAAAATGCACAAAAACGGAGAAAAACGGTATGTTTGGAAGAAGCACGGTCCCCACGGAAGCGTGCCTCCGTGGCGTTTGGGGCCGGTGTGGCGGGTCGCGCCTGGCCCCGCGGCTGCATGGCCTGGGTAGCGGGCGCCCCGTCTCTAAAACGATGTGTATAAAACAGCTCTCAAGGGACCGTCTCGATGGTCCAGTGAGATAATAGGTATGAGGCCGGGGGCGCCCCCCGGCACGTGTCTGGGGCCTGATCAACCCGTTTACTCATCCACGACTGCGCGCGAGCCCCGAGCACGTGCTCGCAGCGCGGGGAGGAGGCCGACGCCAAGCAACGCGACAGCAAGAAAAAGGCCGAGTCGCAGTGGAGACGCGTGTGCGGAGGAGGACGAGCCGGGTGGCCGGCCCGGGCGCTCCCGCGAGGGGCTGGCCCTGGAGAAGGGAG
>NW_006443131.1:2136032-2142643 GCF_000325575.1 Pteropus alecto | reverse complement strand
GGCCGGTGAAGCCTCGGGCTGCCCAGCGCCCCACAGCCTCATTCCTTATGGGCAAAGACATGGGCCAGAGAGCAGCCCCGGGCCCCTCGCCGCTGAGCTGCCTCCTCCTACCCCACGGGTCTGTCAGCCCTGGACGGTCGGGTCCCCAAGAGAAAGACCCTCCCCCGGGAGCTCAGGCTCTCTCCAACCTGCTGTGCGACTCTCGACACGTCCCCTCCCTGCTTTGGGGCCGGGTGTCCCCATCTGTAAACTGCGAGGATTTGGCTAAATTTGCTGGAGAGCCCCTTCCAGTTCTAAGGTATGTGTTCACACTTGCCACCGCCACCGCTGCCATGGCCCCCCTCCGCCCAGGCTCTGGGGAGCTTGCGGCTGGACTGACCGTAGATGTGGAATCCAGGTGGCTTCAGAGGGCAGGCCTCTGGCACCCCACAGAGAACAAGGTGAAGTAGGGTTCAGCTCTGGGTGGAAACCGCCTAGCAGCTGTCACCACAGGCTGACCATCCCCCGGGGAGCCGCAGCAGGTGACTGCCGAGTCACACAGAAGCTCCAATGGCCCCTAAGCAACACTTCTGGCCACAGAACACCTGTGGTTCCTGAAGCAAGACAGGAGAGGGTGAGGTGGGGCTTCGGCCATTGTGAGAGACAGAACGGCTACTCCAGAGTCGCCGTGGGAGCCAGTCTGTCTGCCCGGCTGTCTCCCCGCTCCCCAGCACCCCAGAAGCCCCCGGAAGCACCTTCATCCCAGCAGCTCCAGCCCGGGCTCTGTTTCACAGGAAGCAGCCGTCACAGAAGACGCCGTTTCCCATCGCCAGGCAACAGAATGCTGCCTGAAAACTACACCCCACCTCTGACCCCCGACAGGCCTGGCCGCGGCGACGGGAGGAGGCTGTGGGGACAAGGAGAGGCGTCGGCAGGGACAGCGCTGGAAAGCAGAACCCAAGAGCCCAGACAGTCACATAAAGCGCCAAAAAGCAGACAGACGGGAGGGAAACCTGACTCACTGGAGGGAGGGAGACAGACGGAGGAGGAGATGGAGGGAAGGCCTCAGGGTCACGTCCTCAAAAGGCCCCCTGGGTGTTTTTTTTGGTCTAATCCGTCATGATTAGACCCCCGGAGCTGTGGATGAAGATGAGGACCAGGGTCATGATGATGATGAGATAATTCCTGAGCTAAACACTGGTCTGCTGGCCCCACTCCCGCCTGACGAGTGATGTCACTGAACACCCTGAAGTGACAGTCCGCCACGGGCTTTCCAGGAACACGATTATTCCCGAAAACAAAGATGGCCACTGCCATCGTCGTCGTCCGTTCACCCAACACGGGTCACCCGTTGGCCTGGTAGGTAAGTGACCTTGGGGTCAGGAATCTTCAAGCGCTGAGTAGATCAGGGAGAGTGGGAGCCAGCTCCGGGGGTGCTCAGGGGACCCGGCAGGGAGGTGCGGGGACAGGCGGGGGACCGTCCCCCTCCAGGTGCGAGCCCTGGGCTGGCGGCGAGAGTCTGCCTCGCTTACCTCTCAAAGTCGCTGTTCCCCGATTTCTAAAATAGGATCATGGCTCCCGCCCTGTCCACCTCACAGAGTGCCCGCTCGCAGAGGCCAAGTTGCGAAGACTGTGAAGCCGCGAGCTCTTTGTTTATCCAAAAATCGGTATTCCCCTCCTGCGAGTGCCAGGCTCTCCAGAAGAGTCTCTGACAGACCTGCCATCTGCTGGGGACAGTCGGTCCAATGGCAGCCTCGCACGGCAGTGAGCAAGCCACTCCACTGCCCTCGGCCCCGCTGCCCTCGGCCCCAGAAACGGAAGGGTTGCGGGGGGGCGACGTGTGCCAGAAGCATGGAAACACACTTAATCAATGACGGTTCTCCCTGCCCGAGGCGTGAGGTCACCCGCACCGGGCTCCCGAGACCCCGGCTCCGTCTCGCAGGCCGGCGGGCTTTGCCTAACTTGGCCGCGGTGACAGCCTGCACCCCTCAGGAGAGTCTAGTCTAATTTCTGAAATAATGAAAAGCCTCAAGACACATTTATTCCCTAAATGAAATGCACGGTTTAAATTATAAACAAGAACAAAACAAATTAAGAATACTGGTAACTAAGTGGGAGCAATTTCATATGTTAAACTTGACAAAATAATTATAAAGCTACTGCCCGGCTAACCACAGTCGCATTTACTTAACTCTGTCAGTTGGAAAATAGAGCTGGTTACTTTATTCATTCTGACATATACTTTCTCAGAAAATGTCCAGCCAGCCTCCAACCCCCTGCCCACTCCCTCCGAAGGCTGACGTGACATTCGGAGACAATGGGCTGTTTCTGCCGGGCGCACGCTCAGGAAGCGGCTTCCCACTGTGCTGGTTTTCCGCAGCACCCATCACAGTTTCTGTCTAGGTACCAGATAGCATGGCGCCAAAGAAATTATACAACGATGTCGTAGCCCGAACGAAAAGGAAGACTTATTTTTCTTTGCACAGATGCTTCCCCCTCTGGCGCCAACACGGCCACAGAAGACAACTCTCCAATTTCACCAACGGCCCAAGAACCCTGCGGCGGGCCGTCAGGATCAGGGGTCCCAGGCCCCCCCAGTGCCCCACAAGGCCCCACGTCCTGACCCACTAAACGGAGACTCTGGGCTCCGACCTGCCTGCTCACTTCTAAGTCCGTCGGGAGAATGGGAGAGCGGTCCTGGCTTTTATGGTTTCCCCGGCTTTTCGTGCCTCCCCTTGTGTGACTTCGTAACCCATCCAGGACAGAGGCCCGGGAAAGGAAAGGACCCGGGGCTTGTCAGGAACCAGCTACAGAACCAGGCACTTGTCTTATTGTAGAGGATCATTGACTCGCCCAAAGTCACACAGCCGGTCCTTCAGTAAGCTCCGGTCTGAGCCCTGGGGTTTTGGACTTCAGGTGCCACTGCTTTCAATTTTGTAGGCAATAAAACCTTATATTTAGAAATGTGAGGTGTTATCATCAGCGGGGTTCATAACAGGCCCCCTCAAGACATGCCCCATGGGCGTGTAAATTATTTTGAGCCGAAGGCAACCGACACCCTGCGGGCTCCCGAGAAACCTTGACCTCTACCTTAAAGAATTTCAATGAGAGGCCTTGTCCACCTACGAGCTGTCACCAGAGATACCCTTCACGACCTAGCTACAAGGCAGGGCAAACATCTGACTACTGAACACCTGCCCTTCTCATTGTCCAGCCGACGATGACCCCCCTTGCCTGATGCCCCCAGGTGTCCTCCCTCGTCCTTAGCTCAGAAGGTCGAACGTGCCTCGTTTCAACTTTCTGTCTCCGAATCTCTCATTTTCTCTCGTTAATCCGCCTTGTGTCAATTTAATTATTAGACCAGCCGAAAGAACTTCGAAGGGCGAAGAGAGTTTCCCCCCCCCATCAATCCGCCTTGTGTCAATTTAATTATTAGACCAGCGGAAAGAACTTCGAAGGGCGAGGAGAGTTTCTTCCCCCCCCCCAACATACAATCCTGGCTACGGGTACCGAGATGGAACTCAACTGGCGTCATCGTGGGCTGGCCGGAGCCGGACTAGGGAAGAACGCGGACACTAAAGCAAGGCACGTGGACGCAATCTCCCACTGAAGGTTTTCAGGGGTCATCGTATCCATCAGCAGTACAGTTTGAAGCCAGAGGAGTGAGTTCTACAGTCACTTGGAAAGACAGTGCAGAACAAGAGCCATCAGGCCTGCTGCCTGAGTTGAGGGCTGGGTGGAGCGGGCGTGAGCACGGAGATGGCGAACAGTCTGGAGCCCGAGAGATGGTTACGGCCCAAGAGCCCTTCTCCCCTCCTGCATCATGGGACAACCCAGGAACGAGCGAGGGAGCCCCATGATAAAGACTAGATTTCTCCAGCCAGTCGAAGGACCAATGGATGAGAAGAGACATGTGCTTTCAGGAAATGTTTTTAAAAAGAAAGAGCACATATTTTATCCCTTCCTCCCTCCCCCTGGCTAGAAGGTGGACGGGATGGCTGGAGCTCCGGCAGCCTTGTTGAACCGTGAGGGGAAAGCCACGCACCAAGGCTGGCGGGGCAATAGGGAGAGAGAAGCCGGGTCCCTGGCCTGCTTTGGACTCCTCTTTTCCAGTCTTCTTCTGCCTGACAAGGCAGCTTCTATCTTGTTTAAGCGACTGCTTTTTTTGGGTTTCTGTCACTTACAGCCAAAAAGTAATACTAACTGATAAAGTTCCTGAGAAAAAGAAGAGAAAAAGGGAGAGACAGAGAGACTTTGGGGGCCGTGCGATGAGTCTGGACACGGACAGGATGCACGGGACATTCAGTGCGCGGGACACGCACATAACGCTTAGCCTGGTACGCGGGACACATCCGAGAATGGCCGTCTGCCACCCTCCCTTCTAAGTCACCTCCGGCTCCTGCCTGGCTGCTGCGATGGCCTCTGCACACGTCCTCCTCGTCGCTCTTGTACTCACTCCCAACTTATTCTCCGCAAAGGTGCCAGAGAGATGCTTCGAATGAGCCGACCGCATTATTCTCTTACTCGAAACCCTTCAGAGGCTTCCTCCCGCACCGTCTTCACGCGACAGGGACACGACCCCCCAGGCCCTAGTCCTGGCCTCCCGCCCGCTCCGCGGCTCAGGCCCGGCCTCGCTCACATGCCCGTCCACTCGCTCTCCTTCCGGCGCCCCCCGCAGCCTGCTCTCGCCCGCCCAGGGCCTTCGTACACGCTGTCCCCTCTTCTGGGCACGCCGCCCCTTAGGTCTGTCAATGGTTCCTTTCTTCCCGTGTTTCAGGTCTCAGCTGAAACCTAACCTCCCCGGAGAGACCCTCGAGCGGGTCCCAGCTGGGTGGGCTCCCCCCGCAACCCCACTGCTTTTTAAAAAATCACGACGATCCTGTTTTTTTAACTCCTTTCGCAGATTCGAAATTACACGCTTCTGTGTTTCTTGGCTCATTATCGGTCGGAAGCCCTTGGGGGAAAAACACCAAGTGTGGTTTATTCTCTAAGGTGTATTTAATTCCTAACATTATGGCTTGGCAAATGGTAGGGCTCAATGACTATTAGCAGCATTATTCTTCCTTAGTGAGCTCTTTGTAATTGAGAACCGCGCCTCCAGGAATCCGGACGGGGTGTCCAGCTAGAGGAAGGAGATGCCGGTGGAACAGAGGGGCTGGGGAGGGACCGGCCTGCGAGGGTCCCGTCGAGCGGGGGAGGCCGTCTCAGCGCCCAGTGCTCGGTCTGCGAGAGCCTGGTAAACCACCACTGAGCAGCGAGAACACCCAGCGGAGAAATGGACCCCGGGAGGGACCCCCACCCCCGCTAAAGCCGAGGGCAGGACGCGCGCCTCCAGGCACTCAGAGTCCTCGCTGGTCCCCACGTGGCTCGGTTCCCTTCCGGCTTCCGCTTCGCTGTGGCTCCTGCCAGGTGGTGGCCCACGTGGGGCGGTATTACACAGAAAGAGAAAATCAGGTGGAA
Organism: Pteropus alecto; assembly: GCF_000325575.1. NCBI lineage: Eukaryota > Metazoa > Chordata > Mammalia > Chiroptera > Pteropodidae > Pteropus > Pteropus alecto. The sequence goes on along the minus strand of NW_006443131.1, from coordinate 2,137,204 downwards.
AAACCCTCAGCGGCCGGGCTGAGGGGGGCGGGGGTGCGGGTGCCACACCAGCCGGGGTGGCGAAGAGGGCACGCACGCATGACACGGCCGAGGCCGCCGGGCACGAGGAGAAGGCCTGCGGGCGGGCGTCCATCCCTCGCTGGCCACGGCCGCACCGGAGACGTGGGACACGGTGGGGTCGCCGGGGCAAACAAAACCACCCACAGGTGACACTTCACAGATTTCCTATCTCCGCCAACATCAGCCCACAAACGGACGTGGCGGGCGAGGCTGCCAGGAACCTCTCCCTCTTCGCCCCCCCAACCCCGGGCTCCCTGCGAGGACTCCCACCGGTGTCAGATTCTTGGCTCTGTCCCCTCCCAGCGCGCGGCCCTTTCGGGGGGTCCCAGAGGGTGAGGATTCAGCGCAGATGCCCGCAGGCGAGGGGTGGCCCGAGGCCCGGCCCCATTCCGCTTCGGCAGTGCTCCGGGCGGGCCAGGCTGCGGGGGCCCACGGGGACGCGGGCCACAAAGCCACTTCTCTCGGCTCCACCCTACTGGCTGGGCACCACCCTTGGCAGAATGGCCCGATGGCCACGGCAGCCCGTTTCTGTAGGGCTTGTCTCCCGGGTCCCCGCGTGGGAAGGTTGGATAATGCTCCCCAGCGCTTGGCCGGGTCCACCTGAGGCAAAGACGCTGGAAGCAGCAAGTCACGATCTGCCGGCCGCCCGCAGAGGCCCCAAGGGCGGCCAGGGCCGCGGGCCTCCCGGGGGCGGCCCAGCTGGAGAAGGGGAAGGGTTCTCCGTGCGGGGTGGGGTTCGCTCCGCACCCACGCTGTCCCCAGCTGGTGCTTCGGAAAGCTCGGTTCACGGAAATGTTCCTCAGTCCCCCAGTTCTTGCTTCTCCTAAGAGGCGTCAGCCGTTAATTAAACTATAATGTATAAGTAACACGTCATTGTTCAGTGTACATAAGAGTCCGAAGGAACTTGTCACAAGCGAGCGGTTTCCGAGCTAAGCGTCGAGGAGCCCCGCGTCACCGCAAACGAGAGAGGAACGACTTGCTGAATCGGACAAGGCGGAGAAAGTGGAGGAGCAGGGACGGGGCTCCTGCGGGGGAGGGGACAGCCCGGCGGGTGGCTCCTGGCAGCCCCGGGCGACAGGGGCCGAACCTGAACCCCGCCCCCGCCCAGAGGC
>NW_006443131.1:2128251-2135945 GCF_000325575.1 Pteropus alecto | reverse complement strand
GTGGCCCCCACAGCCTGGCCCGCCCAGAGCGCTGCCGAAGGGGAATGGGGCCGGGCCTCGGGCCACCCCTCACCTGCGGAACTCCACCTGCCACCTGCATGGACACCGGTCCTGCCGCAAACGTCCCGCGGCCACGGGGGTGGGCCCTAAGTGCCACACCCGCCGGGAAAAAGGGCTCGAGCCCAGGCTCGCGTCATCCCGCTGCCCTGTCCACTAAGGCCACTGGCTGCTAGGTCGGAAGGGCGACCCTCAGCGCGCGACTAACTCCCTTTGTGCTTTTTTGAAAATCTATGTGAAAACGGAGCCACTGGACATTACTCGCCAAGCACTGCAGATGTAAAACACGCGTTCCTGTGGAAGAGGGTTTTTTTAGAGGTTTGGGGAGTAAAAACCAATGCTACCTCTTTGCCGTAAAAAACAAACCGACCTGTATTAAGCCGCGCGTTCTCACTGCGGGAAATACAATGCGACGTCATAAAAGAATCTCACGTGACGGAAAAATGCTAGATGCGCGTACGTATTTTCCTAGCATTTTCTACGCATATCACAATATCTCTGTATCTTAAATTGACACCATCCTGTACAATGCCATTTTGTGTGCTCCTTTTCCAAACATCGCAGCATGACTACCTCCCTACCTTGCTGTAGCTTTCAAAAGCTGATTTTTTTAGCTGGTGCCTAACCACCCACCATATGGATAGGCTACAATTTATTCAACCAGTGAACTCCGGGACAGTTACTTGGTTTCTGGTCCTGCACAACCTGAGACAGCACTGCGCTGAAGAATCCTGACATAAACCCATGATGGCATCACAATAGCTTCAGGAGCATCCCTGGGTTAAAGTTCCAAATTTGCACGGGCGCCCATGACACACTGATAAAGCATTTTCTGGAAAGGTGTTGACACTTTTCCTTCTCGCCACGAGTTGGGGAGAAACAACCCGTATGTCCCATCGTCACCACCAATAACGACTTTGAAAGTGCTGAATTATACTTATGTAAATGTTGGTCAATTGCGGAGGAGAAAAAAAAAATCTCTCCTTGCAGTTTTAATTTGTAGCTCTTCCATCAGTGAGGCCGAATGTGTACGTGCGTGTGTGTGCGTGTGTGTGTGTGTGTGTGTGTGTGTGTGTGTGTGTTTTATTTTACTGGCTTTTTCTATTTTTTTCCTTTCTGATTGTTTTTATTTTTAGCCTGTTTCTTTTTTACCGAGATGGGTTTTCCTGACTGGTCTCTAAGACTGCTTTGTATAATAGGAATATTTACCTCTTGCCATGTTTGCGGCGAATATTCTTCCTAGTATAACACTTGCTTTTTAAATAAGTCTGTGTTTTTGAAGGACAGAAATCTAATATTGTATGTACGATGTTATCAAATACGCCTCTCTTTTCCTCCGTGTTTCTTCTTTTCTGAGATTTCATGCTTTTAACGGTTCTCTCTCATCTCGGAAATGTTTAAATATTCACTTTGTTTCCCAGAGCTGTTCATGGTTTTTCTTTTGCATCTGACTTTACCTGGAATTTATTTTGGCGGCTTGTGAGAGATGGAGTTCTAATTTGATTTTTCATCCAAGAATCCAATCTCCCCATTACCATTTATGGAACAATCTATTGCTCCCTAATTGGTTTTCTTCCTCACATATTGGGTTCTTACACGCTAGGGTTTTATTTCAGAGTTTTCCATTAGATTTCATTGATCTGTCATTACCGATTTTTCGGTAGTGCCACGGGGTCTAAATTCCTTTAGTTTTATAATACATCTTAATATCTAGTAGAGAAAGTTCCCCTCAATGGTCTTTCCTTTTCAAAAAACGTAAAGCTATTCTCATTGATGAAAACACCCTCAGAAACAGTAGTTATTACCCCTGACATTTTTAATTTCGTTTGTGTTTTCTAACTTTTTTCTTGATTATATTTATTAGACATTGGTATCTTCGGAATTTATAAATCCTGGGCTTCTGTTTCTTTAAATTCGTTAATTCCTCTCTTCGTCTTTGTTGCAAACTTAATGTACTCTCCTGGAGTTGGTTTTGTTCTGCCTAATCTTAACCTCCCCACCCCGCTTCCGGCCGCCAGTTCTGGAAAAGTTTTCTTCACGCGTGTCCTTGATCGTGCTTTTTACCCAAATTCTTCCTGTTCCTTCCTCCAGCATAACTCTGATTCTCGGATTTAGCCTTGATTCTGTAGCTCCTCGTTCTGTCCCGTCCACCTGTCCCCTCCCATCTCTCCTGGTCTCCTCCATTCCGAGAAACTTTTAAGATTGTCCTCCACGTTCCACATTTCGAAAGCTTCGGATTTCCTGTTCGCTGGAACGGTTCCCGTCTCCTGGAACTCTGTGCTTCAGCAAACCAGATGCGTCCCCACTTCGCACCTGCTCTCTCCTCCCGTGGCGAAGGCCATGTCTGCCCGCGCCCTGCTGGGGACGCCCCAGACCCGTCCGGCGTTGCTTTCTGTCCTCGTAACTAAGCATCCTTGGGCATCTCCAGGGGCGTTTTCCTTTCTCGATGCCGCGGGTTTGCTTCAAAGGCCTCCTGGACGAACCCCTCGCTTCCCCCCGCCCCCCGCCCCCCATGCCCTCTCTCCTTTCCTCGCCGTGCCCCGCCCCTTGCCGTGAATTCGTCCTCTTTGAATTCGCAGTGACCTGTGCGGACCTGGCACTGGGCAGCAGGGTTGCCTCAGGCAGCGGCTCTGCCCTATGGGGCACTGACGTCTCCTTTCTCCAGCTAGAGGACAGGGACCCAGCGTCCGCAGGCTCCGTCCGATGTGGCAGAAGGCTTTCCTCACTCGCTAACTGGTCTTCTGAGACCCCAAACCAGTGGTTTGCAAACCTTTGAAGCCATGGACTCCTCCTAGTAAAAATTTTTCAGCAGGTATCCTGCCCTGCGACACGTACATTCATCATAACTTGCACCCACACGCAGCTGTCTACCTGCGTATTAAATATTGGCCAAGCTTGATATTTTAGATAAAAATAACTATGACGAAGTTCTGATCATTTCTTCCCGTCATCCCTGGGGGTCCCGCATGTGGTCCACACTGGGGGCTGTGCCTCAAACCCCAGGGGCCGCGAGCAACCACAGTCCTGGGTCCGTGGTTCTTCAGGCCCTTCCCAGCTCGGCCTGCGCATGAGCGCTCAACTCGGGGGCTCGTGGTCCCCCATGCAGCACACCTCATCTCATAGACTGCCTTCCCTGCTGTCTCAGAGCCGAAGGCTCTGCCAGAGGTAGGAGGAGTCCGTGGGAGGGAGATGGGGAGGAGGGAGATGGGGAGGGGGGAGATAGGGAGGAGGGAGCTGGGGAGGGGGGAGCTGGGGAGGAAAGAAGGTCTCGCTACCAGGCTTCTGGATGCTGCAGAGCTGGGGGTTTGAGAGGAGGCAGAAGAGGGTGGAGGAAGGGGCCCTCTTTTCATTTCTCTTACAATGGGGGGCAGCGCTGCAGCTCTGTTTGATTGAGAGAAAGAATGGGCCACTAATTGTTTTTCTCCAATTCCAGCGCCCAGGTCTCCAGAAGCAAATTTATCATTCTAATACCAACATGTGGAAGACGACGAAAATTCCTGACACCATCACCAGGAACAGGCTGACGGGCCGGGGCCTGACCTGCCGAGAGGCCTGTGTGTCCAGCTTGGGAGTCCATTCAAGGGGCTGGACGCTCACTTACCAGAGCCGACTCAGCCCGCTCTGTCAGCGTGGTGAGCGGCCTGACACTCCTCCCAGGGAGTGTCACACACACGCGTGAGCTGGCAGTGCCCTGCTCAGGGAGTGCCAGGAAACCGCGGCCCTCCACGGTACCCCCCGCCAGCAAGGCCGCTCGGCGTGTCAGTGTTTAATGAGGAGGTCCCTCAGATGGGCTCCGGGCGGTCTGTGGGCGGCAGGCAGGCGGCCAGGAGAACCCCGGAGAACGCCAAGCACCACAGCTGTCAGGCCTCGGAATGGTAACGTAGCGTCTCACCAGGGGCCAAGAAAAACACGCCCTCCCAGTGACCGCCTCGGCCCCCCCACTGCAGGCTGTTCTGGGGAATGACTAATTCCCCCTCCTCCCTCCTTGGGAGGAGGAAATGTGGAAAACCTCTATTGTCACATAAAAGCCAGCTCGAGACATGAGAAATGTCTTTCAAAACGCGTCTTGCTGGAGCGGGATTTCCATAGCAACTTCACAGAGTGTGTGCACACAGCCGGCGATAAGTCCAGGCTGACGGAAGCCACCTGGAATGTAAACGAGCCGGCGAGAGCTCATCTAGAACCTGTCACAGGGCTACGTGACCTTGGACAAGTCACTTACGCGCTCTGCTGTCCCAGGTGACGGAATCGTTACCCGATCAGGCTGGGAGAGATCAAGGCCATCTCGCCCACCTCATCTTCCCCCAAAGCAGCCCCTCCTCCCTTCTGTCCAGTCTCTAGTGGATGCATGCTTATCTCGAGGTTTCTGTCAATCCTGCTTATTATTTGACACTGGGAAAGGACAATGGTCATTTAAGCTCGATTCTAAAAGAAATTGCTTGGTCCTTTTAAGAGAAGTGCGTTGCCTGATTCGGAAAAAGCGCACTTATTCATACCCGTTTTCACAGTCAGACTCCTGGGAAGAGTCTCAGACACTGACTCTGGGGTACGGGAGCTCTGCCGTGGCTGCTCTCAGCACCAGCACTGGTGGGGAGTGAGGGGCGCAGGGCCGGGCAGAGGGAGATGAAGTGCAGACAGCCACGCAGTCACGACAGGGCCTCTGGTGGCCCCTCGGTGGCCCCTCAGGGAGCCCTGGGGCCCGGTGGCCCTGCGGAACCGTCCTGCTGCAGGCGAAGGGGCTGGGCCTTTGAACTCCCACACAGACAGGTCGCCGGGTGCTCGCTGCACCGGGCACGGGGCTTGAGCTGGGTCCAGAGGGGGCATCTGGGTGGCACGCCACAGCACCCACCGCACTCGGATCTGCTCCGCCTTAGCATGAAGTCAGCGCTGGAGGCAGCACGATAAAATGGTTAAGAAAACAGACGTCAGAGGCAGACACGACAGCGAGGCTGGGCGTTTAGGTGTCAGTCTCAGTGGCTCTGAGACACACAGACAGGGAAAGTCACCAGGAGAGACTGGGCCACAGTGTCGCCGTAAGGATTCAGCCTGGGCTGGCGAGACAAACATGAAGTTCAGAGTCAGAATCAAGTTCAAGTTTTGGCTTCACATTGACTAGCTCGGTGACTTCAGCTGATGCCTTTACAACTGCTTCCTCAACTCTGAAATGGGGACGGTCATGGTACCTCTGTCACAGGTCGACCGCAAGGGCAAGTGGAGTAAACACATACATGAAGCGTAAACTGGCACAGGGTAAGTGACCAAACATCAGAAGCCGCGAGAATGCCTTCGGTGGCCTCCGCGTGCCACGCGAGATCTAAGCAGAAGCCTTTGCTCAAAGGGCCTTTTCCCAAGAGAAGGGAAATGGGACTTTAGGAGAATTTTCGATTCGTTCATTGTTTCTCCGTGCCTTTGCCTTGGACTTCAGCTGGGGCTCGTCAGTCATATCAGAGGCCCGGGGTCCACTGGGGGCCCGGGCAACCCGGCCTCGGCTCGGCAGACTTGCAGGGTCATTTGATGCCAAATAAAACGCAACAGGTATCTGCAGACTACATACTCTGAAGCAGGCATTTTTCCCTGTGAAGACTCGTCAGCTGGACTTGAGACACATTCAAGAAACAATGAATCTCACTTGCAGAGTCTCTGTCCTATGGCCAGCCCATGTGCTCCTCTGAAACACGAGGTGACCGGACATGGCAAACAGGGCAGATGGGAGGACCAGGACGCTTTCGAACACCGTAAAGGGCTATGCAAATTCAATGACCGTTCGCCCTCCTCGTCTGCGTGTCTGCTGGCCAGGTGTCGACAAGAAACGCCTGCAAACGGAACCTCTCAGCCGCGGTGGGAAGTCCGGCTCCGCTACCCGCGCGAGGCGTTTTTGAGGCTAACTTTCCTCCTCGGCTCGTGCTCTCTCTGGCCGGACGCTGGTGCGCGAAGACGAGGCAAGACAACCAGAAGTGCTGCTGACTTAGGGGTCACACACGGACCCGCGCAAGTGACACTTTTTTTTTCCCCGGAGTTATCGATGGGTCTCTGTCGTCGCTGTCAACTCCACTATGGCTGTACTGCCGTGCACGGTTCGCGCACCCCGTCTCGCTGAACTCCGATAACGGATTCCGTAAAAGAGCTACGATCGTCCCCAGCGTGCAGGCGAAGGAACCGAGGCCCGGAGAGGCCGGCGGCCGGCGCCGTGTCACCCAGCGGAGAGCAGCACGAGGGCCTGGACCCCAGGCACGGCTTTGTCCGCGGCAGAGAGCGCGTCTGCTTTCCAGAGGCCCGTGAGGTGTGGCCTCGCGCAGGGCAGGTGTCACAGCGCCCGCGGCCGAGCAGTGGCAGGCTTCTGGGTAGGTGGCTACCGGACGTCCCTGGGGCTCAAACGTCTCCCAGCACTGCACTGGCACTCGGAGACTGAGCCTGCCGGGCCGAGGGGCCCTCGTCCTGCTGCAGAGAGACGCCCCCCTCGTCTGCGTGTCTGCTGGCCAGGTGTCGACAGGAAACGCCTGCAAACGGAGCCTCTCAGCCGCGGTGGGAAGTCCGGCTCCGCTACCCGCGCGAGGCGTTTTTGAGGCTAACTTTCCTCCTCGGCTCGTGCTCTCTCTGGCCGGACGCTGGTGCGCGAAGACGAGGCAAGACAACCAGAAGTGCTGCTGACTTAGGGGTCACACACGGACCCGCGCAAGTGACACGGGACGCCTGAGCGGGCCTCCCAGCATAATAAAAGTGACCACTCGAGTTACCTTCCCTCTGTCTCAAGAGAGCCTCAGGTTAAGATGCGGACACTGAGGCCCAGAGAGGTCAGGTGGCTTGCCCAAGGTCTCACAGCTACTCAGGGACAGAATCCAGGTTTTTAACCTAGGGGTTCAGACCCCACATGTGAAATCAGCGTAAAATGGATATCCAGGGTCAGCCTGAAAGGGAGAGGAGGTACCAGGCCGGCTGGAGGGTGGCAGTGGCAGGGGGAGCGGCAGTTCCGAGGGGCTGGCGTTACGTGTTAGGGGCCCGTCTCTATCAGGCCACGCCCCCTTCTCTCTCACCAGCCGTTTCCCGGAGTCACTGCCCAGCCACCAGCCTCCCCAAACGATGTTTCCCAAAGTACGTTCCATCGGTAGGAGGCTTCTCAAACGTTCCCGTGCATACAGATCACCTGGCGAACTTGTTAAAATGCAAACTCTATTCAGTAGTTTTGGGGTGAGGCCTGAGAGTCTGCATTCTAACGAGTTCCCCGGGGTGCCAATGCTGCTGGTCTGTGGACCCAACTTTGAGTAGCGAGGCATCAATAGCGTTATACGCTGAGAAGGGTTTGTGGGCGAAGACTTTAGGGGAAAATCTGGACTAAACAACATCAAACCAGTTTCATTACTGCAGGACTTCTCAGAGCCTTTAAAATGCCAGTGAGCATGGTTCGTCTCCAAGAGAAAGAGAGAATACAGAAACTGCAGACTGTGAGCCCTGAGAAAGGGTTAATGATGTCACTGGCATGTGCTGATACATTGCTTATCAAAAGGGAAGAGAAAAAGGAATATTATGCATGCGTTTCTCCCAGCTTACCTCGGCTCCAGGGATTCCATGTTGCGGTCATATTTCTGCCCGCACTCGCCCCGCCCTTCCCGTGTTCCCCTCCGAGGCGCGCGCGCAGGTCC
>NW_006443131.1:2118407-2128182 GCF_000325575.1 Pteropus alecto | reverse complement strand
CCCGCCCCGGGGGCGCGGGGCCCGCGGCTACCTCTCGCAGACGCGCACGGTCCAGGCCGCGATGATCCACAGCGAGATGCTGAACACCAGCAGCACGGTGCCGGGGCAGATGGTCATGAGCGTCTTCATGACGAAGCGCGTGTTGAAGTTGATCTTGTTCAGCGCCCCGATGCTGCGGGACGAGGCGTCGGTGAAGAGCTTGCTGTGCAGCAGCATGACGCGCGCGATCAGGTACAGGCGCAGGAACATGGGGATGGACAGGATGATGTCCACGTCCGCCTCCGCCCGCGACGGCGTGTAGGAGAAGGCCAGGCGCGCCGTCCAGAAGAACTTGTACTCGCCGGGGACCGGGTGGATGGCGCACACCAGCATCTCCAAGCTGATGTAGAGGATGCGCTCGTAGGTCATGGCTATCCGCCAGTCGTCGGCACCGTTGTCGATCACGAAGAGCTGGCGGGGGCAGAGAGCCCGTTAGTGTGGCGGGACCGACCCTGGGGGGTGGCGAGGAGGGACGGGGCGGCTGGCCCGCCGCCGCAGGGCCCTCTCTGGGGTGCCGAGCGCCCCGGACGCGAAGCGGGGAGACCCGGCCGGGACACGCACTCTGCGGGCTTCCATTCCTGCCGATTGCTTCCCAAGGTCCCTTCCTGCTAACGGGTGTCCCCAAACTGGCTGTTTTATGAGGAGGGGAAGAACAGCTCATTTGTACTGAAAACAGGTCCCCGAGCTCCTGCCAGGCCCTGCGCTCAGCCCGGGAGGGGGGTGTGTAGGTGGAAAGTGACGTCTCCTGGGGGACAGAGAAGGGCACCACCGGCGTCCCCTGGCAGAGCTGTGGTCTCACGCAGAGCAGCGGCCTGTCACCGGGGTGGCCCTGGGAACGGGGACGGCCTGGCTCTGGATCCTGACCCTGACACCAGATCTTTACGACCAGCTCTGCGATCTTGGGTAAGTTACTGAACCTCTCCATGCCTCGGTGTGCCCACCTTGGGACAATGACAATACCTGCTGCACAGCGGTCGCTGTGAGGCTGCAGTGGATTAGGATGTGCCAAGTGCCCAGACTCCCGCCCAGCAGGCACCAGGCGCCCAGGGAGTATGAGCACTGTTATCTTTAGCAGTGCTCATGGGGGGGTCTCGGTCTTTCCATCGGATGAGGGCTGGGCTCCGGGGAGCCCAAGCCGCCTTCCAGCCCTCGCCTTCCGTGAAGCCATCACGCCAGGAGCACGGGCGAAGCAGCCGACAAGCGTGTACCGAGCACCTGCTGCGTGCCCCGCCCGGACTCATGCAGGGTCCACGGACGGAGAGAGCCCAGGCGTTGAGCCCCCCGGGGACTCGGGGTTGATCAAGACAGCTCCACACGTGTCCCCACGACGAGGCTCAGGAAACCAGAAGGTGCCGTGGGCGCAACTGGCGGAGGGGCTGGCCCCGCCGGCGAGCCCGCAGTGCGGGGGCTGCTCTCCGGACTGGGGAGACAGGGAGGACGGGGAGGGCGCCCAGCACAGCCCCCGCCGAGACCCTCCCCACAGCGGCCGAGCCCGGGTGTCCTCAGACAGGGCTTTCCGCCTTCTGTGGAAACAGAAAAGGCTTCATGGCTGCTCAAAGGGCCCCCTCTGCTCCTAACTGCCACTGCCAGGCCAGGCCGGGGCGACATGACTGCCTGGCCAAACTCTTCAAGTACAAGATGAAAGCCACGCGCCCTATAATAGAGAAGCACATCGGGTTACTATGGTAACAGGGTTCGTGCTGGGCAGGAGCTGAAGCACCCAGTCACAGAGTCCTTCGATTCCCGGGGGAGGGGGAACAAGGTTTGTGACCTCGGAGTCAAAGGGGAGGGGGCATTGTCGCTCTGCCCAGCCTGACAGGAAGGTGCAGTCCCCAGGGGCTGTGGCCTCTGCCTCCCAGGTGCCCTGCTTCTGGGGAGGGGGGAGGGGCGATGTGCGGAGCGGATTTAGAGGGCTGGCTGCTAGACAGAGGTCACAGTCACACACATCCAGTTATCAGCTGTGGGGTCCTAGGCAGGTCACACCCCGCCCTGAGCCCGGGTCCACATCTCCATCATGGGACCACTAATCTTGACCCCGCCCTCATGGGATTGGTGCCGGGGTCCAGTATTACAGACAATAAGAGGGACTGTGCTCTACTAACGTCTCAGAAAATTATTATTAAGCCGCTGGCCTGGGGACATTCATGAACAGTGTGGGACAGGGGCTGCGAGTGGCAGGTAGACATTTCAGGCTGCAGACGGGGAGTCTCTGCTCCACAGGGCTCCTGTGCCGGGGGTGTGGGTCTGCAGGGTGGGTAGTACGTCCCAGAGGATGCCACTGCTGTCCCAGAGGAGGAAACCCTGTGCCTGCTCCCATCGGACCCCGAGGCACAGCTCTCAGACGCCCCGCCCCGCCATGCCCTCACTCCGCAAGCGGCCCGTTTGTCCCTTACAACATGCAGGTCTCAGCTGTGTCTCTGCTCGTGTTTACGTGGTGGTTGCCTGTCCCCCCCACAAGCCGTGGTTCCCGACTGGTCTGACAGACCCGTGCCCGGGCCACCCGGACCGAGCCCGTCTGGACCGCTGGACGTGGGGCCCTGGCATTGGGGTTTTTCTTAAAGCTCCAAGCTGATTCTAACATATAACCCAGATGGGGGCCCACCAGCCACAGCTGGAGCTCCAAAGGGCCGGCGTCTCCCCTGGCGCCTGTGGCATCTCCAGCCCAGATCTCAGCGTATCTACCGCTTCCTGTGCGACTTTAGACGCCAGCTCCCTCTCTTGGGCTCGGTTCCTCCCGAAGAATGAGGGGATCTGCTCGTGTTTACGTGGTGGTTGCCTGTCCCCCCAACAAGCCGTGGATTCGATGACCCCCGAGGTGTCAACTGCTCTGCAGAGCCACCGTGCCGTGGTCCCACACAGACCCTCTGGCCGGTGCCTGGCACCTCGTGTGTGTTCTCGGGGCACGTGGGTGCTACAGGGACGGGACCCACGCCTGGCACATCTCACCTCCCCCAGTGCCCGAGACCATGCCCGGCACACACCGGGCAGCCGGCAGGGTCTTAGTGAGTAAAGGGGTGGGTAGGTGGGTGGCTGTGTCATGTGAAGACAATGACAGATTGCCAGTGGCCCCCGTTAACTGCCCGAGACGGAATGTCCAGTAAAAATCTCATTCCCAAGCTGTGGCTGATGAAGTCCCGGGCAGGTCATCTTATGCCACGGCAAGGACACCTTCCTGTTCCCAAGGAGTGGCCCAGCGCGGTCTAAGGTGTCCCAGGTGATCGTCCAGCCTGAGGAAGTTTGGGACTAAGCTGGAACCAGGGTCTTGGGTAGCGCTGGACCAAGGAACAAAGGTGGGGGCAGCTACAGAGAGTCTGGGGACAGCAAATCTTCTTGGCAAGCTTTGGGGGCAGCTAGCCGAGAGGTCAGTGTGGGCATCCCCCCCTCGGATGGCCAATTAGAAGTATCGAAGGAAAGAATTTCAGCTATTTGTGGATTCTCCACAAACCCTGGAATTTCAGCCGTGGCACATGGGTACAAAACAGGCTCGCTCTCTGTAAAGTCTGCTGGGCCCTCCTTCTGCACCCCTACCTCAGCCAGACCAGGTCTGCAGGGCCCGCTGGTCACCTCAAGACAGGTCAGCTCCAGTGGAACTGCCGGAGCCCACTGGGTGCTGGCTGCAGGGCGGCCTTGTGGGTCCCACGGCCTCGGTGTCACCCCGGAGCGCTGAGCGCCAGGCCCCCCAGCCCCGAGACACACGAGAAGCCTGCTTTTTCCTCTCTCCTTCCAGGGTAAATAAGTTTGCTGTTGATCCATTGGACGCACTGGTTTTTCCGTCTGTTTTGAAAGCCTTGAGGCCGTTCGAGTTCTTTATTTTAACAACGTCTTTCATTAAAATGTCCTCGGCTCTTAGGGGAGATCCCGCTTAAGACGTTCTGACTGATCCGAGAAACTTTCATTCTTCTCTAACTATGAATGTTTCTAAATTCCAGGAGAGAAAGGGGAAAAGGCCTTTTCGTGTTCTCTATTGTTCTCTCTCTGTGGGAGAAAAACTCCAGGGAAAATTTCCATCATTAAAAATATATATATATACATGTGCAGGAAAAAAAGCAAAAAGGAAAAAAATTAAAGATTTTCTTAAAAATCCAGTAATAACACATTAATTTTTTTCAGACTCCCTGGAGCATGTATTCTGCCTCTACACCATTACTATGGGGGTTTCCATGGAAACGACATCAAAAGTCCTGTAATCCCTAATTAGGTTTCCCAGAGGACGAGAGCTGATTGTCAGTGATGAAATGAACTCCTGGGTTTGCAGTGATGGTTCCCACGAAATTTCCAGTCAGCGAGGGCACCACAGAACGAGCCAGAGAAAGGGGGTGAGGACGGGGAAGGAGCAAAGGTAGGAAAAACGGTACCTCGAGAAAAGCCAGGAGGAAGTGACCCCAGACCTCGGAGGCCGGGGCCATGCTCGCCAGCTCTGCGTCTTTCTAAGGAGAAGCCTCCCCGTCAGAAGCTGCCGTGACTTACGGGGCCAAGTGGCACTCGGCCGGGTGTAATGTCCCTCATGGCTCTTTGGCCTGGCTGGGCCAGGACCCGCCTGAGTGTCCCTGGCAGAGTTCACCTGTGGTCCCCTGCAGTGTGCCTCAGAACCCACGGGGCCTTCGGAGTCCGAAGTTGGTTCGGGGCAGCTGGACACCAGCGGTGACCGCTAAACCCTTCTCGCCCCCCGTTCTCAGAGGAGGAAAGCCGAGCTACACACTGGAAGGAGCGAGGCATCTTCTCCGCATAGCGGGTTTCTTGCCCCCTGACCGCGGCACCACTGGGGACCCAGCGTTCTGCCTCGGACCCTCTACATGGGGACCCGTCCCTGTGTTCCCAGCCATGGGGACTTTTCTTCCGACGGCCTTTTTACATAAGCCCGGCGTGGAAACAGACCCACCAAGAGCCGTGTGCAGATGAAGAACCCGAAACCCAGAGAGGTGAAGCCAGGGCCCTGTGCCATCATGCCTGCTTCTGGTCCCCGTGCCCCTCACCGCCAGCCCCCCAAGAGAACCCTCCGTGTCGGGAACTAGCCGGTGTGCGCTTTACTTGGTTTTATTCTAAAGAAAACTCATGCTCACTCTTTCAAACGTTGATTTCTCAGAAGAGTCTTCACTGACCACAGAATCAACATGCAATTGAAACAGGCTGGGTCCCACCACCCTGGGACCCCCTTGTGGGTCGCCAGCCCACCCTGGTCTCTGTGTGTGGAGCAGGCAGTGACTGTCATTCCCACAGACGGGATATCCGAGCGGCATCTTTCCCGCCCTCCTAGCGCCCCTCCCCCGGGGTAGACCCGGCAGTAGACACCCCATCAGGGAAGAGACCACCTCTGCTTTCGAGCCACCTGTCTACCTAAGCGTACTCGCCGGGGAAGGAGGTCTCTCTGAGGTGAAGCTGGGATGGGGTCAGAGGGCACCAACATGGGGCTTCATCTGCCTGGGGGGCTGGGGGCTGCAGGATCGGGAGGACGGGGCAAGAGGCCGGGGAGCACCTGGGGCAGGAGGGAGGATAGAGCCCGCTCAGAAGCAGCACGAATGGGCACGAGACTTTCAAAAACAAGACTGTGCAAAATTCAACGCCATATTGTTTGTGGTGCCGTCAGCAACACCCCCCTCGCCTTGCTGCGGGCTCACAGAAGCCAGATAACCCAAAGGCCCGGATCACGCGTCCGCGGGGATGCAGGGACCGGGCAGTGAGCCCTCGTCCGCGGGGGCCGCTGTGCGTAGGATGGGGCTGGAGAATCCAGCAGAAGCAGGAGTTGGCGGCTGAGGAGCTGCCAAGACAGGAATGAAGTTCCCAAGGAGCCTGGAGACCTGTGGGTAGACTCGGGGATCCCTCCTTGTGGGGGTGGGTGTTTGTGCCCAATTCTGTTCGAAGCGGTAAGAGCAAGGCGACTCCCTCCCATACTTGGGCGACAGTGGCCACCCCACAAGGTGCCCCACCCCATCCAGCTGCCACCCTGCTGCCAGAGCCTAAAATGCACCCCAAGCCGCGCTGCCCCCGTCTTAGGGCCCCTCGGTGGCTCCCCAGAGCGTTCAGGGTCAAGTCCAACCTCCTAATTGTACTTGGCAAAGGGCCCTCCCGCAAACAGCCCCCGCCCTGCCCAGCCCAGCCCCTTGTTCCGGCCACACTGACTCCCGTTACCTCTGTCCCTGAACCTCTGTCCCTCGGGGTTTGGACGAGCCTCCCTTTCTTGCCAGCCTCCCCAGTGGAGAGGCTCACTCTCATTCTTGAAGATAAAGTGTCTCCTGTCACACGTCTTAGCTGGCTTCTTCCAAGCCCCAGGCAGGGTTAGGTGTCCTCCTTGGGGACTCCCCAGTCCCCGTGCCCTACGCTGTCACAGGAATCTTCAAAAGGCAGCTGGGGAAGGGTGGCCAGGTCTGGAGGGCTAGCCCAGCTCCAGGGGAGGGGACGGGGGAAGGAGCAGGTGGCCTCCACGTCAGACACCACGAAGGCAGCCTCAGGGTCCAGGCCCTGTGCCATGTGCTTCCCAGGCACGGTCTCATTCGGTACTAAGCAGGACCACGAGGGGACACCATCACTCCCACGGTACACACAGGGAAACTCAGGCTCAGAGAGATTAGGTGATTTGCTACAGGTCCTATGGTTAATGGGGGGTCCCCTAGGCTCTGTGGCCGGGGTAGATGTGATCCAAACCCAGTGTTGACCGCCGGGCCCTGGTCCCAGGCTGGGCGGGGGAGCCAGGTGGGCTCACCTGGGAGTTTGCCTGCCTCCAGCCA
This sequence comes from Pteropus alecto, assembly GCF_000325575.1. Taxonomy (NCBI): domain Eukaryota; kingdom Metazoa; phylum Chordata; class Mammalia; order Chiroptera; family Pteropodidae; genus Pteropus; species Pteropus alecto. Next base: position 2,121,421 of record NW_006443131.1, on the reverse strand, counting down.
GGCCAGCGAGTGATCGTTTCTGGGTCTCCCCACACCGTGGCAGACGGGGGAGCTGGAAGGGTTCTGAGTGGCCTGCCTCTTGCCCGCACCCCACCCCACACCCCATGACACCCTGCTAAGTCCCGAGATAAAAATCTCGACCGGAAGTTTCTGGTAAGTTTCCATTCCGTTCTGACGCATGAACGGTCTTGCTGCATGTTTGTGGGGTAACAGCAAGGTCGCCGTGGCTGCGGGACCCCAACCTGGTGGCCCCTGGGGAGGGGTTCTTCAGCTCTGGCTCAGAGAGCGTTTTCTGCAACTGAAAATAAAGAGGTTTCTGGATCCTTCACGAACCTGGGCGGAAGAACCAGGTCGGACCAGGTGGCAGCGGTGGGCGGGGAGCGTATATATTTCTCCAAAGGACTAAAACGTCACCCGCTCTGGGAGTCTCCTGTCGCGTGGTGGGGGCCCCGCAGACAGAACCACCGCCCACCTGCCGCGCGGGCCGAAGCGCGTCCTCTGCACCTGCGCCACGTCCTCACCGCCCGCGAGCAAAGCCGCGCCTCTGCGCACGCGTCGACTCCCCGGGGTGCGGCAGGCGCCCCACGCCGCTCCCCACGCCGCCCCCCCGAGGTCGGAACATCCCGGCACAGCTGGCACCCCCACCCCGCCCCTGTCCCCGTGTCGCACGCAGCGCCCAGGAGTCACAGGCTGCCCGAATAACGCGTAAACGGCGGCGTAAACGGTCTGAGGACGCGACCAGTTCAGGCGACAGCATCCGCGTGCCTGGGAGGAGAAACGCTCCCGCCGTTCGCCGTGGCTGCGTCTCCCCGGGCGAACAGTCTCCTGCGGCACATGCGCCGGGCGGAGAAAGAAACCCATTGAAGAGAGAACTGCCAATCAGCGCTGCTGATGAAACCGAACGGGCCACCCTGGAAGCCACCCGAGCCCACGTCGCAGGGACATTGTCGAGGCAACGATGGTGCCCCCCGTGGGCCCCTGCCAGCCGTTAATTTTTAAAATGAAGCGGGTCTGTTTGTACTGACTTAGGAAACGCTCACGATTCTACAGCAAGCGAAAACAAAATTGCAGTGTAATGGGTATAGTGTGATTCCTCTTTTTTTTTTTTAAAGCAAACACCAACATATAAAAACAAAAAAAAAACCCACATATGAACATGCACTTCGGTGTCTTTTCTATATGGACACACGCCCACAAGCTGGCGAAGCCTCCGCGTTCACCCCGCAGTTAAGGCCAGCACCTCCGGGGAGGGTGTGGGGGGGGACCAGGCCCATGACTAGCTTGTCCTCTAATAATCAGAACACACCTCCGTGGTAAGACAACCGCGTGTTGCTTTTGTAATTTTGAAAATCCAATAAAGTGATTTTTTTTTTATTTTAAGAATGGTGCTGGGGAAAGCCACTAGTTGAGTCCTCATGGGGATGTGTGAAGCACAGCCAGCCTTGGGGGACGAGCGTGTCCTCTGCCACCCGGTAACGTTCTCAGCAGAGCTTTGAGGTCCCCAGGACTCCTGAACGGAGCCCCGGAAGTTGTAATCGCTGGGTTCGGCCCTCCCGACTAAACCGCCTGAAGCAGTCAGATTCACAGGCAGAAAGCAGAGGTGGCTGCCGGGGGCTGGGGGAGTGGGGAGGCGGACTTCGGGTTTTGTGGGGACAGAGTTTCTGTTTGTGCAAGACGGAGCGTCCTACAGACAGCCGTGAACGCGGCCTGACACCGCGGAGCTGAGTACTCCCAGTGGTTAAGACGGTACACGGGACGTCATGTGTGTGCTCCCACACGCTGGAAAGAGAACACTTTCAGGGTGGGGATCATGCCCCGTCCCCTCTCAACGGACGCCCGCCCGTGACACTGGCGACTCTCCTGCCGCCCCCGGCTGAGGGCTGGCCCTTCTAGAAGCCTACATGCTGGCGATGAAACAACTATCTCGAGCTTCATTAGAGACAAAAGCAACAGAAGCCTTGAGGTTGAGGGCAAGGTGAGGCGGACCGGGTGAGGATGAACGCAGGTGCCCCGTGGTAAAGAGCGGGCGGCTGTCCCCGTCCTCGACAGGAAGCCCGACAGGGAGCGAGGGGCCCGATGCTGCTTTACAAATAACGTGAGGCCCCTCTCACTGGAGACCGACTCCAGGCCTCGCCCATGGCTTAGAGCGGCAGTTGTGCCCCTGCCCTGCTAAATGAGCGGGGTTATCAGATGTTTTAAACTTCTCCGCTGTTTGCTTGAATTCGGGAGGAAGAACCAAGCCTCTTCCGGGAGCCGAATCGCGTTCCTCGGGGCGCTGTGCCAGCCCCTCGGAAGTCACCTCACCTGCCAACCCGCCTGTAACAGGCCGTCTGCAACTGCATCCTTTCCGCGGGCCAAGGGATGGCAAAGGGAACCATGAAACCGCAGGAAAAGCCAAGCCAGGGCGGCAGGTGGCACCTGTGCCACGATGAGTGGCGAGTTCAGCACGGAGAGTGGGTGCGGGCAGACAAGTCCTGTCACCATGGGGTAAAAGTGGGCGGCGCCCCCTGTGGGGATCTTGAAGGGGAACAAAGGGCCCTAATGTTGCTCACGAGTGTCCCTTCGCAGAGGGTCCGGTGACTCGTGCAGCACCCTGGTGTCTGGTCCCTCCACGTCCCTCTCTCTGCCGAGCTCCTTCAACAGGCCAATCCTGTTCCTTTAATCAGAATCGTATCAAACAGCCTTTCAACCAGCTGCAGAAGGAGGTGGGCGCTGGGTGGAGCCCAGGCCGTAAACACAGGGTGACCGCAGGAACCGGGGTTTTCCGCAGGAAGCCGCTGGGCATGGAAGCTTTTCACGGGGTTTCTGCAACTGTCCCCCCCAATTACCAGCTCAGAGTGGCAACGACAAACTGATGGGTTTGTGCAGACGACGCCCCCCAGCCCTCGTCCTCTTTAAAAGGAAGGGGAGTTTGCACGTGCTGTGGTGTCCACCTTTATTCCGGTCCCTAAGAGGATTGAGCTACGGCAAGACGGATTTCGGTTACAGAGACGGTCACACCTTGTGGGGGGTGG
>NW_006443131.1:2111408-2117333 GCF_000325575.1 Pteropus alecto | reverse complement strand
GTCTGCAGGCGCCCCAGGGAGTGCCCATCGTCCCATCCTGCTGGACCCTGCCCCGCGGTCCCCTCATTTCTCGTTGACGTGCTGCGCTTCGAGCGTCCGACACGTGCGTGGTTGGCGCTGTCCCAGGTCCTGGAGGCACAGCCCGGTGGTCCTGCGCAGTGGCCGCCGGCTGTGCCGAGGACGAGCCACCATCGAGGGCCTGCAGGCGCGAGGGCCCGGCCCTGCCTCCCCGTGGCCTCCCCGTGCGTGCCGCGTCCCCTCACTCCGCACTCCAGCCACGCCGGCCACCGCGCTCACGTGCCTTCTCTTCCTGACACGTGGCTCCGTGCCCGCTCGTCCCCTCTCGGATCGGGCGTCCCGGGCTCGCTGTGGTGCTCATTATGACTGCAGTTTCACAGTGACTTGTGCAGCCGCCTGACCGGGCCTGACCTGTCGTGATGCGGCTGGGGACAGAGCCCACATCGGTGTCTGTCACCGTCTCCCCGGAGCTGGGTACCACTGAGGCTCAGTGAATGCGAACGTGCAGCACACCCTAGGCTGACAGAACGTTCTCTGAAATCCCGCTAATGGGACCTTGTCGGGGAACGACGCCCTCGCGTGCCCAGGGAGCAGATGCCACGTTCCAGTCCTGGTGGTCTCGGGACACCTGTGCAGCTCTTGGGAAAACAAAAACCGAAGTCCTGGCGGCAGGTCACCTGTCGTAGCCTGGGAAGCCACCACCCTTCTCTGACTGGCTCCCGAGGAAAGGCTCCGGCCGCCTTGGTAGGCTGAGCACCCTGTAACCCCGAGGGGGCACATAAGGGCTTTTGACGGAGCCACCTCCTCAGCGACAGTGGTGAATCCCAACTCCTGGTCACAACACGAAAAGGTGGCTGCTTCTAGGGCGAAGGCTCAGTTCTGGGACCTCGTGAGTTCACATCTGAAGGACGGCAGAAGTCGTATGCGACTTACTCACCGGCCAAGCGTTCCACGAGACACATCTACCGGATGCTCTGCAAGGCCGGGGTGGGGGGCCGGAGAGGCAGGGGCCCGGCACGCCCCAGGGACTCCTCAGGAGAAACAGCCATGTCAGCAGAGACTGCATTGAGCATGGTCCGACGGGGGCGTCAGGCCTCCCAGCATGCGGCAGCTCGGGCAGGAGGGCAGGCGTGCGTTCGCCCACCAGGCGAGGTGGGGGAGGGCCCGCGGGTGGCGCGTGGTGTGTGCAAGGGCCCAGAGACGCAGAACAGTGGCTGTGGGCGCTCAGGGGGCCTGGGGCAGTATTCAAAGAGGAAGTGCCACAGATGTGGCTTGGACAGGGCAGGGCAGGGCAGGGCAGGGCCAGCTTCTGGGGGGCTGGAAGCCACGCTGAGGAGCCTGGACTGTTCCGAGGACAGTGAGGAGCTGCCGAAGGTTTTCAGACAAGGACAAGGTCAGGTGTGTGTGTCTGCTGGACTGCTCGGGGCGGGGTGATGGAGGCGGCTGCCCTAACTGTCCACGTGAGACCCGGGATGTAAGTGGACACGGTGGACGCTGCATCAGAAGGTGTTGTATCGTACAGGACACACACTCGGCCACAACAGAGGAAGAACCCATGAATTCCTGGAGGGCCCACCCCGCAGGACGCCCTTCCTGGCCTCCACTCCACGCCTGAACCCCGCCCACCCCGGTCCCCACAGCTCTCTGTTACCAGACCGCCTTCCTTGAATTGTGGCCCACAGGGCAGGCAGCCGACACTCTGCAACCCCCATCGGCCGGGCCCTGCACCTGTCACCCAGCCATGTACCTGCACGTATGGTTTCATGCAACGTGGAGGTTTAGGCGTCACTTTTAATTGGATGAGACACTTGGGTGCACAGACTGCCCAAGCTACAAAGGCTCGTCGTGACCCGGACGCGAGTCTGTGCCGTGGGCAGACAGACGCGACTTGAGAACTGACTGCACCCACAAAACAGTGGGTGTAGAGCATCTGCGGCCAGGAGCCCGGGGGGACCGAGCCCCCCCAGCCCAGCACGACGGCCCCGCTGGCCCAGGCACGGCAACCCCTCGCCAGGTGTGCGAGGCCCTCCTGGGTGCTCGTCCATCACGGGACAGGGAGCCGGGCAGCGCCCAGGGCGGGCCACAGCTTTTAGGATTGTGCGGTTTGCTTCTGTGACCAAAGGCAGCGTTTTTCAAATGGAGCCGGCAGAGTTGACACAATCGCGAAAGCGGGAAATGAGCAGGCACGTGGGAGGCGGGATGCCAGCGGGCCAGCCGGGCCTGCGAGCGGCAGCAGGAGGTGCCCGGACCAGAACAGCTGGCCCTGGGACAGTGTCCGCTCACTCCTAACGAGGCCAGTCCCAGGGGAGGACGGGGATGAACACCGCCCCGCTCACGGGAGGCAGAGAGCGCCCGGCCACGGGGCCGTTTAAGGCTCACGTCACGGCCCCCATAGCGCCGCGCACACCAGGGCAGCGCAACCCCAAGTCCCAGAGACGAAGACGGCGGAAGAAACTTGGACTTTGGAGTCGGGCAGGGTGGGGTTCGAGTTCTCTCCCTTCGGTTGGCCAGCTGTGTGATCTGGGGCAAGTTCACTGACCCCTCTGAGCCTCGCCCTCCTGAGAGTACATCGTTGTGGCACCCAGGAGAGGAGCTAATAGTAATAGAAACAAAAACGTCAGCTCTTTCTCGGAGCCGCGCCCCTAATTAGCTCCCCTCCGTACCCCTCCACCACCGCGCCCCTGTCCCTGTCCGCACTGCCATTGACCTGTCCGAATCTTGAGCTGTGCTGGTCCCTGCTCCGTGAGAGCAGAAGGTGCACCTGGCTCGTTCGCTGCTGCGTCCCCAGGGCCTGGAACCGTGCGAGCGCCCTTTAAGGCTTGGGCAAATGAATCGAATAGGGACACAGTGCCTGGCACATGGCCGATGCTCCAGGGACGGTGGTCAGCGTGCCCTGAGGCCTGGCAGGTCTGGAGGCGCGGGCCCAGCTCTGGCCTGGAGCGGGTCTCTGTAATCTGCTGTGTGGCCGTGGCTCTCTACCCCGTGGGTCTTGGTTCCCTCCCTGTCCAGGGGAAGATGGTCTGAAGAGGACCACCAAGGCCAAGTCCAGCCTTCCCTGGCTCTGTCTCTGATTCTCACATGGGCTCTGACCTGAGAGGGACCTCGGGAACGGCCAGCCGCCCCCCAAGCCCTGCCTTTGTCCAGCCTCAGCCGGCTGGTCGCTCCAAGACTCACGTCTTAGCCTGAGGCCCGGCGTGAAGACATAGGGCGGGAAGGAGGGAGGGGTCGGGTGGGCACAGACGGGTACCAGGCCCTGAGCAGGTGCTCTGGCAGGCGCTGGCTTGTCTGGCAATACCACTCGTTCGCAGACCAGGAGGGCGCGTCAGTGACACCCACGGAAGCAGCGAGTGACTGAGCAAGAAGCAGTGAGCGCCCTTTGACACGAAGTCTCCCACGGGGACGAACGGGGCGAAGTTTAGCCCCCCGGGCTGTCACCTGTGACTTAATCAGGACACACCCCAGTGGGACCTGGGGCCCGGAGACACAGCCACTGTGGGCGGGAGCACAGCGAGACGCGCTGACACCTCCAGTGCCAAGCACGTCACGGGCACCGGGCTTTACCCTCACTCCCTCGGTGAGGGGCCCTGCGCCGCACCCACTGGCCGGGCGCCTGCAGAGGCGCAGTGACCCGCCTGGGGCCGACCGCAGCCCGGGCAGACTGGCGAGACGCCTGGGGCCCACTGACTTACGTGACACTATCGCTTACCGTGTTCGTGCTGAGTGTCACATTTGCCACACACACACACGAGCCCCTGCACTGCTCCACCCGCCCAAAGTGCCCACTGTGCTGAAGCTGGAAGCTCGCTGTGTCCTCACGGAGCCGCTGCTCTCCCACAGGACAGGGACACGGGAGCCAGAGCTGGCGCAGGGCGCTCTGACTCGACCCTCCACCCAGGAGACGAGAGCTCGGGGCCAGGGTCCGTCCTGGGACCCGGCGCAGAGCCCCAGAGCTGGCCGGGACCCGCAGGGAAGGTGGGCAGCGCCCGGCCCTGTGCCAACCAACACTGGGGGGCACCCCCGACCTGGGCACCAGCGTGGTACCCGCCCGGCAAGGAACTTCGTCCCCAGGCTCCACCCTCCGCCAGGAGACACCGTCAGGAGGGACGGATAAGGCTGTGCACCGAGGTGTCAAACCCAGCCCCCAGCCTCCTTTCTTTGAGATGCGGGGGGAGCCCGGGAGAAGAACGAAGGGGCAGACAGACCCTCACCCCAGGCCAGGAGGCCCTTCGATATCACGCAGAGTCCTGGTTCTCCGCTCGCTCTCCCGGACTGCAGGGAACCTCTTATCCTGGGAAATGGGGAGAAGGCCCTTTACATTCTGAAGCGAAGTGTCACCGAGCAGTGACAGCGAAGGCCCAAGAGTCACTTCTTATTCTTTTCTATCCGTGATCATTAGGGGAAAATCTCTCCGCAGCGTCTGTGGGACCCATTCACAGCGAAGTGTCACCGAGCAGTGACAGCGAAGGCCCGAGAGTCACTTCTTATTCTTTTCTATCTGTGATCATTAGGGGAAAATCTCTCCGCAGTGTCTGTGGGACCCATTCACTCGAGGGAGACAGAAGCCAGCACATCTGTGCCCCCCGCCCCCCGGAGCCGACGCCCCCTGCCACCCAGCCGAGGGCTTCACCTAGACGTTCACGCCTCATCGTTTGTTCGGGAAGAACGAAATCTCTTTCCGAGAGTGACACGTCTCACGCTTCGAACAAGTGCACCTTTGGCCAGGAGGGGGAGGCGCGGTGGCGGAGACGCAGCTCGTGCCCAGCTGGCAGGTCCGACTGATGGCCGTGGGGCCGGAAACGGCTCCTGAGAAGAGCTGACACCCCGAGGGGCTGTGCGGTCCAATGTGACCAATGTGTGTCACCTCGGTGGCCGGGTGTGCCGAGAATGTGCGCGGCAGCTGGGCGGGAGGGGTGGGCACGCGGGCCCCCGGAGAAGGAGGGGACACGTCCACGGGAGCGGGGCGGATAAGATCTTCGCTCAATGTTCGTTCCCTCGCTTGTCAGTCCCGCGAGTATGAGCACCTACTACGTGCCGGGCACGGCAGAGGGAGCGGGAGGGGACGAAAATGGCCACGGGACTCACGGCAGTTACCACGGGGAACTCGCGCCCTGTGCCACTGCCCCGCCGGGGGCTTCTGTCCGTTATGTCATCCGATGGTCACAGCAGCCCTCGGGGAAGGCAGAAAACGGTTCTGCTTCACAGAGCAGGAAACCGGGGCCGAGACGCGTACACGGCCAGCCCGAGGCTATGCAGCTAGTAAGAGGCAGAGCTGGGGTCTGCACCGGACCCACTCGGCTCCCAGGGAGAGGACGCAGCGTCCACGCGTGCTTCCTGAGCCCGTCAGCACAGACGGCCACCGCGTCCCGCACGCCGCAGAGGGCATCGCCGCCCCGTGGCCAGGAGCTGCTCTCCGGCCGGGAAGGAGAGCTGTGTACAGTGACCGCAGGCCCGCTGGCCTCGGGCGGCACGGGGCCGGGGGCGGCTCGGGGCCCAGCCACACCGTGGGGCCTTGAAGCCCAGCCTCAGGGCTTCATCTTTGTCTAGAAGTCACCGAAGGCTGAGGACGCGTGAAGTCGGGTGATGACCACGCGAGGTCATCTTAGAAAGCCCACCAGCTGCTGATGAATGTGACACAAATCAACATCTGGAGTATTACGGGAAAAAAGCAGGAGCCATTTTTCAAAGGCCGCTAGCTGGAGCTGGCAGCAGACTCCAGCCCAGGAAGCCTGAGCCTGCCGAGGCCGCCTCGGGCCCACGCGGGGGGTGGTTTCCTGGGGCCCCCATGTGGAGGCTCCCCCTTGGCCTCCTTCCCCGGCCTCTTCACGCAGTCGTGCAGCCGGGTTGGAAGGGAGAGCCTGCCCGTCTATTGAGGGCCCCGTGCATGGCAAGTCACCGCTCTGCCCTCTC
>NW_006443131.1:2106069-2111388 GCF_000325575.1 Pteropus alecto | reverse complement strand
AGTGGCTTTGTTGGGGACAGACCTTTCTCTGTGCCATTGGGCTGCACGCACTGGGCTTTGGTCTCTGGCCAGGCCTGTGAAACGGCTCGGAAACCCCCCAGGGCCTCACCCACTGGCGAGCCTGAGGCTCCGCCTTCCCCATGCAGACTCCTAGAGGTTAGTGGCCCAGGAACGAGAAGGGACATTGTGACCACCCGCGAGGCACTTGGATGGGTGACTGGGGCGCCCGAGTGGCTGCGGGCATCTCGCCACGGCCACGTCAGGGCGGCAGCTGCAGGCGGCTCCCTCGGGGGGAGGGTCTGAGCGGCGTGTGCCAGTGGAACCCTCTGAGCTGTGGCTCAGACGTGGCGCCCGTCATTCTGGTGGCCGGTGGCGTCATCACTTGCTCACACCGTGACTCTTATAAACACGCTCATCGCCATCGGCTGCCAGAGACACGTGGCTCCCTTCCAAACAGGAAAACCCATGGGCACCCGCCCTGCTGTCCTCGCGGGCAGACGGGGGTGAGTTTCGTCCCCGAGGGCATGATTTACACTAGGACCCTGGGACCTGAGGAGAGGAGGGTCCCACTTTTCAACCGAGCAGGGCGGGAAACGTGCCGGGGGCGGCACGCCCCTCGGAGGCACACAGCTGGTCGCACAGCTGGCAGATACGCCCGCCGCAGCTGCTGACGGCCGCGGTCCCGAGCGAGGAGCGCGGGGGGAGCCGGGCGGCCGTCTGGCGGGTGGGGGTGGAGGGCCCATCCACACCGCCCACGCTCACACGAGGAGGCGCTGACCCCGTGGCCACAGGCACGGGGATGTCCCCAGGTGGGCATCTTGGGGCCCCCCCGGGCGTTAAGGCCGCTGGCCCTGCCCAACCCCAGGGCGTCCTCGGCGACTGTGCTCACCGCTGCCGCGGCCCCTCGGTGGCATGACCGTCCTTCGTCACGCCCCTGCTCTGTCTGGGATGTCCCCTCAGGGAGCCAGCCTTCTGCAGTGGCAGGCCGGCCCTGCCGGGGGCCTGTGCAGCGGGGACGGGATTCCACTGCCGCCTTCGAGGACACCTCACCATGAGCAGACGCTGTTCAGTCCACGGGAAGCGTGCATGATAGAGACGACACCCATTAAGTCCAGACCAGTAGTTAGAATCCACAGTGCGTGCGCCCGCTGAGTCCGCACAGCCCGAGGTCCCTACCTCTACAGAGATTTGGTTCAAGCTCCAAACCCTGCGTTATAATTAGCCGCCCACCTGCCCACTCCTCCCCTTCTCCTAAGACGCGAGCTCCTCGAGGTCAGGGGACACGTCTCGCTCTTCCCTGTCCCGGCATGGAGTGGGCAGTCGGTGTCTGCCGACTTAGGTGACTCCCCCGGGGCTGGATTCAGAGACGAGGAGAGGTGATACCAGCAAACCTCACAGAGCCTCACTATGCGCCAGGCACCGGTCAAATCCCTGCCCCGCAGATAAACCGTGAACCCCCACACTGACCCCGTGCAAGTGCCGGGATCATCCCCGCTTTATAGATGGGGAAACTGAGGCTCGGGGAGATGGACTAACTTGCCCCAAGCTCGCGCCAGAACTGGCTGGGCTGGGGCTTGGACCCAGGCAGCCTGGATCCAGGTCACCAGCCCCTTCCACACGCTGCCTCTCGAGGCGAGTTGCCATGAGCTCCCTAAAGACGGGGTCCCTGCATTTTCTAGGAGGGACCTTTATACAAGGGGGAAATTGATAAAATTCAGTTTTTCAGATGGCCGTGCAGGAGGAGCATAGCAGACGTGGGAGGAAACGTGCCCTGGACCCAGTAGGGCAGGGTCCCCGCACACATCCGATGCTGCTCTGCACGCGGCCAGGGCGCAAGGGGCGTCTGAGCAAGAAACGAGGACGCTGCCACCCTTCGGGCAAAGTCCTGGATGGAGGGGACGTGTCCTGGGCACAGCCGAAGGGGACTGTGCACATAACGGGGGGCGGCATGGCTGGGGCCGACGTTAGCGCAGAGCGATGGTTCCCACAGCCTCCTGCGTGTTAGCATCACCTGGGGAGCCCGCCCTGGGCAGTACACCCCAGGATCCGGGATGGGGCTCAGGCCAGGCATTATGTCAGGGGTCCCAGGGTGACTGCAAGGTACTGCCACTTTTGAGGACCTGGTTCCGAGTCTGCCGCGTGGCTCACGGGAGAAGTCTGTCCTGCATCCTGGACTGAGATGGTGCGTGGGGACCCAAGCCGGGTGAGCCGCCACCTCCCCTCCTCCACTGTGGCCGGCTGTCCGGGCCATCCTGGGGCTGTGGCTGTCCCTCAGTCCTGGGAGCCCTTCTGAGCAGGGGCAGGGTGGGACAGGTTTTAGATCCTGTCCCTCTAGTTCAAATTCCAACCTCACTTCTTCCGGCTGCATGGCTCTGGGCGTGTTATCGAACATCCAAGCCTCAGTTTCTCCAGCTGCAATTGGGGATCACGGAAGAAGGAATAAATTGCTCCCCCAAGATCTCCTCATCCTAAACCCCAAAACCCCTGCATATGCGACCTTATGGGACAGCGAGGAATCACGGATGCAGCTGGAATTAGGGTGTCTGATCAGCTGACTAACAGGCGCGATTCCGGTGGGGCGGGGTGGGGCGCAGGGTAATCCCAGGGCTCTGAAATGAGGCCGAGGGAGGTGAGAAGAGCCAGCGTCGGGGGCTGCCCTGTGAGGACGCTCAACTGGCTGTCACCAGCTTGGAAGACGGAAGGGCCAACAGCTTCCAGGAACAGGCAGCAAGGTGCGTTCTCCCCGAGAGCCCCCGCAAAGGGACGCGGCCTGGCACACCTGGGTTCTAGCTCGGTGACACGAACTTCTGACCTCTGACCTCCAGGACCGAAAGACAATACCTCCGTGCTGTTTTAGGCCACCCCGTTTGTGGTCATTTGCTGCAGCAGCCACAGGAAATTAACACAGGATGGACAGGAGTAAGTCAGGGCGAGTGTGAAGAGCAGGTGAGGTAGATTTTGTAAAACGCACAGCACTGTTCTCAATGCTCTGCAGCCTTTAGCGGCTTTTACGACTGTCTGCATCACCGTCCCATCTGGGAGCGGCCACTTTCCGCGATGCGTGCACCTCCGTGGGGCTGTCCACTCCTTGCCCACCGTCCCCAGGGCCCGAGCTGGCCGAGCGGTCCTGCGCCTGGCCCGGAGCGTCAGCGGTAAGCGTGGTGTCCGGGCCCAGGCCCGAGCTGGTGGGAAGCGGCCGGCCCTTGCCGGACAGGCCGGGCGGCTCCCTGGAGCCCCACGATGCCCACTGAACCGGCACCGGCCCTCTGCTTCCTGGCTCTGTTCATGGGGAACAACAGGAAATGGGCCGTGGGGTGGGGGAGGGGCGGGAAAGGAGGCCCCCAGGGACTTCCTGACCACCGGCTAAGAAGGGACCGTGGGAATGGTCAACGAGGGCCTCAGGCACTTTATCTAAAAGGGCTCAGGTGTCCAGCACCTCAACAGGTGCCAGCAGTGGGCGGGACCTGGGGCACCGTGCCACGAGCAGACGCTCGATGTGCGACCGGCTTGGCAAGGAGTGGCCTGGATTAAAGATCCATCAAGCCCCTGCTGTGCCAGGCCCGGCCCTGTCACCCCACTCCTGTAGCCGACAGGCACGACACCCCCATGTGGCCATCAGGGCCCCATCCCTTAGACGACCCTAGGCAGGAGACACCTGGCCGAGTCACCTGTCAGCAGCAGGACCGGGCTCAAACTTGAGATTCCGCATGCAAGGTGGCCCACCCTGTGCCAGCTTTCCCTTCACCTCAGAAGGGCCCAGTTCACGTCTCAGTCACGAGAGCGTTAGTCCTGGGAACACGGGGACACGGCCAGTCCAGCCTGTGCATCTGCGCTTCCCCCCGACACGTGCCAGCAGAGGCTCAGACGAGCACCGAGAACCGCAGACGGCCAGAAGGGGCTCGAAGGGAGCTGGTGCCAGACGAACAAATCTCGTGTCGGGTCACTGCTGCCGAACGGCACGGCTGCGCGATGGCCACGAGCGTCCCCACTCCCCGCCGCGGGCCCCGAAGCGGACCAGGCAGCGAGGCGCGCGCGTCCACTCCCCGCAGTGGGCGCCCAGGGACTCCCACCAAATTAGAATATTGCGCCAGCCCCGGGAACTAAATTTATCACGCAAGCTCACCCGGATCAGAATGTTCTCTGCCACAAGAGATCCTGCCCCTCACTGTCCTCCCTTTTCTCTCTCTCCAGAGCCGGGCGGGGTTGGCTGTAAAACTCAGCCCTGTCAATTCAGCTGGAAAGCCACACACGCGCACGAAGCCAGCCCACGGCGGTGACAGACACTGCAGATTTAGATAGGAAAGGCAGGAAAGATCGAAGCCAGCGAGAAAGGAGAGCCAGGCGGACCAGGCGATGCTGGGAAGGGGTGGAGAGGAGGGGAGGCCGCCCAGGCGCCGTGGGCAGGTGCCCCCGTTAAGAGCCAACAGCAGCCAGGGCGGGGTCCCTGTGGGCTGCAGAGGCCACAGGCAACCCAGCTCCTACCTGCCTCTGCGTTTGCACCTGCCAGCCCGCTACACACTGAGAGGCACCCAGCCTTGGGTGACGTCACTGCTGCAGGCGACAGCCAAGCCTCAGGACAGGAGCCCATTCTGCCAGCTCTCTGGGAGGGTGGCCGCTGGGGCCAGGCCCCCGCCCCAAAGCTGCAGAGGGCCTGCTGCGGGCGAAGGAAGGACCGAGCTCCCCGCCGAGGGCTTGGGCCGGGCACTTTCAGGCGGGAGTCGGGCTTGGGAAGAAGAGAGAGGTAGCACTGAGAGTCCCCGAGGTTCTCCGAAGCCGTGGGCAGCTCCCGCCGGCGCCAAGACGGGACAGGGACACACGCGCCCCTCACAGGCCCTAGTCAGGGCTCGTCCTGTCCCGAGAGTCCGGGGCAGGAGCGGGCGCCTTCCAGTCTTCTCGCTCTGGAACGAGAATGTCCCAGGTGGCTGCCACCTTCGTTCCTAAAGACCCCCCAGGAAGGAGAAGCTCCCCACTGGCCTCAGCCCCGCCCCCGCCGGCGGTAGGTCGGGGAGGGTGCCCCCACTGCCAACCCCAGCGGTCTCCGCCCCGGCCTGCCCTTGGTCTTATAACCAGTGACGTGTCCCCAAGCCTCCATGGAGTGCTCATCCAACGCAGCCCGGGGATCGGTCCCTGATGCTCCTGGCCCCAGCAGGCGGCTGCCCTGCAGCCCGTCCTAACCCACAGCCAGGGGCTGCTGCTCCGGAGACGGGACCCCTCCCCTCTCCCGCCGACTCGCAGGCCTGGCTCCTGCCTCCCCCTTCACCCCACTGCCCCCACCACCCCGACGGCCAGCTGCCCCCTCCCCCGATCAGGACCCCCGAG
>NW_006443131.1:2104289-2106015 GCF_000325575.1 Pteropus alecto | reverse complement strand
CTCAGCGGTCAAGCAGGTCGCTGCCCGAGGCACAGCCTCTCCCCATGTGCACCGCCTGGAACTCTGGGGGGGCGGGGACCTCGCGGGGCAGTGGCCCTCAGCGCTTGGCAGCCGAGGAGGCAGCAGGAGAGCTTATCTCTCCGCTGGATCACAAGCCGCGCAGGGCAGGGACCTTGCCGTCCCCATGGTGCCCGGCTCCGAGCAGACCTTCAATGGCTCCATGTCAAATGAATTAATCACCTTTTGTCCAGTCCTCGGGGGAGGTGGACGACCGTTGCTATTTCTAACAGCAGCAGGAAGACAAATACCTCCCCGCCCACCCCGTCACCTCCACCCCACACACACACCCAGGGGTGGTCATTTCGCTTTGCTCTCAAATCAATAAGGTTTCCAGCACATTCCAGCAAGAGGCACCGGAGAGAGCCGGTGGGAGCTCCCCCCGCCCCCGGGGCTGCGCAGATGCGGGAGCTGAGGGCGGTGGGGACAGGGCCCGTGGTCCCCCGCACACCTGCCTCACACTTCACGCAACCAGAGGCGCCAGCCGCCCTGCACCTGGCCACCGGCTCCGCCGAGGCTGCTTCCTGACCTCTGCTTCGTGGCAGAGGCCAGCGGAGCCACAGGTCAGCAGGCGCAGCCAAGCCCGGCAGCTGCGGCTGAGGGCGGCTCTGGGAGTGCTGGAGCCACGGGGCCACGTGGCTGTGCCACAACGCTCCTGTGACACAGACTGTTGGGGTGACATTGCGATACCCCAGTCCCACCAGGTGGCCAAGCACACACTTCAGCCTTCTGCCTCTCAGGCCACGAGCAGCTCAGACAGGGCCCACTGGGCCCCAGCTGTCCCAAACGCATTCCGGGAGCACCCGCTGGGTGACCACAGAGCGGGGCACACTTGGGGGGCAGGTTGGGGGGGTACATAAAACCACAGCCTGGGGGGAGGCCACAAAATGTTCAGAATGAGATTTGCAAATCTTCGAATTTCTTTCCCTCCGTTCCTCCTGTTTTTAATCCAACGAGAGGAAGGCGACTTCCCCAGGTTCCACCCCGGCTCTGAAGCCGTCACAGTCAGCTCAGCCAGGAAGCGGCGTGCTGCTGCGGGGGACACCAGGAGACCCGGGCAGACCAGAGCAAAGGGCTGACGCAAACCAAAGGAGCCAGTGGAGATAGACAGGTGCCGCTCCTGCCCGAGGCCACCTGCACGGGGCAGGAAGGGGGACGGGGCAGGGCGGGGGGCTGTGGCTTCGGGCTCTGGGGAGAAGACAGAGGGTCTTCGTGGACATTCGACTCACTGAGGCAGCAAGTCGCAGGCTCTCTGGCCGCGGCAGGGAATGAAAAGCAGGCGGGTGGCCCTCTGTCCTGTGACTCACCCCCTGGGCAGAGCAGTGGGGGCAGGGTGGAGACGAGCTCCTAACCGCGCCAGGAAGTTGGGGTGCTCGACCTGGGAGGAGACTGGCCCACCGGGGGGACCTGGCTGGGAGGCTCCGGCTCCTCGCCACAGGGACAGTCAGTGGAGGGGGGGTCAGGGTGGGGAAACCGAGGGACTGCCGACGCCTGGCTTGCCCGGGCCACCTGCAGCCCACGCCTCAGGCAGGTGCAGTCAGGTGTGGTCCTGAGGGCCAGGGGACCGACAGGGACACTGCGGCTCCAGACGAGCCGTGAGCAGGCACAGGAAGCGGGAACCAGCCCCTCAGAGGACCGGGGCAGAGAGACCAGGGCGCAGCAGGGGCCG
>NW_006443131.1:2093621-2104114 GCF_000325575.1 Pteropus alecto | reverse complement strand
GGGGCGGGGGCAGCGGGAGCACAGAACATTCTATTCCGGTGACACTCACTCTCCAGTGACTTTGGAGAAGGGGGAGTCAGTATTCATGGGGGTGGGGGGTCGGAACTCCGGCCCGAGGAAGGGAACTGCGTCGCTGGCCTCCATTCCCCCCAAGCGGCGTGCTGTCTGGCCAGCTGATGTTTGAGAGACTTCAGAGAGGTCACTTTCAGATTTTAAGGCACTGGAGCCTAAGAAGTCTCTTCGATGTTTACAACTTCGAGTTCGAGGCTGCATTAAGGGGACAGACTGCTCGCTTCCTCTCTGGGCACGGAGGCTAGGCAGTCAGGAGAAGGGACCGGTCACCTGGAC
The DNA here is from genome assembly GCF_000325575.1 of Pteropus alecto. Classification (NCBI taxonomy): domain Eukaryota; kingdom Metazoa; phylum Chordata; class Mammalia; order Chiroptera; family Pteropodidae; genus Pteropus; species Pteropus alecto. The sequence goes on along the minus strand of NW_006443131.1, from coordinate 2,103,766 downwards.
GGCCCCCCACGAGGGCCCCCTGTGTACAAACTACATCGGTCACTGTTAACAAAACCGTCCGCAGCTACGCGCCCTCCGCTTTTCTCCCCTTGTCTCTGAGCATCCATCAGACACAGGACCCCAGACGCTACCTGGTCCAATCTGCCCACTTTACAGGTGACAAAACTGAGGCTGGGAGAGAAGTAGCCGCCCGGTGACTGGGGTCCCCAGGGAAGGCGGCAGGCCCCGCCTGCCGGGTGAAGGAGGCGGAGTCAGCTGGGCGGAGCCTGCAGGTGGGCGGGGCACCGGGCTGCTTTTTCTCAGCATCCTCCCATTCACCTGGGGCCGTGGTGGGGCGCTGATCCTTCCGACCCCCGAACCGCAGCGGAGGCTTCCTGAGGAGCGAGCCTGCCCCCTCACTTCACGGGGCCCAGGGCGACACACCCTGGATAGATTCAGCCTCCCAGGGCCACCTCTCCTGAGCCAGCAGGAGAGGTCAGTGGGAGGCGAGGTGACACCAGCTTCCCATTCACAGCCCAGTTTCCCCTCTGTCCCCCTGGAGGATGGCCCCGGCATCCTGGAGCTGAGGAAGCTTCGGGAGGACCTGGCACGTCAACAAAGCCCCGGGAGGCTGACTCAGGGCCGGGGCATCCCTTCTGGAGCGGACAAGCCTCAGCATGCCCAAGGCAGCAGACTCTACACACTTCCAGACACTGCACACGCCCTCCTAGGAAACAGGATGCCATTTCCAAGTGATGGAGCAGGCGGCTGAGGGACGGCCTTGCCGCGGGCCGCCCGCCCTGGGTGGCCGTGGGACTCAACAGCCCGCGGCAGAGGCCTCGTCACCGCTGGGAAGGGCCAGCGGGCGGGGAAGCCCTCTCTGAGGCACGTTTAAATATTTAGCAAATAAACCCAAAATGTCACACAGAGATGGCCGGGGCTGGCATGGTAACCATGGTAATGCCTGGCCAGAGGCGGATCCGCCAGGGGAGAGGTGCTGGGGCCGAGGCCTGACGAGAGGGGACGAGCCAGTGGCCTGAGGGCAGAGAGGGCGTGGCCGGCTCGCAGGGGCGGCCGCGGAGACCCCGGCCTCCTACGACGCGAAAGCACAGGCCGGAAGCCAGAGCCACCGCCCGAGACCCCGTTTCCCTTCTGCGGATGGGCGGCTAAGTTTGCCCCCCAACACTCCGTCCACTCGTTGCGCTTACTGGATACCTGTTACAAACGAGGGGCCCTCAGGCCTGGGTCACGACGGCGACCCCCGTCAGGCCCCTCACCACGGACACGCAACCGGGAGCAGGGATGGCCAAGGGATGGCATCCCCGCTCCACACAGACTGCAGCGTTGGGGCCGGAGCCGATGCCAAGCCGCCTCCTGGAAAGGACAGGCCTCGCCGGGGTGGGGACGGCCAGAGGCTCCTAAAGGAGGAGACACCGGGCCGAAGTCCAGGAGGTGGCGTCAGGCGGGCCAGAAGTCTGACATATGTGTCACACCACCAAAAAAATACCAGGCACTGGACGAGAGGAGGGGACGGCATCATCACCGGGGTGGCAGCCGGCGTGGTCGCGGGAGGGGGTCTGACAGGGGCAGGCGGCTGTGACCCCTGGGTGTGGGCAGGGTGTCCTCGCATGTGCACCCCTCCGGGCACTGTCCCCGGAACACCCTGCCCGTTCCCAGTCTCTCAGGGGAGCTGCCATCTGGCCAGAGGGCGCCCATGACAGCACTCATCACGGAGGTGGACGTGAGCGTGGCAGAGGGGCCGCCCCTGGGATTTCCCGGGAGCTCCACGCCCCTGCGGTCCTGGAGCCACCCGGGTGCTCACGCCCCTCCCCGTCTCTGCACAGCACCCCTGGGTTAAGGGGCTGAGGTCCTCAACCAAGTAGGCTCAGAGGGTCCTCCGTCTGGAGGTCTTGGGGTCTCAGGGATCCCCGATCTTCAGCGCAATAGGAGTGCCCTGGCCACTGGCCCATCTCTGAGACCCGTGAAGGCGAATCAAATTCATCCATCAGTCAACCAGCCAGAGACACCCTTAGGAAGTGTCCCCCAGGGGCCTGCAAGGACAGACACCCCAGCCCTGCCGGGGCCAGGCAGCTGCCTCTCCCCTCTGTCCAGTCCAGGCTGCTTCACCCCGACGCACGGGCCTGTTCCCGGGAGGAGAGAGGACGCTCCCTGGTCCTCGGCGGCCACACGGTGCTTCACGCGCACCTTGTCTCACGGCGGTTGTTAGCCCGGGTCACGGCGGGTCAAGGTCGAGGACAAGCAGCCTCCAAGGGCGGGGGTCGGGTCGGGATTTTTTCTGGATTCTCGATGCCAGACACGAAGGACGTGCAGGTAAGTTCCAATGTGGGACTTGAGTCCACTTCCTCTAACAGGGAGAAGGGAGGGTGAGGACCCAGAACCGTCCTGCCCGTCCCGCGACAGGCTCACACAGCAGGGGGACCACGCAGCGTCGTGGCCGGCGACCCCCCTGCAGCCCAGACGCCGAGTCCCCGGGACCGTGGGTTGCACAAACCCAGGATGGCACTCAGACCTCCGCCACGCTGCTGTGGGTGAGCCTTTTCTAAACGTGAGCCATCTCGTGAATATAATTTACGTCCTGTAATTTGAAGTAATTTCCCTTTGTGCTGAGAACGCTATTGGTATTTAAGAAAAATATCCACTTTTACTTACATAATAAATTAAAAGTCTCCTCTTCTATCGGTCCCTTGTGTTTTGCGAGGCTGAAAGCTGGTGTCTGGTCACCATCTATCAAGTCTGAAGTGGACGAGAAGCTTCTGGGCCAGCTCCAGACCTTGAGGGGACCGACTGTCCCCAATGAGAGTGGACATCCCACCCCTGTGATCTGAATATGGCCGTAGCTCCAAACTGAAATTATCTCCAAAGTCCCCATCCACGCACAGGACATGTGACATCTGCCACCGAACTGTGTTCCATCCTAGGCTCAGAGACGTGCTCGTGATTTACTTCAGCACACATTGGGTGAGCACCTGCCAGGTGCCAGGCACTGTCCTGCAGCTGCCCACCCCTGCGGCTTCACAGGACAGTGAGGCCCCGCCCCAGGCCCCAGACGGGGTGTCTGCCCCGCCCACCCCGTCCAGTCCAGTCCATGTCACTCAGGACAGCCCCCTCCCCATCCAGGCTCTCCCCCTGCCTCAGGGTGTGACAGTCCCTCCCCCAGACTATGGCGACAGGCTTCTAACTAACTCATCTTCTGGCCTCAGAAGCCGGCCCTTCCAGCGTCTGCCATGCTGCAGCTAATGCAGACCCGATCGTCTCTCTCCCCAGCTGGAACCCCGTCCGTGGGTCCCACTGCCACCTACGGGACAGTCCCAAACGCTTCAGCCCCCGCCGGTCCCGCCCCACCACCTGGGACCTTGTCTGGGACACGCTGTGGTTTCCCACCTCGGGCCCTTTGTCTATGTGACGACTTCTGCCTGGGACAGGCTGTCGCCCTGTCTGCCAGGCAAACACGACCTCATTTAAGCTGAGGTGTTTTGCATACATGATCTAAATCGATCTGCCCAACAATCCTTCGAGGTGGGGACTATGATTAGTCTCATTTTGCAGGAAGGAAATCGTCTAAGAGGGATTAAGTAATGTGCTACAGGCCACCACATACTACAATGTGACAAAGAGCAGGATTCGAACCCAAGCCAGGCTACTCTAAAGTCCCCGTTCTCAGCCGCCTGCTGACCTGCCCTCCAGGATGGCACCAAGGACAATAATTAGAGCCAGATTCACAGAACATTGACCCCCCCCGAGAAGCAGAGGAGATTTCGGGGTTTCCAGGCCCTTCCCAGCTCTGAGCAGAGACGGCCTCGCAGGTGTGTGTGCGGGGAGGGGAGGGAGGGAGGGCACCAGCGAGCAGTAACGAGCAGCGTCTTAGCCAGGGACACGAGCCTGCAGCCTGGGAGAGGGGGCTGGCACTGTCCCTCTGGGAGCAAGGGGTCCCCCGAAGCACAGAACAACGGGGGGCTCGGGGTGGGGGTGAGGTTTTCAGAGTTTTGGTAAATAAACAAAATACAGTTTCCTGTGTTTTCACTTCTTCCCAGGACACAGGGACCTGAGAGTAACCAAGGTCTGACCTTTGAAAGCTCCGTGCCCCACGCTGAGGAGACCAGGGGACTCAGAACAGAGCGGCCACCTCCAAGGACATGGCTGAGAGCCCTCCATGCCTGAGGCTCTGACTCAGAGCCGGGGTTCGATGGAGAGTCGCCCAATCATGCTTCAGAATTCTTCCTTGAAACACAGGCTGTCCAAACTAACAAAGAAGAGCACTGTTCTAGAAGGTACCACAGCCTCGTGCTGTGCGGGGCCAGGGCCCGGGGCCTGGATGTGAGCATCCGGGGCAGGCGTGGGGGAGCTGGGGACACGGCCTTGCTGAAACTTAGCTGAGTGACCAGACCAGCGACCGGTGTGGAGGAGGGAGGGACGAGCGTATCCCCCCGCGAGCCCCCGACATCACCCAGGTGGGGGAGAAAGACTCAGAACACAGAGAGACGGCACGGCCGGCGAGGTGCGTACAAGGGGCCCCGCTGGGAACAAGCCCCGCCTCCCTCCCCGCCCCGCCGACCACCGGGGCTGAACCCTGGCAGGAGAAGGTCCCCCTGGTGACGTCCCACGAGACAGCGGGTCAAGCAGAACGAGGGGCCCAGCGCGGGGGCTGAGGGCACAGGCAGGGCCCGGCCAGAGCGGGGACGAAGCCCAGCCATCTGCCAGTGCCAGGCGGTCGTGACGGTGACCATCTGGGGGGCCCAGCTGGGAGCAGTGGGGCAGAAGGGACCTTCGTTTCCACCTCGAGGAATCCACTCTGTACTATCCCCAGTCCTCTCGAGAGTTCAGTGAAGTGGGTGGCGTCACCCCCGTACTTCAGATGGGGGCACTGAGGCCTGGAGAACTTGGTCATTTAAATGGCCCGAGGTCATTTAGGTCGACGCGTCTGAGCCAGGAGCCCAAGCCACTGACTGCGTCGTGTCCCTCCAAACCGTGAGTGCCGGGCCAAGGCGAGTAACCAGAATTCTCCACCGTCCTCTGCTGCCCGGAATTAGGGCGAAGCAGGCGTCAGCCGCGAGCTGAGGACGGGACAAAGGGTGCCAGCTACGTGCTGGCCTGTCTGCAGTGTGGCCAGTCCTGAGGTCACAGCCTCGTCGGGTCTGAGAGTAAAGGCTGCAGGCCCTGAGCTGGGGACGAGGACCCCAAGAGAATTACAGGGAGGGACCCCTGGCTCCTCCAGTCCCGGTGCCCGGAGGGGAAACGGCACGGAGTCGGCCCGAGAGGGCCCTCGGTGTGGGGTGTGGCCGGGCGCCCCTCGAGCCCACACCGTAGCCGAGCTTTATGACCTCCTTCTTCGGCCTGTGTGACACCTCCACACAGGTCACAGTGACATACAGTAACATGGACTCCCTCCAGGTGGGAACACGGGGGCCGGGAGGGGCCGAGGGACTCCCTGGTCTGTGACAGGCATGGGGTCGGTGGAACCTGGCCCGGGGCCCAGACCACCTCCTGTTCCTGTCCCCGTCCCTGGCCCCGTCCCTCCCACCTGCACTCCTGGCCCCTTTCTGGGCCTGACTGGACCAAGCCTAGGTTAAAGGCCACGTGCTGCATGCAGCTCCACCTCCATGAGGGAAGCTGCCTGGTGACATCTGAGACGCTCGGCCCTGAGCATCACCTCTGTCTGAGCGCCTGTGACCCCCAGAGACTGCGGAGGCCCAGCCTCCCGGATGGGTGTCCTCGGGTCACCAAGATGGTGGCCCTGCCACGGCCTCTGCGCCCAGGCCAGGCTCGGGGGCCCCCGGCCCCCGGCAGCAGAGCAGACCCCGTCCGGGAGGACATGCCCACCCACACCTGTCCACAGCCGAGACACGGAGACACAAGGGGACTCAGTCTGCAGGGCAGCGCCACAGCGCAGCCCCGCAGTGGCCTCTCCCACGGGGCCCAGACCAAGAGAAGAGGCAGGACGTAAGGGATCACCCCAGCAGCCACGTAGGAGCGGGTTTTGGGGTGGGGATGGGCTCCGCCAGGCAAAAGGAAGGGGCACGGCGTGAGGCAGGAGGGCCAGGGCACCTACCTGGACCTCACGTGTGTGGTAGGCGATGATCAAACCCAACAGGATGATGGTGGACAGACTGATAAGGCATTTCAGGGCCAACGAGAACATGGAGTCCTGCAAGAGAAGTGGAGACAGAGAATTAGAGAGGTTAGGGCTGGAGCATCTCATCTTACCCCGAGGCCAGGTAAGGGAGGAGGCCCGAGGGCAAAGGGGGGACCGTCGCCAGCCCCTCCTGAGAGCAGGGTGCCTCGCAGAGGCAGCCTGAGCCAGGAAAGGGCCTCGGGCTGGGCTCAGCAGCCGCCCGCACCCCCAGCCTCCGCGCTCCGGGGCTGAATCACTGTCGCATTTCCGGGATGAGGTCTCCTCGGGCGCGACGTATTATGTTTGGTAGAGGCGGCTGGGTTCGCTTTGCCCGTGGTGTTTAGAATTTTTGGCTCTGTGCTCAGAAGTCGTCTGAGCGTAACTCTTGTCGCTGCCGCGCTCTGCCAGCCTGGCCTCTCCGCTTCGCAACCCGAACCCCGGGCTTCCCGAGGCCCCTGCCCTCTCTGACCAGGCAGAGTTCCCCCGGGAATGAAGCAGGACGTCCCGGCGGCCACTCGCACCGCCCGCGTTAGGCCGAAGGTGGAGGGGGCAGGGGAGGGGGCCGAGCACAAGAGCAAAGCGGGGTCCTGAGCAGAAGAGGCTCGCGGGTCCCTCCTGCTGAGGATGGGGGAGGCAGGTGGCCTTCCCCGCCCCCCGTCTTCCAGCCCCGGAGCAGCCTGGAGGACCCACACAGTGAGGGGCCCGGGTTCCGAGGCCGGGTCCGAACCCTGACACACCCGCGGGCTGCTCACTCCGCCTCTCTGCGCTCAGCTGCCTCCTCTGTCACCGGGGCTAACGTGAGCGCCCGCCTCCTGGGGCCGCCATGGAAAAGAAAGGACTTTGCCTACATAAAACGCCTAGACCGGCACCTGGCCACGTAGGGGTGAGCCGCCGCCGTCACTGTCATCACCACGCTTCCTCTGCAAATTCAGGGCATCGGGTTGGGGACCCGGAAGGCCAGGAGGGAGAGGTGGCTCCCAGTCCCAAAGAAGGACAGGGACCGCGCCCTGGGCGAGACGCGGCACGAGAAACGGCCCCTCCGCTCCGGGAACTGCGGTCGGAGCCGTGCCCGGTCCCTACACCCGCAGGCGCCTCCACACGTCGCTGCCCACCCATCCTCACGGCAGCCCTGGGCCTCCACCCCAGCTTCATGGATTTCACAGGCAGAGGCTCAGCGGGGTAAATAGTCTGTGCCAGAGTTCAAAGCCAAGGCCTCCGACCTCCGGCCCCGGGCGCTGCCCACAGGCCCTCAGGCCCACCCTCCAAGGGTGACGGAGCAGACGCGTGACAACTGTCCATTTAAACAGACCCACATGACGGCTTAAGGCGATGATGGAAGGGATTTCAAAGGTCGGATGTGATGAATTTCCTGGTGAAACCTACAGTGGGTGACGGGGGTGGGGGGAGGGAGGGACACATGACTGTCGAGACAGCTCTCAGAGACAGCGTGACAGGTGGCTGAGGCCCGCAGGGTTAGGTGGCGTTGTCTCAGACGGCAAGCACGAGAGGAAGGTCAAGGCTCGGACTTGAACCCGGGACGGCCCGAAGCCGGAATCCGTGCTCGCAGCCGCCCTCTGCAGGCTGAGACGGAAGGAAAGCAGCTCTCCCCGGTGCTTACCCATCTTCCATTCACTCGTCTGACAGTCACTGGGGCCGGCCCTGTGCCCGGCGGAGCCAGCACAGGGCACGCAAGACAAAGCTCATTCATTCATTCTTCCTGACGTACACAACGCTTTCGACCGCTTCTCACCCCCCAGCCCCTACTAGAAGTCCAACAGTGCACTGGACGCTGTAGGGTCTTTATAGAGAGCCACTGCCCATCAGCAGCTTCCCGTGCGGCTTATACACAAACTCCGACCTTCTGGATGCTGTGTGGGGTCGTCCAGCTGTGGGGAAAGGTCCCCGTTCTGTGTTGCCCACACGATGGCCTAAACATCAGCCACTTTCCCTGAGCCTCCGCGTGGGTTACAGTTTAATGAAGGGACCAGCTACTCAGCACACGTGGATGGCGGCGTCTCACAAGGCGGGGGCACTGTGCTGCTCCGATCACGGGCACGAAGCAATGCAGATCACAGTCCCAGCCCTTAAGAAGGATCTGGTCTTTGAAAGCACCACCTGACGCCTGACACATGACCCAAACCACAGACCGAGACGGGGCTGCAGAGAGCAGGCAGCGAGCTCAGGGACATGCGGGCTGTTTAGGACGAGACAAACCTCCCCTACGGGACTCAGCTGGGGACAGCTCACAGTGTTTTCGAGCCAGAAATGACCATAACTTTCTTCTCAAAGGGATCTGAAGGCCTCTGAGGAGTGTCACGCCTCCCCAGGGAGGGGTTTGGGACCCGCTGCACGTTTCAACCTCTGATTTATTCCTCTTGGCAGAAATTAACCGAAATCATGACCCAAGTCCACTTCATTCATTTTCAGAGGAAGAGGTGAAGGAAAAGGCCAGAGGCTGTCTCCTCTCCTTCCAGTCTCTTTAGTTCTAAAACTCGAAGCTCTTACATAAGAGGCAGCTCCCACCTGCTTTGTGGTTTGGGCTGGTGCCACCTCGCTGGCCAGCTCCAGCCCCGTGGGGACACGCGCGGGGCTATGCAGGGACGTTTGCTAGTTTGCTTGCAGACTTCTTTGCATCCTCTCTCACGTGTCGGCGAAAAATAAACCTTCGACCGTTTGCGACAGCTGGAAGGCATGTCCGCAAAGTCTGGCTGGACTGGAAACGGTTCCTATTTGGTAAAATGTTAGAATCACCTTTACTTCGCGGCCTGAACGCCCGCGAAACTTGAAATTGGTGTGGTTCCTGGGCAGTGACAGAGAATCGGAGCTCGCTAATCAGCCGCCACGCTCCACGTGCTAGGGGTGCCTGCCACACCTGCTCGGCCCCCACTCCCTCCCACCCGAGGGCCAAAACAGAGTCACAGGGCTGGGAGGGAGTCCCCTGGTCAACTGGGCAACCCTCCTACCCCGCGACTCAGAGCTTGTCAGCAACAGCGTAATAATCCTGACCCACGGGAATGCTTCGGGATTATATCCCAACAGATGAGAGTCATCTTTTCAGCCATTTATTCCTTAATGTCCCAAAATATTAGGGCTGTGAAATAAATTTGATGGAACACGGCATAGCCCCTTAAAACCACTTCTGTCGTGAGGAAAGTTTCATGATATGATATCAAGCGAAAAACCCAGACCCCAAAACTGTGCATGTGGTATATTTCCAATTATTTTTAAATTTCTTTTTTTTAACATTAAAAAAAAAAAAAAACCCTGCGGAAATATAGTATCACGCTACGCACCGGCAGGATACTCAGTGTGCTGCTCCTGCTGGGGGGACACTGAGACCCCAGTAAATGCTGACACCGTATCACCTGTGATGCCCTGAGTGCAACGGGCGATTGCTGAGTGCTTCCCGAAACGCCTTAGTAACAGGGCCTTCGTCTCTGCCTGACACTAACTGAGGACTGACCGTGTACCAGGTCCCAGCCTGGGCCTCCTACACAAGCAGCCTCACATCCTCACCCCACAGACGAGGTCGGAATGTCTCCATTTTACCAAGAATCAGAGAGATGAGGGGGGATTTCTGAGGTCATGCGATGGGCCCGGATTTAATTTTTACCAGATTTTTCTAAATACCATACTCTCCCCTCTCTTCCAATGAACTTGGCACCTACAGGAGATGGTGAGTTTCTGTCTACCTAGCGGAGGCCGGCTACAGCTGTCAGGCGTCTGCCACGGGGTCGGAGAGGGGACTGCCTTCCTACAGGACGCCCCCCACTCTGCTCCAGGCCACCAGCCAGCCCTTCGCAGATCTGATTTCTCACAGAGGGCGACATCTGTAATAAAGCACCACCGTGGGGCTTTCCACGCAAGGTGGAGTCACCAACCCGCTTCACGGGGGAGGGAACTGAGGCTCCGGTCACCTGACTTGTCCACGGATGGCAAGGTCGGGACTAAAGAAGCCAGGGTTTGCTCCAGACCCATCTGCTTCCAGGTCCCGCACTGCACACGCCCTGCGCCCCTGCCCGCCCCCCACCCCCGC
>NW_006443131.1:2092066-2093502 GCF_000325575.1 Pteropus alecto | reverse complement strand
CTGCCCCGCCACCCCCTCCGCCTGCCAAGCTCACAGGCCTCCAGCTTCTGCAGGAGGCTCCCAGAAAGACTCCTGCCCGCCCCCTTCCCCCCCGGGCCATGGAGTGTGACGGATGTGTGTTCCCAGCTTCCGAGCCAGCCTATAAATTGCTCTCCTGGCCTTCCCTGTGGCTTCCAAAAACAGGCCAGAATCGTAATGACTACGGTAGATCTTCCCAGAGACCTTGAAGCTCTAAATGTGTTTTATTGTTTGGAACATTAGAAAAGAACAGACGACTGTCTGCGGGCAGAGCCCCGGCGGGCGCTGAATGGGAGCGGACGTCGGCTCGGGTGGGGTGAGGGTGTGCGGGTGCCGCCCCCAACCCAGCTGACACCCCAGAGCATGTGCGCCTGTGTGCGTGTGCACATGCGTGATCCATTCATGGTTTCTGTCCCTGACCGGAACCCCCAAAGGGGAAGACGTGATACCATCAAAAGTCTCTATTTACTGAATTAAGATCTACGTTTTGTGCATTCAGTTTGGGAAATAACCGATTTAGAAATCTATTGATTTAGAAATCTTTCCTGTTGAATGCGGTCAACTTTTCCTTCAATTTCATGGAGAGGCTCCAAAATTGATTGATATTCAGCATCGGCTTAGTCCCGTGACTCTGTAGTGGTGTCCTAATTAGACGCTCTTGCTGATTAACGCCAATCAACACCAGCCCCTCGTCCCCGGCAGAGAAGCCGACAACCTTGGCTGCTGCTCTCTGCGGAGGGGACGCGGCCGCTCGTCGCTCGGTCGGCCTGGGGCTTCCGCATCCGCGCCCCTTCCTGATGGCACCTTCTCCTCCGTCCACTCTGCCTCTGTCAGCCTCACGCTCACCTCTTCGCTCAGCCCCCTCCGCCCGGGGTGAGCCGCCTGCCTTCAGTATGCCCGTGGCTCCTCCTGGCACGCTCAGAGCGACTACGCAGCCCGATCCCGCCAGAAGCCAGCCACTGGGATCCGATTTTGGTCACCACGGTCCAGAGCAGAATCACTCAGACCCCCCGCATCCTCGGACAGGAGAAACAGGCGGAGCTGTCACAGCAGGATGGGAGGGTGGGCCCCGGGGTCCTCAGCCTGCCATCAGGCCTGAGGAGGGACAAGTCCCCAGAATCAACCAGGAGGGCTCTGGGGCCAGGCCCTGGGCTTAGTAGAGCAGGCCAGGGGGTCTCGGCCTCCTCCTGGAAAGTGCCTGGCTGGGGGCGAGTCACATCACACTCTTCATGTCCTCGGTCCCAACAGTAAAATACAACTCTCGGAAGTCCAGCTAAGCCTAACGGCCAAGGGCACACACCGGCCATGACACACACACGTCACAGAGACATTCTACATATTTGTTTCTTCCTTCCTTTTTTCTTTCTTTTCCCAAGCATTTCTTTCTTTCTACATGGGATGAAATCGTCCAGAAAGAG
>NW_006443131.1:2075826-2092026 GCF_000325575.1 Pteropus alecto | reverse complement strand
GTTAGCAGCAAACTCAGCATACCATCTTCCCCTCACACACAACGAGGCGGCCAGCACAGTTCACCACTGTCTCCTCCTCGACAACATGGCACGGAAAATGAAAACACAGAATTCAAGTCCCATCTGCTGCTCGCTAGCTGTGTGACGCCGGACCTGCCACTTAACCTCTCTGGGGCTCGTTTCTTTCTCGGCAAGCTGGGGGCTCTGCCCCTTGCCCGGATGCTACACAGGGGACCACAGCACCAAGACCACCCCCAGCCGGGCCCGGGCCCTGCATCCTTCCCGAGCAGACCCTGCCTGGTGTTGCCCTGTCAGCCACGATCTCTACTGGGGTGACTGGAGCACTTAGCGCCCTGAGCCCTGGACATGCGCTGAGGTTCGCTGTCTCTCGCCCGCTAGGACAGACGCCCCGGAAGGCCAGAGTCTTTCGATTTCATCCGTCCACTTCTTCACCCCGTCCCAACGACGCTGCCGATAAATATTAGCCGAATACCGACTGTTTGAATGAAGGGAGCGAAACTGTGAGACGTGTCCAGCAGATGGGCAAGTCCATCCGGAAATTCCAAATGCGCAGAAACTAAGGGAACGTGATAAAAATAACAGCTAACAGGTCACATGCTTCGTCGTAATTGTCTTAGGTCCTCAGAACAGCCCATCGGGGGCCCGGGGTGCGTCTGTCACCTGCCCACCATCCCGAGCGAGGAGACCAGATCAAACCCAGGCAAGTCAGACCCAGAGGTCTGTGCCCTCCCTCCCCCCGGGGGGGTTTGGGACACATGGGTGTCGTGGGAACATCACCCTTCCAGGCCCGGCCTGCTCCCTGACGAGGCCCCAGTCCTCTCACCGTTAAGCCTCGGTCACTGGCACCACAGATGGCGGGCAGCCCGAGGTCAGGGCTGGGGGTCTGCGTGACCCGTGTGTGCACCCCGGCCCGGCCTGATGCGGGGAGCAGGCGGGAAACGCTGACATAGTGGCGGGAACCACTGGTCTCAAAATAGAACTCACGGGGTCAAGCTGGCCTGGGGCGCTTCTCTGCAGGGACACGGGACCTGGGGCCTGGGGCCATCGTGCGGTTAATAACAAGGATGCCTGGGTCTGGGCAGAGGGTGGCCAGGAAATACTTAGTGAAGCCAGCATGATGACCAGGACACCAAGTGAGGAAATGACCCTTCCCGGGCCCCGGCTAGCACGCCGTGACGCCCCAGGAAGGGAAGAGCTCACTTGGGAGACTGCACTACCAAAATATCACGGCAGCAGCCACCGCGGGGGCCACAGACGTTCCAATTAAGGAGCCGGCTCCCTGCGCGAGGCCGAGCAGAGGGCGCTGGCCTATCATGAACTCCCTGCTGCGCGTCTGCTTACGATTTATTGTCCTGCCCCACTTACAACACTGGCAAAGATCCCATGCGACTCCATCGAGTGGTGCATTGCATGCTCGCCATGTGCCAGGCCCTGCACCAAGCGTGGGACACAGAAATAAACACAACGAGGAGGTGTGGCCCTTGCCGCTCCGAGAGCTGGTAGCCGAAAGCTGGCCCGCCCAGAAGGCTCTGCTGCACACAGAGACAAGCGCTTGACAAATGTTTGTGGGGTGAACGAGTGTGGAGGGGTGCGCACGGTCTCGAGCTGCTGAGCTCTGCCCCGGGGCAGAGCGAAACCAGAGGGCTTGTATCTCTCCGCCCCATCGGGCGGTCCGGTGGGCTGGAGGCCCGCCAGGCGCCGACAGCCCGGGAGATTCAGAACCACAGGGCCTTGGCCCCGACCCAAAACAGTTCCATCAGAATCTCTGCAGGTGAGGCCTGGGCACGGACATTTAAACAACGACTTCAGTGACGAACGCACAGGCCAGGGCTGAGCACGGCGGCTCTAAGGGCACAGGAAAGAAGGCAGAAGGCCAGGGCCCCCACTGCAGCCTGAGGACGTGCCTGCCGCGGAACAGACGGTGGAACCCACGAGCCGGGAGCCCCATAAACCGGGGAGCCCCACGGCCTTGGCGTTCAAGGGAAACTGGAAAGCCAACTAGCTAACTGGCCCATGACTCTCCTCTGTGAGATTCCAGTCTCTGCTTGATTGCTTCCAGGGACAGGGAGCTCACTTCCTCCCGCGGCGGCCCATCTCGACTTGGGAAGTCTCTGACTTTTTCAAAGATCTGGCTTCAGCCTTCTCAGGTACGTGGCCCCCATTCAAGCTAAACAAACAAATGCTTCTGCAGAGCCTCATTCTGACGTGCATGCTGTGCTGACGTCTCCGAGATGAACACCCATAAACGCACAGAGCACCAGGCCTTGGAGATCGGCCGGTTTCTTGCCCTTCATTCCGCGTGAGGACACAGGCCCGGGTGAGGCTGGCTCTGCCCCCGGCATACAGCAGCCTGTGTGGACGCTAAGTCTTAACCCAGTCGGACACTGAGGCCCCCGAGCCTATGCTCCCGGGGTCGGCGGCCCTGCCCGCCCTGTCTCCCCCGTTTACAAAAACACGACAACCCTGAATTTATCTGTTCTCCAAAAGCCCTCTGCCCCGTCTTGGAAGTCACCTCCGAGGCCTCGCCACTCTGGTTCCTTCTCCGATGAGAAACCTGTTTCCGGTCACCTGGCGTCCTGCTCGGCATGTGGAACGCATGCTCCTGGCCAGGGAGCAGCTGCAGTGCCTCGTAGCGGCAAAAGCTCCTACGGCCTCCTCTGGTTTGACGAATGCGCACCTGTCGCCATGTGTCTCATCTGAGGGTCCCGACCCACACCTGCCCCTCAGAGAACACACGCCGAAGGTGTCCTGTCCCATCCTGGCGGCCAGGGGCCCCGAGCCCCAGCGAGCCACTTACCCCTTCTGGGAGGCCGCGCCGCCGCCATCGCCATGAGGGCTTCTCCTCGCAAATATCACTGCCCCCCTCGCCAAGCCCGTGGTCCCCGCTTCCCCCAGTTTGAGACGCCTCCATTCTCTTCGATGTCCGGGGACGCTCGAAACAAACCACTCTGCTTTCTGGACGGATCCCGGTCGGAGCCGTTTGGTTTTCTCTTAGGAAAACCTATCCGGCCCCCAGAGCCATAAAACAGCAGGAAATCACTTTGCAGGAAGCCGCGTGTGCTCGCGGGGCATCCGGTCGGTCGGCCCTGGGCGCCCTCTCCCCACCCTGCCCCACGACACACACGACGCCCAGCTCCCCTGCAGGAGCCAGGCTCAACCAACCGCGAGGAACCGGGTGAACGCACCTCCCGGTGGAGGCGGCGTGAAGCCAGAGGCCTCGTGCACATCGCCTGACAGCTGCCAGGGAGCACGTGCTGGTTTTAACGACACAGCGCGAGGCCTGCAGACCCCCCGCCTCCTCCAGCCCTCGGCCTTCCGCCCCCTCCGGCCCCTGCCTTCGTCCGCACCTGCGCCCTCCAACCCCGTCAGAATCCCGAGGGCCCTCGCCCGCCCTGGCCCGCTGCCTGCGGGCAAAGACGTCTCGTCGGCACGCGGAGCAAAATCATCCCCCGGGCCCGGCGGTGCTGGGGCCCCGGGAAAACGTCACGTCACCCAGAAATCCCTCATGACGAGAAAAACAAACGCCTGGACGGCCCCACGGCCGATTATGAATCCGAATAGTAATTATTAACGGGATCCCGTTCCATTTCGCTGCTGCGAAAATGTGGCCGTTTAGCCAACGAATCGTGTGATCGCCCTGTACGCGCAGCATTTGCTGCCACAGGGTCTGAGAGGACTGGGGGCCCCTCCCTGCCCTTCTGCCCCCACGTCCCCCGGCTCCCACACCCGCCTCGTACAGCGGGAGGGGTGAGGCTCAGCGCGAGGCCCTTTGCCAAGGTCTCTGCTCCCGGCTCGCGGACAGGCACCGCTTCGCCAGACCAAAGCGGTGACGAGCAGACACTGTCGCTACCAGAGCAGCGTCACAGCGCCTGGATTAACCGCACTCATACTTCACCCCTTGAAGGTCCGTCCCATGGGTTACGGGCGGTCTCAGCCACGTGCCGCGCCCGCCCTGACCCTCTGCAGCTTGGAATTCTCAGCACCCAGGAGGCTGTAACCATGGAGAGGTCTGAGGACCAGACTTCATCTGCTACTGAAGCGCTGTGTCCTGGACGCCAGTTTTCAGGCTTTCCTGTTTACAAAGGGTTTTCTTGTGCAGTTTCCTATTTGATCCCTGGGAGACGGGGGAGGGGTGGGGGGGGGAGACACTCCCACCTGGCCGATGGGAAAATCGAGGCTCAGAATAGTTCAGTTACCCAAGGTCACAGAGCTGGCAACCCGAATTCCTTGGATACTGCGTTGTCAAAACTTTACCTTTTTTAAGGATGGGTGAGTGTGACCACGGGAGCCCTTTGGGACGTGACCCTCGGGCTCCAGCGGCCTGACACAGCGCCGAGGCCAGGCGCACGGGGCGGGAGGCAGGCCTGCCCAGGCAGCCCGACGCATCAGTGCCGAGCGTCTGCCACGACGCCCTGTGCGTGGGCGCCCCAGGGGCCGTCCCGACAGAAAGAGAAAGAAGGAGACCCCGAGAGGCACATGTCCACACAGCAAGACGTGGAGCACGCACCGGGAACCTCCTTCTCCGCTCCCAGGCCCCCGGGCCACAGCCTCCTAGACAGATGGGGACACTGAGGCACAGGCCGGGAGCGAGCAGTCTACGACCCGACTCACAGGCCAGGGCCGAGCGGGGGTCCCTGCCCTCCGCCCAGGGTCTCTGAGCCGCGGCGCGCAGCTGGGGCCCGAGCCTCTCACGGGGCGGTCTGCCGCTGCCTCGATGCACCACGGCCCCCTCGCCCGCCTGGCCCGCTGGCCCGTGCGTCTTCCCCGTTTCCCAGGAAAAGGGGTGGAGATTGTCTGAGTGAGACTGTGCTGAAGCCACTGGGCTCCCACGGGGGGTGACCCCAGACCCCAGGCTGCTCCGTGGGAGGGTCTCGTCCCGTTTGTCCTCTGTCCCCTTCACCTCACACGGGGCCTGGCACATAGTAGCAGGTACTCAACAAATACTTGACACGTGAGTGAATGAATGAATGAATGAATGAATGAATGAAACACCAAGCCAAATCCCCAAGGACAGGAGAATCAAGCAAAATGATTCCACTGCCACCTGGGCGGTAAGTAGCACCTAGCATTAGGGGGCGGGGGGTCCTGAGTCACCTTTAAGTCCCTCGCTGCATCGGCTAAGCATTTGTTTAGAACCCGTGTGAGCCTGTGGCGACAACGGCCGTGATCGAAGACCGAGGAGGACAGAAGCCCTGGGCCACCGTCCTGTCCCTGGGCGCCTCACCCTGCAGCAGCTGTGGGACCCGGGCACCGACCGCTGAAAATACAGCCGAACGAATGACGCTGGGGTTCGCGAGCCTCTTCCGCCCACGGCTGCCTTCGAGGCCCCCTGATGAGTGGCTCTGGGGGTCCCCGGGCAGAAGGGCGAGTACCAGGCCCCACGGGGAAACCACCGCAGACCACGGCAAGCCGAGCTTGTCACAGCCGGGTCAGAGCTCAGGAAAAGGACCGCACCAGCCAGACACGGACACCTCTCCACACAGATGTCCCTGGCTTCCGGGCGGCCCCTCCAGCTCAGCTGCCTCTCGTCACTTGGGGCCAGGTGGACGGGGGTGTAGGCCCAGGGGCGTGAACGGCTTTGCTGAGGAAACCCAGCTGAGCCAGGGTCGTGAGCCGTGAGGAGCCAGCGGGCCGGGGCCAGCAGCTGGAAAAGGCCAGGCCGTCCACGAGGGACAGGGGGTCAGGAGTGCACGTTCCTCCAGAGGACTCGTCCCTCTTCCCCAGCTGCCACCAGCTGCCGAGCGTGGTGGGACGGCCAGGAGACACGGGTCAGGCGGCCAGGTGTAGATGGACAGTACAGGACTGAGGTCGCGGTGCCAAAGGAGAGCATTCGTGGGCGTGGAGAATGTCAGAGCTCGGACAGGCCGTGGGGCGTCTCCTCTTGCAGGCCGGACACAGGCCTGGCCTGGGCCACGGTCACCCCGCTGCCCGGTCCGCAGCTAGACTCCAGCTCCCTACGCCCCCTCCTCCAGGCCCCCTCCGCGCACCGTGCCGATGCCACAGAGGTTAATATGAAGCGCAGACTGTGCCGCCGTCCGCCTAGCCTTTCCCACACCTCCCCACGGCCTCCGCAGGGCGGCACCGCGTGGTCTGGCCCTGCCTGCCTGTCCGGACCGCCTCGCACCCGATGCCTACCTGCCTACCTGTCCATCACCGCAGGGCCCAGCCCGTCACATGCGCATGTCCCCGAGACACCCTGCACGCGCCTCTGGGGCTCCACACGGTCTCACCGGGAGGGGCGAGTTCCTCTCCTGCCCCATCATGTTCCTCACCCACCTTCCAGCCCCGCCATGCGCTCACGGCCACCCTCAGCCGGCCAGGCGCCTCCTCTACGTGTCCTTTGCCAGGGCCGTGCTCACCTGTGGGTCTCTCCCGCACCCCCACACCTAGCACCGTGCCAGGTGTGTGAGGAAAGCCGGACGGGGCTTGTGGAATTAATGATCAGGCTGAGGAGTGACAGACCCCCGGGCAGCACTGCCCTTGTCCCTCCTGGCGCCCCCTACAGAAGGCCAGCAGCGCCCAGAACGCTCTCGCCCCCGCCTTCTCTCCCGGCTCCCTCCCTCCCCACGTGGGAGGGTGGTGGGCGCTCAGGCCGCCATCAGAGTCACATGAGGTGGCACTGCTTCTCAGAAATCAGCCACCCGGACCCAGGGGACCTGAGTCACGCCTCCGGCTGGCGCAAACGCAGGTCCCTGAACGAGACAGTGAGGCAGCCAGGCTGGTGACCGAGCTCACTCACCCGCGGAATGGGCCTGAGCACGTGTGGCCACGGCCACTGGGTAACCTGCCGCCAGCAGCCCTCGGGAGGAGGGGTGCACGCCTCCCCCCAACACCTCCAGAGCCTGCCCTGGAAGGGGAACAGCGAGTCGAGTCCCCAGACGACCCCTGGGGACTCCAGGAGCTGCGACCTCACAGACCAGCTGCCTTACAAATGCTGCTTTCTGGCTGCAGCATGAACGGGCTGTCACACCCTCTGACATGCCTGAGTGCCCCCTCCCGGTGGGGCAGGAAGGTGCCTGACACGCGGCAAGACCACAGTGGGGACGTGGCCTCGTGGGGGCGGAGGCGACTGCGGGCCGGCCCGGCGCAGGGAGGGTCCCTGAGCTTGCACCCCAGCGTGGCTGAGGACTCTGGGCCACGTCCTGGGGTGGCAGAGCATCTGAGACTGCAGCGCACCCCCCACCACCCCCGACGGCATTTGTGGGGGCTCCGGCCGGTAGGGGCCGTGTCGTGAAGGATGAAGCACAGAGGCAAACACAGGCGGGACGAGGTGCGGGAGCCTCGTGCCCGAGTGGCCTCTCCCAGCGGCTAACGCTGCTCCCAGGGCAGGGCAGGGCCGTCCCGGGGCTGGCAAGGGCCCTCGGGGACACGGGATTTCTCAGGCAGCCTGGGAACCTGGCGGGAAAGGCACTGGAAATTGTGCTTCTCCGTTTGGTTTGTCTCTTGTAATTTATCTAGTATTTCCTGAAAGGTCACTAGGTGGCGATTTCAATATCATAGAATTTGCAGAGATGCTCTGAAGGAACCGTACAAATCTCACAGGTTTACACCGGCTTAGAGGCGCTGCGTTTTATTAAAAAGCACCTATTCTGAGCGGGCTTTGCAGAGGATTTGGCAGCTGATGGGCTAGCGATCCGAAAGGCCTCGTGCTATTAAAAGATTCGCTGTGTTTTGGGGGGGCAGGAGAAGAAATAGAAATCAAAGGCATTGGCAAAGGTGTGGTCTGAGGAGGAAGTGGCGTGTGAAGCCACAGGACACTTTGTCGCCCTCCAGTCCCCAAAGTGGGGAGCTGGGTAAGGACACGCCATTAAAAAAAAGCTGGAGGCTCCCGCCTCCCCAGCTCTCCCGGGCCCCCTCCCACTTTCCCGAGGGCTCCTCCTCCTCCTCACGGCCAGATTCAATCCTTGTCATTCAAAGGAAAACAAGCCCGGAGGCCTGGCCTCGCCTGGCCGGGGACACAGCCCTATCCTCAGCCCCGACAGAATTCTCCATTTCTCCAAATGGCAGGGCCGTTTCCTTCCCATCAGCCCGTGACACACACTTCCTGTCAGGAATCTGGGGGACTGTGCTGAAGAAGCCCCTCCCACACTCTGTCCCCACCAGCATTGTCCCCCAAGCCCCCAAACCAGGCCACCAAATCCAGACAGGACGAGCCACCTGCTGGCATGGCACCTCGTGGAGCCCAACCCTGCCATCCCCAGAGCCACCGAGAGGGGACCTGTGGGAGGCCCGATCGTGGGGCCATCAGCCTCTCCCAGCACCCCCCAACCGCCCCCTGCCGACCACAGGCTCCCTTGGGTTGTGGAGACAGCGAGAGGGGACAGAGGGCTCTTCCTGTGAGGACAGGCCACTTCCGGGTCAACACTCGAGGGAGTCCCAACAGGGAGAAGAACCCAGAACTGCCCCAGCTCCCCTGGACCCCACAACAAGCGAGAGGCAGGGGGACGAACGGAAACAGTCGCCCCTTTTACCGCATCCTCCCCCGTATCTGTGTTCCCTCCTCCACTCCCCCCACCCCGCGGACCCTGGGACAGCGGCGCCCGGAGCGGCTGCTCATCGTGCCACCTGGGAAAGCGGGCTGCACCCCAGACCGGTGAAACCGGAGGTCAGGAGCTTGTTAGAGACCCCAAGGGACCCCAAACGCAGCGAAGCTTGGGGACTGCGGAGCTGGGCGCTGTTACGTCAGGAGGAAGCTGGCATGCAGAGGGTAAGTCACGTGCCTCCAGCCACAAGGGCTGTCAGCGAAGGTCAGGATGTCAGTTCACACCTCTGTGGCGCCCACGTGGAGCCCCTCACTCCGGGCTTGCTGCCACGCCCTGCTCCCCGCCCCCCAGGGCTCAGCTGCTGGTGAGCAGCGGCAAGGACTCTGGGGTGGGCTGCGGAGAGTGAGCTGAGCGTGTGCATGTGTGTGAGCGTGTCCGTCTGCATGAGCGTGAGCGTGTGCGTGTGCGTGTGCGTGTGTGTGAGCGTGTCCGTCTGCGTGAGCGTGAGCGTGAGCGTGAGCGTGTGCGTCTGCGTGAGCGTGAGCATGAGCGTGTGCGTGTGCATGAGCGTCTGCGTGAGCGTGTGCGTGAGCGTTGCGTGTGTGTGAGCGTGTCCGTCTGCGTGAGCGTGTGCGCGTCTATGTGCTAAGGGCCGGCGGGGGCGATGAGATTAGCAGGGCCTGGTCCTTCCTCATCTGACGACTCCATTTCGATTCTCTCCAGAACCAAACTCTGCCCTACAGGGATCCAGACAGGGGACTGGGGTGAGGGACACGCAGCGGGGTGCGCGCGTGGGTGACCGGGCGCCCAGGCCAGGCTGAGGGGGAGCCGGCAGGTGAGGGAGACGCTGGCGGAGCTCAGACCCAGGCGTGGATCTGCTCCCCCACTGGCTGTGAGGCTTGGGCAAGTCCCTTGCCCTCTCTGAACCTTGGGTCCCTCCCCTGAGTGACACAGGGTCTTCCCAGCCCTCTGCAGCGTGAAGACCTCCCTGCTCTGACCGTGGCCCCGTTCCTGGGCCTGAGCGCATGTGGCTGTGGGGACGGCTGTGGCCTCACCGTGGGCTTTGGCGTCCACACCTGGCTCAGCACCCGAGGACCCCGCTCACGGGGCGGCCACTCCCCGAAGGCCGAGCAGGACCTGCTCCCCGCTCCGTGGGTCGTCCAGGGGTCACCCCCTCTGTGGGCCTTCCCTGGCCGTCCCCGACGTAACTCACCACCGTGCTCCTCCTGACTCTGCTTAAGCCTCTGCCCACACGCCGCACGCCGCTCTGGCCACCTGCCCGCACTTGTCACCGTGAGGCCGTCGGGGGCGGGTCCCGGCTGGGGCACAGAGGCAGCTCAGCGCTGTGGTGGGGACAGTGGGCTCGGAGCCAGAAGATGGCCTGTGCCCTGCCCGGCCGCTCACTGCCACATGCCGAGTCTCGAGTCTGTGAGATGGGGCGGGAAGACTGGTGGCTTCACACAGCCGTCGTGGACGCTGAGACGTCACGTCCTCCAGGGGCTTAGCGGGGCCTGACCCTCAGGGTGGGACCCCGGCAAACACGCACTGTGAGGGCTGCTTCTTCTCTGTGGCCCCCACACCCGCAGCGAGCTGCTCGCAGGGCTAAGTGCTGAGACGTGCGGTGAATTGAGCCGAACCCCAGTCTGTGTGCCGCCCCGAGTCTGCTCAGCCGTTCCAGAGGCTGGAGACCCCTGCCCGCCCCCGACCAGGGCTGGCTCTGCCGACTGCCCCTCCCCAGGACAGGAAGCTGCTCACCCAGCGGAGCAGCAGAGCTTCCTCGAGGAGCCAAGGTGGGCACCCGGCACCACCCACCTCCCTGCTGGCTCCCGTACCCCATCAGCCTGAGCCCCACCCGCCCAGGCCTCCAGGCAGCAGCCCTGGGTTTCAGGCCTAAGTGCCCTCATCACACTGAGTCCTACATTAGCAAGGGCCCGGGGAGGCAGGCGGGAAAGCAGAGGGAGAGGGTCAGAGCTGGAGGCCGAAACCCTTCAAAGCCACCGAGGGGAGAGGCCCGCGGGGACCCCCAGGAGGTCAGGTCTTCCCTCCTCCCCGCCTTCTCACCCTCCCGGCCCACGACGGAGGGAGAGGCCCCAGCCCGGCCTGTAGTTACTTCACTCAATGACGTCCGCCACCTCCGCGAGACAGTCGTTCAGTCAAACAACCACCCAGGGGACTTCTCAGAGGAGCTGTCCAGTGACAGGAGGGTGGCCCGGAGGCGTAAGAAGCCAGGTCCACAGGTGGGGTGAGCGCAGGGCCCCGGCCTCCGAGAAGCCTGGCGGCAGGGGGACAGATCAGGGCCACCCTCAGGACCAGGAGGGGGTGGGGAAGGAGGCGAGGATGGGGTCCCCCATGACACAGCCCTGGGCCCTCCCCCGTCTCCCCAGCCCTCGTCCAGCCCCTCCATTATGCGAATCAAGTGACTACACAGATTTGCATAATTCATGTGTTATTAGTACGTGTTCTTGTCAGGCTTTACACAGCAATTTTTCTATCTTTAACAGGGAGAAAGAGTCACGGGGACAGATTCTCTGTCCTTTTCTCGTTAAACACAAAAAAACAGTCTCTAAATCCTAAGCTGGGGAGAGGGTCAGTGAGACACAGTCACTTCCGATTGGACCCTTCGGTCAAGAGTATAGGAAGGGCCTGGGCGACGGCACCGTACGGTCACGGGTCACACTGGCCGCATCCTGCGCACGGGGCGGTCTGGTCCCCAGCGGGGCAGAGAAAGCAGAGACCACAGACGTTACTTTTACTTCGTTCGGGGCTCCCGGCGATTTAACAGCAACAAAGCCCACTCTGCCGGCATCGCTTTCTGCGCTTTACAAAGTGCTGTCGCCCCCGCCCCCCGCCCCCCGCACAGGAAGCCTATCCGGCTGGAAAAGCGACGCTCACACCACCTTAGACACTGGAAGACGGGGGCCCGAGAGGCACCCCAGGCTCTCCACGCTCCTTCCTCCTCGCCAGGGATGGCAGGTGCCCAGGCCTGGCCCAGGATGGACGCCGCACGTCAACCACCACGCTGGTCCCAGCGAGCTCGCTGCACCCCAGACCCCGCCGTGCACAGCCCTTCCCGCAGCTCACACGGCTGCTCGGAGTGAATCGCCCGGCAGACCCCGCCCGCTGCCCCGTACTGCGCCCTGCCGGCTCCCCCACGTGCGGCCGCGCCCAGACGGTGCCACACGCCTCCGGGCTGGCTTAGCCTGGCCACTCGGCCCCAGGAGCCCCGGGCACCGTGGAGCCCACTGTCAACGAGGCTCCAGGTGGGCTGCAGGGGACCAGACGCACCTGCTCTGGGCGCGGGTCCAGAGGAGTCCCCCGCCCCCCAAGTCCCAAAGGTCCCTGCTGCGCTCGTGGCAGGGGCTCCACACGGGGCCACCAAGGCCCGTCTGCATGTGACCACATCTGCTTCAGACACAGTGGGGACCCCAGACGGCGGCTCAGAAACAGACACAGACCCGGGCCTTGCTGCCCCCCAGACACAGACCTGGGCCTTTCTGCTGCTGTCTCAGACACAGACCCGGGCTTTGCTGCCCCCCAGGCACAGACCGGGGCCTTGCTTGCTGCCCCCCAGCAAGGAGCGCTCCAAGGGGTTCCAGCAGAAAAGAGGCCCAACATTGCCAGAGCCCCGTCCCCCACCACCCTGGGGCCAGTGCCCCAGCCAGCCCAGGGACACGCTGGCCCCTCTGCACCTGCTGAGCCTCTCAGGTCTAGAGAGTCCCTCTCGGGTCCCACAGCCCTCCACGGGGCCGCCCACACCCCCGCCAGGAAACCTGTCTCATCACAGTACTAAATCCCGAAAGGCCCATTTTGACCCCCATGCTTATCCCTGCTCTGCAAGGTGGAGACCCGTGAACCCCAGCAGGCACCGGCCTTCCCCAAGCCCCTCCCAGCTCCCCAGCCCCAGGCGGCCCTGACCCCTCCCCCCCCAGCTGACGGACAGGAAGCAGCCTGCCAGTCTGAGAGCATGGCACCAGCCCCCTGGCGGGGGGCTCTCCTCTGGAACCCACAGGGCTGGGTGTCGGCCTCCTGTCAGGCCCAAGGGAGCCGGAAGACACCCCCTTCCTGCCCTTCCTGCCCCCCCCCGCAGGCCACACCAAGGGCAGGGGAGAAGCTGGGGCAGCACATGTGATAATGAAAAGCAGACTAGCTTTTAGTCGGTTTTACTCAGTTTTACACTCTCTCAGACAGTGGACCCCCACTGTTGGCACCAGAGCAGACTGCCCCCCACCCCTGTGCATCACTGTCCTTGGGTGGCCGCCAGCCGAGGAGAGAGCAAAGGGAGAGGCCACAGCAGCCAGGACAGAGACACTGCGGCCTCAGGACACCACTTCCTGCTCAGCCCCACTGGCAAAAGACGGGTGTTGGGGGTGTTGGGGGTGTTGGGGACGCCCTTGCGGCCTCCTGCACTTATGAGAAAGAAGGCACGCAAATCAAGAGCTCGTGCGTCTCTAGGGCCTGTTATCCATGACGCTTCACCACGCGCAAGGCGAGGTGGGCATTAGGGTAGCCCCCAACCCAACCTCCCGCCCCCCCCATTACGCCCTTGCGGCCTCCTGCACTTATGAGAAAGAATGCACGCAAATCAAGAGCTCGTGCATCCCTAGGGCCTGTTATCCATGACGTTTCACCATGCGCAAGGCGAGGTGGGCGTTAGGGTAGCCCCCAACCCAACCTCCCGCCCCCCCATGCACACACACACACACACGCACATGCATGCACACACATGCACACATGCACACATGCACATACATGCACACACCTGCACATACATGCGCACATGCACACACGCACATGCATGCACACACACGCACACATGCACGAGGAAGCTGCTGAAGCCCAAAGGCATCTCTGTTGCATGTGGCAGGGCCAAGGGCTGAGCCTGGGTCCTGACCCTGTCACTGCCGCCCAGTGCCCTGGCCTCGCCTCCCAGCTGCCCCCAGAACCCACTTTGCTCTCTGCCCCACGCACCTGCATTCGACCCCCAAACACCTGCCGAGAGCCAGCATGTGCCAGGCGTCACGTGGGGACGCCACACCCCTCACCTCACACCCACCTCCTAATAACCATCCCCCTTTTCAGGAGAGGTGTGGCCCCTGAGACAGCCACCACCTGTGGGGAAGGGCGGGGCCAGTGCCAATGTCACCAACCCCACACCCAGGGCACTTTCTGCCTCTGGAGTCTGAGACAGCCCCGCCCCCGGTAGCCAGCGGTCGTCCTGGGGAATCTGCCAGAACTCGCTGTCTCGTCCGCATCCCCACCCCCCCCGCCCCGTCCCTGCCAGTCTGTCACCATGGCCTGTCAATTAAAAACAGCGAAGAACATCACACCCGTGTTCCTGTTTAATCCTCTCTCACGAGCACCCTGTGGGCTAAGCATTAGCACCCCCGTTTTACCCGCACAGACACGGAGGTCCGGGGAGCCCGGCCGTCCACCGAGCCGCACGGCTGTCGGCACCGGGGTGCTGACGTGTGCCCGGCTGCTGCTAGAGCGCCCATGGCTTTGAAAACGAGCAGGAAGAGGGTGTCTCCCGGCTCCACCGGGCCTGGCAGGAGGCCAGCGCTGAGCCTGGAGGGTTCCAGAAGGAAAGCCCCCCGCCAGGGGGGCTGCCGGGCTGGCGCGGGCGCTGTGCCACCCCCACGCAGGGGCTGGTCCCTCAGCACAGCGTGAGGGGACGAGGCCACAGCCCACGCTGGGAACTTCACACATAACCCAGGGGTGCAGGGCGCATCCTGCAAAGCCCCGCACAGCACCTGCCTCCCCAGCGCCCCTCCCCCGCCCAGTCCCCACACCATCCCTGCCCTCGGCACCCGCCTGGTTCCAGCCCAGCCTCTCCCCGGGGACCACTGCAACAACCTTCCGACCAGCCCTGGCTTCCAGCTCCCCCTGTCATGGGGGGCCCTCTGCGTGGCCGGGCCACCCTGCTGGCCGCTCCATCCCTCCCAGCTCCCCGGGCCTTTACAAACTCCGCGCCTGGCTGGCTGCGAGCTCGTTCAGCCCTTTCCAGC
The DNA here is from genome assembly GCF_000325575.1 of Pteropus alecto. Classification (NCBI taxonomy): domain Eukaryota; kingdom Metazoa; phylum Chordata; class Mammalia; order Chiroptera; family Pteropodidae; genus Pteropus; species Pteropus alecto. Next base: position 2,077,517 of record NW_006443131.1, on the reverse strand, counting down.
CTTTTCTTCCCGACACTTCCAGGAAAACCCGGCTCCTCTGTGCCTCCCCAAGGACACCTGGCACTCTCCGCCTCTGGGCCTCTGCCCAGACTGTGCCTTCTGCTTGGAGTCCTCCTCCTTCCTTTCGGCTTCATGAAACCTCACCCTCCTGCAAGGCCCGGCCCGACCCCCTCTCCCTCTCGGAAGAGTCCAGAGTCGAAGCGTCACAGGGTGCCCTAGGTGTGATGCTCCGGCTCGTGAATGCGGTGCCACAGTGCGCCTGGCCTCAGCGGCGGCAGCCTGACCGCCCCCTCAGCCCTGTACTGCCCACCTCCGAGCCCGCCAGCATTTCTGAGGCCAGTGCCTGGCACAGGATGGGTGTTGCTGAGCTGCCTGTAGCATGCCCTCGGGGCTTCGACACCAGGGTGCTGACCGTCCCCCGAGGGCCAGTTCTGCCTCCCCCAGGGCTGGTCCTGAGCTCGGAACAAAGATTCGCTTCCTGAGGTGGCCACTGGGGAAGCCTGGCCCACCCACCCCACAGGGGTCCCAGCAAGGCCCGGGCTCAGCCACCTCTCCCCTGCCGGGGAGTCTGCCCCTCCCCCAGCTGTCTCCCACTCACACGGCACAGAAATGATACCCCTGCGTTTTCTGCAAATTCGTCTTCCCCAGATGGAGACTTTGGCTCCCCTCGATCAAGGAGACCAGGGCTCCCCCTCCCCCGAGGCCATCGCTGCTCCCTGTGTGTCACAGAGCATGGCCGACGGAGCCCCTTCCCCCACACAGGACCACGTGGTCCACCCACAGCCCGGCCCTGGGGAAAGGCCACTGTCCCATTCACAGACGACACCAGCCAGGACCAAAGATGCCGAGACCACAAACGAGCACTCGCTCCCAAGTCGGGACTTGAACTCAGGTCCTCTGAGTCCCGGTCCGGGCCCAGGGAGACGTGGGGCTGCCCGCGAGCAAAGCGTGGGGGGGAGACGGGCCGGGATGCACCCGGCGCTGACAGCCAGCCTGGGCTGAGCTCTGTTCCCATTCATCCTCGCTGAGCCTGTGAGAATGACTCATCTGGAGCAGGGTTTCCCAGCCTCGGGGCTACCGACATCTGGGGCCGGGAATTCTCTGTCTGGGGACCGGGAGAAGCCCTGGGAATGAACCCCAGCCTCCCCGCAGGTGAGTCAGGAACGGGGCCGCGGCCAGCCCGGCCCTGGTCCTCAGCGCCTCCCTCCCCGGCATCCGCCCCCCAGAGGCCGGCAGCTTCCTCCTCTCCCCCGTCGTGACAACCAAAAATGTCTGCGGACATTTTACACGTCCCCCTGGGGACTAAAATCACCCAGTTGAGGCCCCTGATCAAACGCACAGGCGGGTCCCCGGTCTCGTGAAGGTTTGGGGGACCCCCCCGCGGGCCCCGCCCCTCCAGGCGCTTCTTCTTCCTCTCCTTCTGGCCACTCACGGTGTCCCCGCCCTCCACCCTACAGACGCTCCCTCGTTCTCAGCCAGGGCCGGGAAGCGGGGCAACATTTGCTGTGCCAGGTCCCTGGGGCTAAAGTCAACGTCAACATCATCTCACAACACCACGCAAGGCCAGGGCCACCACCCCGTCCACCGATGACCAACAGACCTGCAGGCGGATCATGGAGTCCCCCCGCCCAGCAGGTCCCAAGACCCTCCCCCTGCTCCCAGCATCGACGGGCGGGTGGGTCGGGGGACAA
>NW_006443131.1:2045136-2075794 GCF_000325575.1 Pteropus alecto | reverse complement strand
CCGTCCTCCAGCCGGAAAGGAAGCAGGTGCGGTGGCGCCTGCGTGCGTGGTCCCCCACAGCCCTGGGCTGCTGAGCTGGGCCCCTGGGTCTCCAGCGGCCTGGCCTCTCTTTGGTGAGGCCTCGAGCTGCAGCGGCCACCCCTCCCCCACACCCCTGCCGGGTTGACGGGCTTGAAAATTCGTAACGCTTGTTTCCAGAGTTTGGTATCGCTTCAGGCTTCCTGGCCAGGTGGGGGACTTGGACCACGTAAACTTTCTGGTCATCAGACTGCTCGGAGGTCAGCCCGGAGCTGGGATAGTTGACCTTGACATGGGCATTGACTCAAAGATCCTAACAACTTTCAACAGGCTTTGAACTGTCCCCAGGAAAGAGACAGGAGCCAGCCAGGCAGAAGCTTTCCGTGCCCAGGCCCCTGCCCTCCCGTGACCTCTGGGGCACATGCCGTCCGCATTATACTGACAGCGACGTACCTCACACCTAGCGAGTCCAACCCCAAACTCCCACCTTCTCCCCAAAAGTCTTCTCTATCCCCACGGACAGAAACTCCGACCTGGCCTTGGCCTGGGCCAAAAGTCGTGGCCGTCTCCTTGCTCCCCCCTTCTCTGTCCACCTCTCCCACACCCGACGCATCGGGAACGCTCCCCTCCAAACGCTCCCAGGACCCCGCCTTCTCACTGCACCCCCCCAAGGCCACAGCCCGTGACCCCTCCCCAAGGGCCACCACAGCCTCTCACTTAACCGGGCTCCCTCGCCCTCATCCGTTCCCAACCCTGCAGCCCCAGCGATGCCATTAAAATGCACGTCAGACCTCGTCTCTTCCCCCCTCCGGGCCCCGTCTCACCCCGGGCAAAAGCCGAATTCCTCACAACGGGCGACGGAGCCCCGAGAGTCTGTCTGCATTCTGGCCGCACGCCCCCGGGCCCCCCAGCTCCCCACTGCTCGCTGAGTCAGCCCCCGGGGCCCGCTCAGTGTCCACACAGCACACACCAGCCACGCGTCCGCCAAGCCTGGCGACGTGGCTAGGGCAGCGAGCTTTTCAAACATATTTCACTTCCATTAATTTACCTTGAAAACGGACATGTGGGTGTGTGAGCTGCTTCTTCACTATAAAGCTGATGAACTGTAAATACAGACCAGGTTTTCCCCACGAAGATGCAGTGTCCGGCTGAGAGGTGCTGTAAGCTACACACGGACTTCAGAGCCTAGCGCGACGCCCAGAATGTACACTGTTGCAATTTTTTTGATTACACGTTGAAATGGTAACATTTTTACTATATTGGGTTACGTAAAAATAGTAACACTAATTCCCCAATTTTCTTCTTCCTTTCTTTATTAGATTCCCGGACAATGTGAATTTGTCCCCACCCAGTGCCTTCGCCTTGCTATTTCCTGTCCCCGGGGGCCCCCTCCCTCGCCACCTAAGGCTCTTTCCTCACGTCACCTTAGTGAGGCCTTCCCTGGGCACTTACTTAAAATCGCTGCCCTCCCTCCAAGCCCCCTGCCCCGCATCCTGGCTTTGCTCTTCAGGGTAGGATTTATCACCTAATGTCACATAATTTGTGTACACAGTTTATGGTCAGTTTTACCGACTAAAATGTTAAGTTCCTGGGGGTCAGGGACTTTTGTCCTTTGTGGGATTTTTCTGCTGCATCCGTGGTGCCGAGAGCAGTGCTGGCCTGGCATCGGCGTCCAGTGACCATCTTCGCAGTGGATGAAGCGGGTCCACTTCCCGCCTAGGCTTCCTGCTGGGCTGGACGCCTCTCTGGGCAGTGCGGCCACGTAGTAAGTGCCTGATACGTGGCTGCTATTGGGTGGCAGGCGGACCTGTCACCAGGATCCCTGGGGGACAGGGGCAGTTTAGCTGAGTCATCCCAGGGGAGGCAAAGGCAACTACCGGGGTCCTCGAATTGTCCCCCGCTGCCCTCGTTCTGCTCTCCCCACCCCCCAGGAAGGACGGCCGGCAGCCCCACGACCCTGGGCGCTTCGGGGGAACACACGCTTCCTTTCCAACCCGTCGATCTGTTCTCTACCAGCGAGGAGACGGACCTGCTCTACCTCGACCAGAGGCCCGAGCCAGCTCCTGACATTACAGTAATTAAGTCCTGGCGAGGCGGGGGCCGGGAGCCACAGGCTCCGTGCCAGGGCTGGCCTGCCGGGCGGAGGCTGCGGGCGGGGCAGCCGGCCAGAAGGGCTGGTTCTCAGCGGTCTGCTGAGCAGGAGAAAGTCCCCTCGGCTACAAGGCCCCCGCGGCCGCCACTCCTGGCACAAGAAGATAAAACCTCTGGCCGCCGAGAGGCACCTCCAAACAGCAGAGCACCCCTCGGCGTGGGGCACTGCTCCCTCTCCCCGTTCACACCGGGGTTCCAGCCCGTCACCCTCCCCTCATTTTCCCATTTCCAGGGCTAAGACAGAGCCCCAGAAACCACACCCCCACCCGGCCAGGCTCCCCCGGTCACCACACTGTCCACCGGGCCGCGACCTGGGCCCCGAACCACGCTGGTTTTCAGGCACAGTGGTGACCCATTAGTCCCCACAGCTGCCCCCAAGAGGCTACGATTAACCCCCAAGACAACAGGATCGAAGCATCGAAGCCGCTCAAGGGGGCGAGATGTGCGAAAGCTCACAGCGCGCCCCAACAAGCGTCCGTGTCCTGAATAAGATTCGGTGCTGCCTTGGGGTCACGTTCATGGAAAGGGAAAGAAGCTTCCATCTCACGAGAGGGGCACGTCTGCTGGCAGCGGGGACAGAAGCGTTAGACGCGACCCCATCCGCGCTCGTGACTTGACTTCCGCCCGCTGGTCCTCGGCTCGAGTCAACCCCATTTCGCTCCCGAGGGGTCTGCCCATCACTGCGCACAGTGTGGACTCCGTCTGGCGTCTTTGCCCAAACGTCCCCCCACCGGGCCCAGTACCGGGACCAGGAGCGAGGGAAAGCGTCTGGCAGAGCCAGGGCCAGCCTGGGCCAGGAGGGGCAGGTGTCACGGGCCCAGTTATGGGGACCCTGTGTGATCCCATGGCCACTGAGCTCAGGGAAGAAACCACAATGGCAAAGCCCGCCACAGGCCAGCACAGAGCAGAAGCCTGGGCCGCGGGGGCCACAGGGGCCGCGACAAATGCTCCACCTGCCCCTGAGCAAAGGCCGCTGCTCAAGGCCACACGGCCCCACAGCGCACGGCCGGACTGCAGCCCGGTCTGGGGAGAGCGTGAGCCGCTTCGAGGTGAGTAAGCAGAGAGCAACAGCTCTGTCGAGGCGAGGCCCCCGACGCTGACCGGGGAGGGGTCCCCAGAGCCACAGACCTTTGCCCTCCCGGCACCTAGAACGGGGCCTGCCACTCAGCGGCTGTTCGGTGAGACCGAAGCCCCGAATTCCCACATTCCAGCTGCACCCACGCCAGTCACGTCACTTCTCTGGGCCTCGGGGCCCTCTGAAGGGGAGCGAGGCTCTGCCCTACCTTCCTCATACGGTGGGCGGTGTAGGTAGGGCCCTGCCCGTCTGGGCCGGCACACCTAGTGGGCCACTCCGGGAGCTATGATGCCACGCCAGGCCAGATGGGCCCCCAGCTGACCCCAGGGGAGGCCCCCCGGGTCATCCCACCGACGCCATCCAGCTCTGAACCCCTGCAAAGGTGGGAGCCCAACCAGAGCCATGGGCTCACCTGTCGGTGGCTCTGGGCACTCCCACATGGGAGCTATTCGGGGACCAGCTGAGCGAGCCAGCAGCCTACCCCATGGAAGCCAGAAAAGAGAGAAAATGGCTAAGCCCCAATTTGTTAAAATCGGAAATCTTCTTAAAAGGAAGAAAGGCTGGGCCAAGCCCGGCAGGGGAGCCTAATGAGGGCGGCGAGGCTCAGCGTAGGCACGAGGCCGGTGGCCTGGGGCGTGCCAGCCACCGCCACTGACAAACAGGGGACCTGGGGCTCCACGAGTTCGGGACACTGACCCTAAGGTCCCCCGGCATCAAGAGGCTGGGCCAGGACTGGACCCCCGGGCAGTCTCTCTCGCCAGCAGATCACCCGCCTCCAGCTAAACGCCAGACAACAGCTCGGTGCCCAGTGCCCGCGGGCCCTCGGGGGCCAGCGCAGCCCGTCCAGCCCCTGTGGCAGTGCCCTTCAAGGTGGCTTTCCCGTTCATCTGACACTGAGTGCCACGCCTGTCCTTTAAGAAATATGCCTGACAAGCTGACTCAAAAATAACAGATGCCAATTTGCATATTATTTCACACATCATTTGCATGTTGTTCATTTAGTGCCGCCACAGCCCTGCTCAGAACACAACTCTGGTTACCTTGCGACCAGGCCTTATGGGAAAAAAAATGGCCTCCACGCGAGGCCAGCCCTGACCCCCGACCCCGCATGCCCACAGCCCCCACAGCCCTCCGGATTCGAGGCGCCCTTTCGCGGGTCTTAGAGGAAAAACGTGTCCGGAAGACATGGCAAAGTCCCAGCATTTCTCCTCCTCCCTGATCACCTCCTGGTGGCCCTCTCCCGCCGTCCCCCGCCGTCCCCCGCCGTCCCCCACCCTCAGCCTCTTTGCCTCGTCATCATGTGTCCCCTGACCGTCCTCCAGGCCTCACACCTCTGGCCTGGCTTCACGGCTTATTTCTGTTCTCCCTCCACCTGTCCACGCCCGGCGAGCTGTGGCCAGGCCACAGACCGCTGAGTGACTCTGAGTGGAGAATAAGTGGGTCCCATGAGGCGAGAAGGCTCCAGAAGCCCAGGCCAGGCACCCCCTGCAGCCCCGCCTTCCAGGGCACACGCCGCCTCCTCGCCCTTGTGCTGAGTCACCCACGGACACCCATCCAGAAACGTGACTGGCTGAGGCCACTCGACTTTACGAGGAAGGGGGCGCACTGCACACGTGCTCGCCTCGGCCACAGGCCTCCTCTGCGACACCGGCTCACACCTGTGTGGAGGGGCGGCCTGTGCACTCGTTGCCCTCTGTGGTCCTCGGGGCGTCGCTGGAGCATCTAAGCACAGGTTTCATAAAGGCACCAGCTGGCGGACATCAAGGCCACATGTGCCCGGCTCCGTGCTGGGTGTCTTGCCACCGGCAGGGGTGGTCATTCCCTCTGAACATCTGCGAAGCAGGCTTCAAATTCAGTGAAATCCCCGAGGACACCGGCTGGCACGCCACCAAGCCGGAGCCCGAGCCCTCAGCCACCAGCCAGGCCGGCTGTGCCCGCTGAGCCCACCTCGGAGAGAAGCAGAGCGTCAGGCCTCCCAGCCTGCAGGGCGCTGAGCCCCTGGCAATGACAGACAGCGACTGAATGCTGCATCAGCCTATATATACCCGGCTTGGAACCTCCCAGGATGAGAGCAGCCCCCCCCCCACTTAGCCAGGCCCCTCTTACGTCCCACCCTGCCCCACGCTCAGCTCCACTCTACCCACCCTGTCCCCTGTCCTGGCTCCCAGCGTCCCCACACTCGGAAAGGTTCTCTGCCCGTGACCCTCCCATCCTGGCCTGTCTAATCCTTCAGCAGCCACCCCGCCTCCCACAGGAAGCCTCCCCGACGTCCCAAATTGCAGACCCCTTCCGCACTGCTCCCCGAAACCGCAGCCCAGCCCGGGTGGATGGCCCAGGCCCCGGGACAGGAGTTCACTGTCTCTGCGATGGAGCGTGACATATGCACGTTTGGCGGCGGCAGGAGGCTTTGCAGTGCGAAGGGAGCTCCGAGAAACAGACCCCCCAGGGCGGGAACGGACTCGACGAGGGAGCGAGAGCTGGCAGCCCCCCTCACGGCTCTCCCGAGGCAGGGACAGGCTTTGCTGCCCCGCTAGCTGCCGGGGACAGGGCTGAACAAAGCCTCATGCCAGACAAGTGGGAAAGTGGGACTCGAGGAGGAAGAACGTTCTAGAACCAGGGATTGAGAAGCCCTTGGACGTTCCCTTACCCAAATCCCAGCAGAGGCCCTGGGGGTTGGGGCAGGGAGACTGGCCCTGCCCTGAGGCCTGAGCTCGAGCCCCAGAACCGTCTCTCCTGAGACGACACGTGGCAGAGGCCGCCCGGCCTCCTCTGCGACACCGGCTCGCACGGGCCCCCAGGCCACCGTGGGGGCCCAGAGACAGCAGCAGGGAAGCACCTCAGGGGTGTAAATGCTGGGCCGGTGAGGCTCGCTCCACAAGTAGCCCGAGGCCAGTGCGGGAGGAGAGGCCGAGGGAGGCCAGAGGCCCCAGGGCCGTGAGCAAAGGCTTCCAGTCTGGGGCCTGCAGGCTCGGGGGGTGGGGGGGCAGTGCTGGGGGCAGCGGGGTCCTGCAGTCCAGGCCCTTGCCCTGTAGGGTGGCTCTCACCCACACCCGCCCCCCAGCTGTGCCAGCCCGCCAGGGAGGGAGACGGCCTGAGCGCTGACCGTGGGCCTGTCCACAACCTCAGCCTGGACCCAGGCCGCCCCCAGGACACTGTCGTCTCTGGGTACCCGCACTGGCCTCTGCCCGGCCCGTGAACCCCACCTCTCCGCGAGGCCCCTGCCCCAGCGTTCCCATCGTGGGCTCAGGGCCCCAAACCTTGCTCTGCATCTTTGAAGAGCCATACGTGATTTGTCCAGCGGCAGGTGATGGAAGAGGCCTGAACTTGGGGGTCAGTGGCCTGGGTTCTTGTCCCAGGGCTGCCGCCCACTAGCACGGTCCGCTTGGCGCCCCATCTATGCAGGGGGCCTTGCCCGCCACCTGCTTCCAAAACTCAGGTGTGAGGCTAGTGCGGGCCTGGGCCTGCTCACTCGGTCCCTGCCTTACCCTCGCGGGCCCCCGGCCCTCGCCCTCCCCCAGATCCTGGAGGAGCTCCTGGGGGTGAAGGGACAGGGTGGGGGAGGGGCGCCTGAAACCCACGGCCTCCTCAGGGACACCCCCAGCTCCCCAGAGCAGCCTGGTCTCATTTAAAAGGCAATCGGAGGCTTTCTCCTCTTTCTCGCTCTCCCTTTGGGGTTTTGAAAGAGGGAAGAGCAGCGAGCCTGGCGGACCGCAGTGCCTTCGCCAGCGAACACGAGCCCTTCTCTCTCGCTCGCTCATCTGCTCCTCCAAACGTGCCTCACGGCGGCAAAACCGAGGCTCTCGGCACCGATGTGGCACCTCCACGCGGGACCGGGCCTCCCTGCTCGGTGAGGCTGCTCGGACCCCGTGCCCCGCTGCTCCCTGTACCTTGAACCATCGGGAGCAGAGGCCACCGCGGCCTCACGAGCCCCTCCCCGAGGGCGCAGCGAGGGACGACGAGGCCCAGGCCAGCTGCCCGACCGGCCTGCACGGCAGATACGCGCCCGGCGGTGACGCCAGCCCCGGGCGGGGCGACGCTGCCTCTGGGAAGGGAGGTCCGGGCGTCGCGCGAAGCCTTTCCCCGGGACCGTTATAAACAGTGCGATGACACGCAAAGGAGAAGCCTACACGAAAGTTAGCTGTCCCCTCCGTGGGTGACAAACGGTCGACTCATGGCACACAGGCCACAAAGGTTATAAATAAAGTTGGGCGGGAAGAGGGCCCAGCCTGCTCCCGCCCAGAGCCACACTCGCCCCCTCCGGGCCAAGCCCCTCGGCGTGACCCATGAGGACAAACCGCGTGCCTGGGAGCCCCTGGAGCCTTCACGGGCTCCTGCCCCCGCAACGCTGTCCTGTCCTGCAGGGCACCCCACAGGACGGTCCACAGGAGGGGCCTGGCCTTTTCCCACCTTCCCCACACGCCTGACACCACAGACGCCGGTGACCTGAGGCCTCGATCCCAAACATCGGGACATCCCCACAGCCACCCGCCAACCCCGAAGCGGCTCCCGAGTCCAGCGGGAGGTCAGGCCATCCCCACCCCGACCCCTGGCGCCGGACCTCCCGGAGGGCAGGCATCAGAGGAGCTGGGGTCTGGGACCCTAGCCCACCACTCTGGCCGGAGGCTGGGGCGGACTCACTGTCTGGCAATCAAACGGTCAGGGGACTGAGTCCCCTGGGTGTGCGGAGGCCGGCCCTTTTCTGTGCAGCTCCCATAAAGGGGTCCAAGGACAGGAGAGTCACAGGGATAGACAGGAGGCCACACACAGGGTGGGCAGGACAGCTGCATTCGACCCCCACCCGGCTCCTCTGCCCATGGCCTGGGTGGCCTCAGCAGGAGGCCGGGCAGGGGGCAGGAAGTGGGCGGCGGGCGGGAGCGGGCACAGGCGTGCAGAGGGCCAGCTCTGCCCAAGGCAGAACTCAGATGGGCTGGAGTCCTGCCTCGCTGGCGTCCCCCAGCCTCCCTCAGATGACTTCACGGCCTGCGGCCCCTGACAAGCAAGGCCCACCCAGGACTGGCCAGCTGGACGTTGGCCGTGGCTCAGCCACTGGCGGCGTGGAGGGGTCCGCAGCCTGGGAGGACAGGGTGGGCGGGCCCTGGAAGGCAGTGGAGTGGACGCACCTCCGACCAGCTCAGGGAGAACGTAAACGACGCCGAGGACACCCCCATCCCCACCGCCCCACCCCCTCCTGGCGCTCGCGGTGGAGACACGCCACTGAGGTCTCACGATGGCACCCTCAGCACAGCACCTAAGCTCTCAGTGTAAATCCACCTGCGAACGACGAAACGGGACAAAGCCTGGACCCCTCATTCGGCTTCGGGCTTCGGGGCAGCCCAGGATGCCCGGGAGCCGGACAGGGCCACCGCTGGCACCTGGGCGTAAGGACGGACGTCTCCCCGTAATCTAAGCCCCATCTTCCTTCCCTGAAGGAGGCCAGGACCGCTGTGCCCCAATTTCCTACATCCTCACCCTGGTCCCCTTTTACATTTACTTTGAAGACGCTCAGGGACTTGCCACCTTCCTCTCAACAGAGCCAGGCCTGCCTGGTGAGTTCCTCCCCGAGTAACAACATCAGCCAAAGACAGGCAAACAGGAAGGCCACAGCCCGGGGAGCAGGGAGCCTCAGGCAGCATGGGGGCTGGGCTTCAATCACCGGAGGAAAAAGTGTGTCCCTCTCCCCAGGGAACTGCCACCCTCAGGGCAGCATACACAACCTGGCCAAGGTGTTCGAGGTCACCCTATCCATCCTTCTGGATGGGTCAGCAAAGCCAGGCACCCAAAGGAGATGGTCACCCACGCCACCCGGGTCTTCCAAGAGCTCTGGGTTCTCCCTGCTGGTGACTCTCCATTCTAACCCAAACTTCCTGTCACAGTGGATCCGTCTTCTCTACAAGGCCAGGCCAGAGATGCTCACGTCCCCACGACAGATGACAGATGGGAGACGGGCTGGAGAGAGGGGTTCGAGGGCGGAGACGCCCCTCCCTCCACTGACAAGTCCCAGTCCCCCACCCCCACCCCGCGAGGGCCCCAGCCGGTTCTGGAGCCAGAGCTGGAGAGCAGGGGCGAAGCCCTCCCCTCTGCTCTCAGCTGCCTCATCCACAGGCCCCGTTTCTGGGGCAGGCGCCGTTCCGAGCGCCTCCTTGGCAGAGCCAGGACTCCACCGGGCCTGGGTCTGGGAAACAATCCTATCCGCCTCCAGAGGAGAGCGGCAGCGGCCTCGCCCTCCTGCGTCCACGGGGCCTGACACGGGGGACGCCAGAGGATGCTCGCTTCACGGTGACTCGGTGGCGGAGGGGGAGACGGAGGGCCGCGTGAGCGGGGCAAAGTGCGCCCTGCCACTCACAGCGGGGCCAAGCCCCGGGCACACAGGAAGTGGCCGCTGGCAGCTGAGGCGAGGAGGGCCTGCCCAGGGCCTGCCCACTGCAGGCTGCCCGAGGCCAGGGGCTCGGCCACCTAGGCGCAGGGGAAGCCGGCCCCTCGGATCGGCGCCCAGGCCCTCGCCCAGTCCGCTCTCTGACTCTGGGGAAGCCTGACCCCCTGAACGTCCCCTCGAACTCCACCGCATCAGGTGGCACCTGCCCCCAGCCCCTCCCCGGCCAGCAGCACCCTCCCACCGCAGAAGACTCCAGGCACAGACCGAGCCCACACCAGGAGCCGTCCCTAGGACGAGCCTGAGCAGGGCGGTCGCTGGAGGATGGGGTGCTGTCTCACCCGTGCCCCCTCCCCCAGCACTCGGGCCTTCATCAGTTTCCCCCACCGAGGGTTGCGGGTCCCTAGTTGGTGCCGGGAGGGAGCCGGGGCTGTGCTCAGGGCGCTGCCAGGCTCGCTGAGGGGGGACGGCCCCCTTCCGCTGCGTGCCGGGCGGGAGAGGCGGTTCCGAGAGGCGGTTCCGAGCCGCAGGCAGCGAGCAGAAGGACCTGCAGACTCAGGCTCACTACGGGGATGACTAAGTGAGCTGTGATTCCGGGGAAACCCGCTCGCGCGGCTCGCGAGGGCTCAGATCCCCAAGCGCCCAGGAGCCGCTCGGCTGGGCGGCCCCTCTGAGCGGCCAGGTTCCTGGGGGACCCTCCACCGGGGAGTCGCGCTCTGGCTAGGAGGTCTCTGACAGGTCTGCCCAGCGTCTCCAGACGGCCAGCGCCGGGAGAGCCGAGGCTAGGGCTGGGGGAACCCGATCGGCACCTCCCCGTCTCAGCGGCCGGGTCTCAGCGAGGAATGTGACAGTCTCGCAGCAGCTGTGCCCAGCCTGCAGCAAGCTCTATTTGAAACCTCCAACAGCTGAACCCTCCCAGCTCCCAGGGCCGGCCAGCCACCCCCTGCCCCAAACGACAAATAAGTGAGAAATGCAAGCAACAAGCAGGCACGCACGCGCGTGCTCACACGCACCCCAACAAACTGGGGGTGAAGGGCAGATGGGAAAAAACCCACTCGTTCCAGGACCCCCCCAGGCAGAGCGGGACAGACGCGCACCTTCCTCCACCCCCACCGCCCCGGAGGCTGCGAGTCCCAAGCCCCCTCTGGTGGGAACCCCCTCCTCTGCCTCGGACTGGACGAGGCTGGAGCAGACTGGACGGAGTGGGAGGGGACGCCGGGGAAGCCCTGTCATCCCATGGGAAGGAGAGACGCCCCCCCACCCCCCGCTGGTGCCAAGGCGGTGCCCAGCTGCTCCGCCCGGGAAACACCTGTAGCCATTTTTATCAGGGGATGTTTACGAGGCGGCAGCAGCTTTATTCTGAGTCCTCCCTCCCGAGGCAAAGGACGCTCGTCCCCTCCACCTGCGCCCTCACCCTACGCCCCCGGGAGACGCGGGTGCCGGGGCCTCGCCGACTTCGCCCTTAGTCTCCCAGGGACGAGGAGGGAAGCAGGAACTTGGGAAGAGAGGGGACAGACGGAGAGAGAAGGGGCTGGCGTGGAATCCCCGCCCCCCACCCAGACATGCACTTCGTTTTCATCCTCGGGAAGATGGAGTGGCGGGGGGCGGGGCGGGGGGCGAGCAGGGGAGTCGCGGGCGCTGGCGAGCACGCCGAGGCGGCGTGTGATTAACTGGCGCGTCAAGTGCTGGGTTTGCTCTAGGACGAGTGAGCCGGGAGGAGAAAGGCTTCTTCAGAAGGGGCTCTGTCCTCCTCCCAGCGCGGAGCCTGCGGATCAGCCCCGGCGCGAGAGCGAGGAATGCGTCCCCCCCACCCCGGGGTGAGGGACGGAAACCAGGGGAAGTTAGCGCTCGGGATCAGTGAGCCGCCGCCGCTCCCCACGACCGCCTCCCCCCCAGGCTCTCGCTCCCTCCCCACCCCGCCGCTACCTACATATCCCTTTTGTTCGAGGTACGAAGAGAAGCCGCAGCCCTACCTTTGAGTACAAACCCCAGGAGAGCTCGGTCTCTATCACCATAACAACGATTCCAAACATCCCAAAAATGAGAGCATAGTCGCTCAGCCGCTTTCTCTTTTCGAACAGGGCCCTCCTGTGTCCCAGCTTATAGCCGATGTTTTGGGTTTTCCGCTTGTTGGCTTTGGGGAAGGTGGTGCTGCTGGGGGCGGTGCCGGCGTGCTGGTGGTTGTGGGTGGCGTTGGGGTGATGGAGCAGGGTCGGGTGGGCATGGCTGTCCTCCCGGGAGGAGATGACGATCTCGGGGGGATTGCCGGGGCTGAAGAGCTGCAGGGGCTGGCCCTCCGGCTCGGCCTCGATGAGGTTCCTGCGGGAGGTGCTGAGGCGGCTCAGGGGCTTCATCACGCCCCCACTGTACTTGCAGGAGCTCATAGCGATCTCGGTGAAGGGGTTGCTGTCCCGCCGGTGTGCCAGGGGGCTGGCCTGCCGGTGCCGGCCGCCACCAGCAGGCCCACTTGTGGCTGTGGAGCTTGGAGAGTGGCCAAGCAAGTGGTCATTGAGGTTGAGCTGGCTGCCTGGCCTGGAGGAAGGGTGGAGGATGGCGGTGGAGTTGGCCAGCGGGGGGGCCCTGAGAGCGCTGGGGGAGCAGTGCAGCAGGCCGGGGTGCACGGGCTGGCTCTGGGGCTGGCCGAGCGGCGACAGGGGGTGCGGCGGCGGCTGAGGCTGCCGCTGAGGCTGAGGCTGCAACAGGGGTCCCGGGGGCTGCTGGGGGGCTGCTGGTGGCGCTGGCGCTGGCGGCGGCGGCGGCGGCGGCGGCGGCTGCTCATCTCCGGAGGGTGGACAGGGGCACTTGGGGTCCTCATCCAGGTCCCCCACCCCCGAGTCATGGAAGTGCCCAGAAGTGTCCATCTTGGGGCCTGGCTGGAGTCCGTGCAGCACAACCCCCCACCCCAAAGCCACCCTCGCTCCACAGACGTCCTCAAAGAGAGCCAGGCATCCGCGCTCCCAGCCGGCGCGTCTCGGCTCCAGCCCTCTCTCCGTGGCTCGCGTCGGCTCTCTGGGGCTGCCCGGGGTCCAGACGCCGCCGGTCAAGCATGCGTGGCCCTGGGCAGGGAGCGACGGCAGGAGGGGAGCTTGGAGACAGAGGAAGAAGAAGAGGGGAGACAGAACTCCGTCCCGGGAGGTGGCCCCCGGCGGCGCGCGGGGCCGGGCTCCGCTCCGCTCCTCGCTGGCTCTACAGCTTGGCTCGCTCGCTCCTGCCACTTATATTGCAAGCCCGGCCCCCTGCTTAGCCTCGGGCCTCATTGGCTCGGCTTAACTCTCCCACCGCCCCCGGGCTCCGCCCCCACGCAGGCTCCGCCCCCGGGGGGGCCGGCCGCCGGCAGCTCCCAGCCCCCCCACCGCACCCCGGGGCCCCGGCCGCGCAGGGAGGGCTGGGAACTGTAGTTTGCGCTCCCAGCCCGGAGCCGTGAGGCTGCCCTCTTCCCTCCGACAGGTAAAACCCGGGGGCCCACGAGCTAAGGGGTGTCCGCGCACGCGGGCGGAGGGAGGAGGTGCGGGGGGGGGGCTGCGGAAGGAGGGGAGCCGGGCGCCCCGGTGCGGGAGCGGGAAGCGGGGAGGACGGTTATGAATGGCCGGGGTCCGCCACAGGCTTTCACACGCGTTCCCCAGTTCCAGCCTCCGACCACCCGAGGAGGTGGGCGCTGTGTTCCCATTTGACAAACCCACGCTCAGAGGGGTTGAGTGACAACCTCAAGGTCACAGAGGCAGAGGGCACCCCCCGGCCCTGCCTCCAGGTGGGTACGCTCACCTACTGCACCCCCGGGGCGCGACGTGTGTGCAGGCGCCTGTGATTCCTAACGCTCACATCAACCCCATGAAAATGATGTCATCGTTCTACAGCTGAGAAAAAAGATCGCTGAGCCACAGATTAGTAACTTGCAGGTATCACCCAGCTTGTAATTAAGGATTCGAACCCAGGGCCGCGTGACCCCACAGCTCCTCTGCCGCCTCCCGGATGCCTTTCCACTGGGATGCTCAGTGCAAAGTGCTTGCTCCAGTGCCGGCTGGGCAAGAGCCAGAGGCAGGCTGTCGCGGAGGGACCGCCCCCCCCAAAGCAGGATGTGTGCGGGCCCCGGAATCCAGCTGGGCACGGAGTCACCAGAGGGTCTGGCAGGAAGACCGAAGACCCCCGAGGTCACTGCCCACCTGATCTGCCCCGTGGGGCTCTGAGAATCAGAGCTGGGAACAGCTGCTGGCTCCCCGGGTTCAGAGCCATCATCAAGAATTTACTAGGCTCCCGCTGTTTGCAGAGGGGGTTCCAAAGAGATGGACCAGAGCTGAATTAATTTCCATTGCTAACTGCAGCAGACTTAGGGAGCAGGGAGGAAGGCAGCATTATAGGAGTCCCCTGGCACGCCCGGGT
Source organism: Pteropus alecto (assembly GCF_000325575.1). NCBI lineage: Eukaryota > Metazoa > Chordata > Mammalia > Chiroptera > Pteropodidae > Pteropus > Pteropus alecto. The sequence continues at coordinate 2,061,803 of NW_006443131.1, read as the reverse complement.
TTTAAGAGGGAGGCACCCCCCTTGCCTGGCTCCTGCTTCCCCACTATTCCTTGGCCTCTGTCCAGCTGCTTCCTGGATAGGAAGGGGAGCGAGGGAGAGAGCTACGTGTACGTACACACACACAGGTGCATGCACACAGGTGCACACACCCTGGCCCACACACGGACGTGCTCACACACGCACACACGCACACACACACACACGCACACTCTCCGAGCGTCTACAGCAGCTCCCCTGGATGGTGAGCACCCAGTGCCCAGCTCAGGGAGGAGCAGGGTGCCCACCAAACGAGCCCAGAGCACCCTCTGCACACCGGTTCTCCGCAGCCCCTATCAGCCCCGATGACGGGGAGCTACAAGTCCCCATGTGCAGGCGCATGTGCAGGCCCCAGACACCTGAGGAACGGCAGTTACTCGCACACGGCACCCTTACTATCATCGATGGCGTGGTCGCTCCTTCTCCCCACCCCCCACTCCTGCGGGTGACCGCGTTGGGGCTCAGACACGAGCCTGGGGTCCCGTGTCTCCCATGACCACGCGGGCCCTCCAGTGCCCCCCTCGTCCCCCCTCCAGCATGCTCTGCCTCCCCTCCCCTCTTCTTGACTTCCCTCCCTGCGTCCCCAAGCAGAGTCACCCATTTAGTCCGGTGCTCCAGATCGTATACCGGGCTTCACTATGTCCTAATAAGTCATGGCTACGTCGTCAGTCGCAGACACGTGCCGGTCGTGTTGGTTCTGAGTGCCGGCACAGCATCTGGGCTGCGACGTTCTGGGCCCACTCCAGCACCACGGCCCGTCTCTGCCTCCAGTTCTGGCTGTGCCAGTCCCCAGTGGGGACGGTCAGAGTGAGCCCTGCCATCATGGGTGGGGATGAGAAACAGCCGAGTGGGGCCAGGGGGGCAAAACTGTGCCAGAGCCAAAGCTCGACCGGAGATGCAGCTGGAAATGGGCTGGAGCTGGACAGCCAATGCCGCTGAAGTGGTCATGGCCAGTGCCACCGAAGCAGTCACAGCTGACCCACTGGACGGGGAGGAGAACCAAGTCACGGTGGGAGCTTGGGCTCCAGAGTCGGACGGCCCAGGCCGCAGTCCCTCCCTGCCATGCGTTGGCTGTGTGACCACAGGGAGGACCCTGGGCCTCCCACCCAACTCAGTGGGACCAGGGGCCCTGCCTCATGGGGTCGGGAGGATCGGGTGCAAATTGGGGCGTGGGCCCTGAGGCCCTCGGCAGCATGGTGGAGCCGGCTGGAGCAGGCGCACAAAAGCCAGCTGTGCACATCTCCTCCCAGCCCCACATCCTGTGACGTCACAGTGGGAGCATTTACACCCCAGGAACTGGCAAACCCTGCCCAGCAGGGCTGACTCCCTGGCCAGCCAGCTGCTGACTCCCTGCCGGCTGTTAAACATTCCCCAGCAGGCTCTGCCCCTCCTCTCATATCGTCAGGTGCACGGTGTGCCTCCCCCCTCCCCTAGCCACCATCCGGCCCTTCCTCCCGCCCCCTCACCAGCACAAGCTCCGCCATGTGCTCGCTGTGTGACCGTGGGCCGATCACTTAACCTTTCGAGAGTCTAACTTCCTTAGCTCCCACCGGCAGTGCCGGTCACATGCTCTGTCACTGTCAAATGCCTAAAGGGTCAGTGTATCGACCAGGAGCCCCTCGGCCACAGGACCTGATCACGTCCGGCTTTCCATCCCGCCCCACGGACCCTCTGCTCTCGGGTGTCTGCCCGAGCCTCACTGTGGGGAAGAAGCCCCGACACTGCCCCTCACCCCCGGCTAGAAACACGTCTTCAGAACCACCCACGAGTTGGAGTCATCACCCATGTTATAGACGAGGAAGCTGAGGCATTTCGCAGATTGAAAAACTTGCCCACAGTTGCCAACTTGTAACTAGTGGCAAAGCTGGAGTCAAACCCAAGTGCGTCTGACCCCCCGGCCCACACACTTCCCTGAAATGCAAATCACCAGGGTTCCGTCTTCTTGGCACAAACATCGCCACCTGCCTCACACGGCCAGCCCCCGGGAGAGCACGGTCTCACCGCAGAGACGAGCCGGACTCACCAGGGGGGACGGAGAATGCAGCAGGCGTCCCAAAAGGTGGCCTAGACCACGGAGCACGTTGCAGGCTGAGGGCAGTCGCCGGAGGCTCCTCGGAGGTGGCGGGACCCGAGCCACACTTTGACGGACGGGCTCTTCCTTCGCGTGAACTAGGCCCCTGTGGGCTACAGAGATGAAGGCCAAGGGGGTGTGGGGGAGCGTCCCAGCCCAGAGAGCACCGGAGCCCCTCGCCAAGCCCGGCAGGGCGGAGGCAGCCGTACCAGCCCCACGGCGACGTGCTGCGCTCGGCCCCGGCCCCTTCCACGTGCGCTCCTCACCGCTTCCCTCTGAAAGCTCCAGGAACCCCGGCTTCTCAGGGCTCCCCCGAGAGACGATGCCATCTCACCGCTCACGCTGTCCCTTCTCCTGGCATGTGCTTCCCCTACACGCCCACCCGACACATTTCTGCCCTTCAAGATGTGGCTCACGGGTTCTCTTTCTGGGAAACCTCCCCCCAGTGCCCCGAACCAGACCAGGGGCCCCTCTCTATATTCAGCACCTGGGGCTCACCTCTGTCCCTTCTTATCAGGCGGTGTCTTGCCACCTGGACTGTGACCTCCTTGAGAGCAGGGGCGAGTTCTCCACCACTGGATCTGCAGCTCTGCACAGAGCCTGGCACCTAACGGATGCTTCAGAAAGATTAACTGTGCTGAACTTGAACTTGAACTGAACTGGGAGAGGTCACCTGGGGGCAAATGAGAGGAAGTAGTTGTACTTTCCACAACAAATAATAACAAATCCCCCACCAGTAAAATGAGATAGATGATTTCTAGATCGCTCAGCTTTAAAATTCCATAATCTGTGCTCTGGGGAACTTGTTACCCCCAAAAGGTAGAACTGACTGAAAATCGGTTTAAGAAAAGTAATTCTTTGTGGTTTATATGGCTGTCTTTCCCACCAGGCAATGAACTCCTTGAGCACAGAGAAGGGGTCTAATTTTTTTCTGTATCTCTGGTACTGAGCAGGATACCTAGTCAAGGAAATACTCATTAAAAGTTTATCAGATGGACAAATGGATAGATGGATGCATGGGTGGATGGATGGATGGATGGAAGGAAGGATGGAAGGATGGACGGATGATGGACAGATGGATGGATGCATGCATGCATGCATGCATGGAGAGATGGAAGGATGGATGGATGGAAGGATGGATGGACGGATGACAGACGGATGGATGCATGCATGGGGGATGGAAGGATGGATGGATAGATGGATGAATAGATGGATGGTTGGGTGGCTAGATGGCATTTAGATACAATGACAGATAATAGTAGTTTTTTTAGAAAAACCAGTGATGTTTAAGGGATATCTTTAACCTTCCAGGTGCAGACAGTGTCAGTAAGGTCAGCCACGCCCTCCCTCAGACCCTGGACGGGTTGGGTTAGAGAGAGCTTGGGCCGAAGAGCTCATGGGCCCATCCAGGTTCCTGTTCTTGTCTAGGAGTCTGGTTACTGGATCAGTGAATGCCTTAGTAATAAAAACGCCCCTGAGTTTGCATAGCACGTCATAGTTTTCAAACTGCTTCCACATCGATGCTCCATTTGCCCTCTGGCAGCCCTGGAAGGCAGGCCAGGAAGGCTCACTGCTCCAGCCCTTACACTCACCCAAATCAACCAGCGTTTACAAAGGTGTAAGGGATTCGCTCAAGGTCACCAATTAGTCATAGATTTGAACCTGCATCTGTCTGACCCCTGAGCCTCACCCTTGGAGCCTGGGCGGGTCCAAAGTTCTGCTCAGGGCTGCCGGTGGAGAGAGCCTGTCAGCGCCCCCACCTGGGTCAGGGGTGTGCCCCTCCCCCCGCCCCCACTGCAGTGTGGAGGACGGCACCCTGCCCCCCTCTCCAGAGATTCCGCTCCACGAGGGTGGGATTTTTGTCCATGGGGTTCACTGCTGAATCCCAAAAGAGTGCCTGGCACAGAGCGTGCTCTCTACTCAGATTAACTGAATAAATGAATTTCCTGGCCCCAGTCGGAGAAAAATAAATGACCTCTGACAGTTCCCCAGACCCAGAGCAGGCACCTGAGCTGCCCGAGGGAGGGCTCAGACCTAGGGCAGCCACAGGGCCCGGCGCAGGAAGGGGCGGCGAGCACCCCGGCTCCCCTCCTACAGTGAGGGCAGCGAGCAGCCCACATTCCCAGGGCCCGGCTGCTGCCTTGGGCCTGAGCCTGAGCCGCCGGCACTGCTGGCTCTTCTCCAGTGGCGGCTCCCGCAGGAAGGTACCGGCGGCTCATGGGCTCTGAGACGAAGCCCCAGCGGGCCGATGCCTAACCACGGCTCCCACACCTGGGGCAGCAACCTGTGGCGGGTTTGCGAGGAGTGTGGCGCCCTCTGCTGGTAGCATGCGCTCCTGGCACCCCGGGAGGCGGTCGGGGACGTTCGGGAGCCTGTGCCCAGCCTTAACTTTCTGCCTCTTTCCATGGAGACCCGGAGATGCCGCCGGTGTCAGGTAGCCCCTGTTTGTCATGTCTCTCGAGTTTTACCCCGGTCGTCAGTCCCAGGGGAGGCAGCCTGGTTTATGAATGAGAGGGCTGGAAAGGACCACAGAGACGCCTTCTCATGAGCAAGAAGACCTCCCAGAGGTGGCAGGTGACCTGCCTAAGCTCACACGTGAGTTAAGGGCAAACCTGGCACCCGAACCCAGGTCCCCTTGACATGTCCCTTTCGAGGGGCCTGTCATCTCTCAGCTGCTGTTGGACATGCAGCAGCACAGCCCGCCGCATCCCCTCCCCCCACCGGCTCACCGCATCCATCCCAAACCGAAGCGCCCGGCTCCGTCTGCACTCCAGGTCGCTGCCGTTCGGGGGACCCGGCCCCCCGCACCACACCACGCGCATAGGCTGCCGGGGCCCAGGGCCTGGGCGCCCAGCACGCCGACGTGAATAATGCAAAAGGGCAGGCATCTCGCTCCGCCCTCTCCGCCTGCCTCCTCTCCCGGTAAAGGTGAGAGCCGCAGGGTTGCTATGGACACCGCGCTGGGGCTCTCCCTCCTCGGTAATAATCTGTAGCCGCCCTCCCTGCTGGAGCCAGAGTCTCTAATTGCCAAGCCCTGGAGGCAGCGGGGTGCATCGCAGCCGGAAGGGCCAGGGGATTAGATGGGCTAAGGGGGAGGAGGGAGGACAAGGTGGAAATCACCCCAAATTGGAAGCAACAAGCCGGACCTGTGTAGGTAGATTGACAAAACCGATGTTGATTTAGCCAGAATTAGAAAAGCGATGGTGTCTTAACAGGCTCGCCGTGGAGCCGGACACTTAATCACTGCGGCCGGCGGGTGGCCGGGCGGGAAGCTGAGAGGAGCGGGGAGGAGGGGGGAAGGAGAGGCCCGTGGCTGGGTGCGTGGGCCGGGCCCGCAGGACAGGGCCTGGCCAGGCCGGCTGGCACCTACATGAGAGAAACCGTGGGCCCAGGAGCTTATCTGAGCCGGACTCCCGGCCACTCTGCTGCCCTGTGGGCAGAAGCACCCCAACTGTCCACTGCCACACAGCCCCCCTCATTTATCCTCACCAGGTGATCAGAGCTTCGTCACCACTGCTAGTGTCCCCACCACTGCTAGCATGAAAATAGAGCCTGCTTCCCTGATTAGGCTCCCCCCATGTGACCAGAGACCTGTCACTTCTAATCCCGACCCTTTCATAAGGACCAAAGCATATCACGCCTATGAACGTCACCTCCAAGGGACCAGAGCACTGTCACAGCCGTGCCTGTCCCCACCGTGAGACCAGGGTTTTCCCCCACCATTGGGCTCTCCGCCAGGAACTGAGAACATTGTCACCTGTATCCATGTCCCACAGCTGCCCACCTTCACAACAGATTAAGTCACCAAGACTACAAGACGCCACCCAGCCAAGTGGACGGCAGGGGCCGGTGGGAAGCATCCTTTCCCTGTTTCCCACCGAAGGCCGCACGCTGCAGGCCCCCGCGGCCACGGTCAACCTTTAAAGAGAGAGCCTGTGGGCGAGCACAACAGGCCCTACGGGTCCCTGAACACACGCACGGTGGCTGGGGCGGCCTCCTGGGGGCCGTGCCTGTCTCAGCGTGGCCATGAGGACAATGTTAGCTTCGTTCCACGCTGGCCGTACCATGCAAAACCCACACACACAGGCATTAATCCTGGAGGAGGAGCGCGACTGGACTAGGGGAGCCAGCTCCATCCCTAAAGACCCTCGAGGAAGAGAAAGATGTAGGCAGACGTAGGTAGGTGTAGACGTGGGTAGGTGTAGACGTATGTAGATGTAGGTAGGTGTAGACGTGGGTAGATGTAGGTAGACGTAGACATAGGTAGACATAGGTAGGCATAGACGTAGATAGGTGTAGGCATAGGTGTAGGCATAGGCACGGGTGTAGGCGTAGGCATAGGTGTAGGCGTAGGCACAGGTGTAGGCATAGGCATAGACACACGAACATACATACACATGTATAAGATTGAGAGAGGTGGAGGGAGATCAAATCCCCACATTTACCAATATTTCTCCTTTTTAAATTTCTGCCATTAAATCCAATGAAGCAGAACAGACAGTTGTCCCTCCCCTGATCCTGCCATGGAAACTCCAGGGCTCACCTGGAAACGAGGGCCACCAGGTCACCCCAGGAAGTGGGTGCGGGGCAGGCAGCGAAGCTCACTCCGACACCGACCTTATAACGGGTGGAGCTCCCGCCCACACCTCCGGGACGCCGCGGCTCACTGCCTGTCGTGGACCACGGGGACACTCAGAGAGAGGCCTGATCACAAACGCTGGGGCCGGAATGCCAACCCCGTACTCCGGATTTCCGGCCTGCCTGTCACAGGACGGGCAGGACACCCCGCAGGGCTGGTACCAGCCCTGGGCAGTGGCTCAGAATTAGGCTCCACCGGCAGTTTGGGGGCACCTACCAAGCTCTGGGCACCGTGCGGCTGTGTCCCACTAACTCCGCGACACCCCAGGAGGCAGACCTCGTCGTCTCCGTTTCACAGAGGGAAACTGGGGCTCAGAGAGGCCTAGGGACTTGCCCAAGAATAAAGAAGTGAGTTTCGGACCCAAAGGCCCAGCACCTCGTCTTCACCACTGCTTTCTCGTCTGGCCATCGGGACAGGAGCGAGATGAGGCCGAACACCCCAGAAGGAAAACTTGCCAGTGAGAAGCCATCGCTCAGCCCGGGGAGCTTTTCCTGCAGTACAGGGACCTTGCGTCCTCTGACGGCTTCTAAACTGTGTTCCCAGAGTTGACTTTGTGACAAACGATCCGTCCCTGTCGCCCTCCGCAGGGGCTCCAGGGCAGCCTGGCGAGGGCTAGTCCTCTCTCGGCACCTCTTGCCCCTGAAAACCCAGTGACGAAGCCTCCTGGGGGCCCCAGGAACTGGCTAACAGGAGCCCCAGAGGGTGGGAGAGGCCAGGGGCTCCCCGCCTCCTTCTTGCCACTTTCATCAGAGAAGCTGTGGAAACAGCCAGGGGGGCCGGAGAAGGGGGGCAAGGAAGGCTTGGGAGCCCACCCTGGCAGCCCCCCAAGCCTCACGACAGCTGCTTCCGGCGCCGCGAGCCTCCCCTCTGAGCTCCCAGCGTAGCCAAGGGAGCCGTCAGCTCCCCTTGCCCGCTGGAGAACTGTCGGCCGTGCAGCCCCCTCCAACGCCCGGGGCTGGCTGGTGGGCCCGCTGGTGGAGGAGAGAAAGGACAGGACAGCGAGATTCCCCGAGAGACCGCGCCCCCAGGTCTGGGACCGGAAGAAATTGATTCGAGTGTTATTGGTACTAAGGCAGGAATTTTCCGGAATAGATTGCCAGAGACGAGCAAGCAGCCAGCATGGCCTCCTTCAGGCTAGACGGCTTCCGACAGAAAGATCTCGTCACCCCGCGAAGCGACCGCCGTGAAGCCGTGGCGCAGCGCTGGCGTGTGATGGGGACTCGAGAAACATCCGTCTCCTCTCGTCTCTCCCGGGCGACGGCATTTCGCCCAGCGGGAGGAGGGCCCCAGCGAACGCGGAGGCTCCGTGACCTGGATCGGGACCCCGAGAGCTCGCGATGCAGTGAGCACGGTCACGTTCAGTTCGTGCCGTTGCTCAGGAGAGGACACGGGGTAGACACCTCGGTCCTGAGGAAGGAGCCGTGAGCGCAGCAGAGGTCAGCTGGGCCCTGGGGACTCGGCAGCGTCCAGTCGCAGGAGGAGCCTCCATCTCCGGTGCTCCCTCCACCTGCGGGACCCCTGCACCTTCCCGCCTTGGACCTCCCAAGGAGCCTGGAGAAGCCAAAGTTGAACTAGCCCCAGGGGTAGACACGACTCGACTCCAAGGCCACGCTCAGTCGTTCAGCTTCCAGGCGGTTCTTGGCTGGGGAGGTGGCGTCAGCCCCTTGCTTCTCCTCCATGGCCTTGGCTTTGGCCATTTACAAGCAGCTCTGCCAGGTGACGCACCCGATCAGAGAGACAAGGCGAGATGTGTATCCACGGGGCGGTTTGTCAGCTGCACCAGCAAACTGACGGTGGGGGAGGCAGTGGAAGCCGGTGACTCAAAGCAGGTTCAGAGATTATCTGCTGTTTTCAATTATCCACATCCCTCGTTGCCATGGAGAATCGAGAATTGGGTGTGTCTGCCTCCCCCTCATCGCCGTCGCTGGCACTAGAGACGTGATTCGTCCTTGGAGCGACTGTGGGGAGAGGCCCCCGAGTGGTCTCTGTATAAAATTCTCCCCGGCACCGAAATGTCATTAAATAGCTCTCTGCACCTGGCACCTCTTGGTCCCTTTAAAAATAGCTGGAAGAGAAGCATGTAGGGAGAAGGGAACTGACAGTTTTAACGAGCATCTGTACGGCACACGACACTCATCCGAGCCCGGGAAACTTCGGCTCAGAGAGGTTAAGTGACTTGTCTGCGACTCGCTACAGCACGGAATGACGAAGCTGAGTCCCCACCCCGCCCTCTCTCCCTGAACTCACGCTTCCCTTGTAAAACAGGGTGGGCCCATCTTGGGCCTTCCTGTCTGTATCTGCTAAGATGCTTTCAGGTGCCAGTAAAGAAAACCCAACTCGAAAGAGATTTAAAACAAGGACATTTATTATTTCACACACAAAGAACTCAAGAGGTAGGACGGTTCCAGGGACATGAATTTAGTGGCCCGTATCACCAGGAATATGGTTTTTTCCTGACTTTCTCCATCTTCTGCACATCGGCTGCTCCCTCACAATCACAAGATGGCTGCAGCACCTCCAAGCATCCCATCATCATCCTTCAATACCAGAGACGCTACAGAGAAGCACCTCTATCTTGGATCTCTTCTCAATAATGAGTACAACTGTCCCCACAGTCCCTAGACTTTCCTCCACATCGACTGGTCAAAAAGGGACTCCGCGCTCAGACCTCAGCCGGTCGCTGGCAAAGGCTGGGTGGAATCGCCATGCTGGCTAGACGGGGCGGGCCGTCCTCTAGAGCAGACGCCGACCAGAGGAGTGTGGTCGAGGTGGGGGTGCACGTGCTGCCTGTGCCAAGCCAGCAGGAGGTCCGAACACACCTCCCCGTGAGGATGCCGCCCCCAGGGCGGCTCCCCGGGGCGTCGGTTCTGTGTCCTTGGAACTCGAGAAGGGATGAAGCACCAGCTCGCACCGAAACGAAAGGCCCAGCAGCCTCGTTGTGAGCTCGCTCATCTAGAAGGCACACACGACCGACTTCATTAGAGAGACCCGGGAGAGAAATCTCATTAAAGGTGAACCCTGACGCATGCAGGGGAGCAAAGCCTTTCTTTCGTGAAACCGAACGGGCCACGCCGGCGACGTGAGCAGCTACACGGTGCCGAGACCTTTCATTTCCTGTAGGAGATCGGATGCTTATCTGTCTGGAAATGTTTCTGCTCCAGTGAGGAGATGTGAGGGCTGGAAAGGAAGAGCTCTTTATACTTTCACGCGATGAATTCAGACTCCTTGAAAAGAGGTGCTTGTCGAGGGGCGGGGGGGCCGAACAAGGCCAGCGCATCCCGCCACCTCTGCCCTGGCCAAACGCCCTCAAAGGCAAGCTGAGGCGCCCTTAGATGGAAGGGGGTGACCTGGAGGCCGGCAAGAGATACAGGAAAAAGAAAGATGGAGAGACTCGCCCAAAGCAAGCGAGACGGAGGACCATCTGGAGAGACAGGAGAAGGCAGAGGGCGAGGCCCAGAGACAAGGCAGACGAAAAAGAGGGAGGAAGGAAGGAAGGAAGGAAGGAAGGAGGAAGGAAGGAAGGAAGGAAGGAAGGAAGGAAGGAAGGAAGGAAGGAAGGAAGGAAGGAAGGAAGGAAGGAAGACCGATTCCGGAGGAGGAGAGAGGGGGAAGGAGGCAGAGAAGCCCGGGGAAGGGAGCGAGGAGGTGACAGGGCCGCAGGAGAGAGGTCCCCGCCGCGTCTCAGGGTTCCCCCGACGCCGACGCTCGCCGCGGCGATGCCCACCCCGCCTCCTCTCCTCGTAGCTGCCACTTGCTTGCGGAACGAGGACAGAAATCCGGGGGTCACCCACCTGTTTCCCCAGCCCAGCAGGATGCAGACGTTTCCAGTTCCTGGACCAGGAGGCACGGATGGGGCGAGGGGCTCGTGACCCCAAGAGGCCCTGAACGCACACGACTGGGCAGCGGAAGGAGGGGAGGAAGCGGCCGGCCGGGCATGGACGGTGCAGCCTTGGGAGGCCTGGCCTTTGACCTCGCTTTTCCCGATTCCTGGGGCTGGGACGAGGACGGCCATCCGCAAACAATCTGCTAATTCCGTCTACCCTCCCTGCACACAGGGGCATCTGCAAAAGTAATTCCCTGCATGTCGCAAGCTCTGTTTCCCTCTGTCACCGCCCGGAGAACTCTCTCTGCTCCCCTGAGACGCTCTAGAAGACGTCCCCACCCCCACGGCCCCCCACGGGCCAGCTGCTTCCTCTGCGTGGGCCTCTAACGCTGCTGCATAGGGACCCCGCCTCCACTGAGGCTTCTTATGGGGCCTTGTAATCAGTAGCTTAACATCTGGGACGATGGGGGACACACAGCGGGAGCCCCGTAAACGTTGGCCAATCCACGAATGAGTTAATCCACACGTCCTGGCTTCCCCGACTAGACTGTGAGCTTCTCCCCTCGTGTGGAATTAAACCGGATCACCGAACTCTCAGGTGGTACCCACGGGGACCACCGAGCCCAGACGTCACCCAGCTCTTCTCGTACCCCCAGAGGGACTTTCCCGACCTGTGTCGATCCGCAAACACAGGAGCCGTCCGCTGCTTTCAGTTTCATAGTTTTCCGGATTCTCATCGCAGATGCCTGCCAGCTCCTAACGAAAAGCCTGGAAAGAATAGAAACGACAGGAAGCCGGAAGAGCACGTGCGACCCCTCCGTCTGATGTCGCGGCCCATTTCAGTCTTTTTCGAGCACCCCTGAGATCGTAGCTCATCTACCTGAGTTTCGGAGCATTGTGATAACCATGTACCTGATGCTGTATGTTCTGCTTATTCTGTGAATCTCAGGTACGTCAGTCCCGCCTCATTAACGGCAACTCAATCTCACCCGCTCGGCCTTTCGATTAGACTCGTGCTGCCCCGTCGTGGGACTTGGAGCCGAGGAACAAGATGAGCAGATCCGTATTTTCTGGAGCTTTCTCCTGGATCTGAGGGCTGCAAGGGTGGCGGTGGGACCTGCCCAGAGGCCTCAGTGTCACAACGTGGACTAGAGAGATGGAGAGAAAAGGCGGACGATGCCACGAGCTGTTCGTGAGGCTGGGTCACCGGGGTCAGGGTGCTGAGGATGGCTCCCGTCACCTGGGGTGTCCTGGCGGCTCTGCCTGGAGTGGGGGCAGCGGACAAGGGGATGGTTTTGGGGAGCAAATCGAGAGCCTCTTTGGGACGTGAGGGTGAGCTCCTCAAGGACAGACACACCTGTTATTCACCTGTGAGTCGGCGGGGCCCGGAGCTGGGGGTGAGCGGCTGGGCAGACGCCGTCGGGCTTGCCGCCCCGCTTTGTCAGATGGCAAGGGGAGAGCCCTCGGCGGTCTTCCTCACCCGGCGGAGGGCTCCGGCCGCTACCCCAGTTGGGGGCAGAGAGGTACATGTGACTGGGAGTGGGGGGCGGGGGTGTGACAGAGGAGGCGGGGAGGCAGGGGAGCGGACGCTCGGCAGAGACAGGAAGCTTTGGGGAATTGCTCTGGAGAAACCAGAAAGAATCCCAGGTGGCGTGAGCTCACACGAGTGTGAGAGGAAGAGATACGGCTGAAGAAGTGAGCAGGAGGCAGACCTGCAGGGCCTTCCAATCGCGAAGGGAGAGCATCGAAGGATTCCAGGAGGAGAGCGACCTTCTTCGAAAGCAGTGTGGACCAGGGATGACCCGGGGCCGAGGCGGGAGACAAGGAGATCGGTTTGGAGGCTGCTGCAGGAATCCAGGGAATGATAAGAGAAACTCTTAAAAGTGACTGGAGACATTTACACACAGAAGAGAAAAGATAAGCATGACAGCGGACTTCCCGCTCGGAATAACGCGAGCCAAACGGCTGTGGAACAACATCTTCAAAGCACTGGAAAAACAGCACTGTTCTTGGAATTCTATACCCGGAGAAAACAGCTTTCAAAAATGAACATAAAACGAAGACTTTTCCCGACACACAGAACCTAAGAGATTTCATCACCGGGAGACCTGAACTGTAATAAATGTCGAAGGAAGTCCTTCGGGCGGAGGGAAAATCATCACAGGCAAACGCGGATCAACGCGAAGGAATGAAGAGCATCGAAGCTGGTCACCAAGCGGATATGCAGAAAGAGAGATAAAATGGAATTATCAAAAATACTCATGAATCTAAAAGTAGGCAGAAAGAAGAGGGAAAAAGGAACAAAGAAAAAAGAGACAAACAAAAAATTCAGCAAGGATATGGAGGCCTTAAACGACACCATCGACCGAGTTAACCTAATGGACGTTTACAGAAGCCTCCGCCCAACAACAGTAAAATACACATTATTTGCAAATGCACGTGGAACTTCAGCAAGGCAGACTGTAGCCAGAGCCATAAAACAAGTCTCGAAGACTTTAAAAGAATTCGTCATATAAAAAATATTCCGACTGTAATGGAACTAAATTAGAAATCGATAAGAGATCTCAGCAAAATCCTCGAACGTTTGAAAATAACACGCCTCTGATCATCTGTAAGTCAAAGAGAAAACCAAAAGAGACAATAGAAAGTATTTGGAATGAAACCACAACAAATCATAATTTGCCACGAAAGCAGCAATTAGGGAGAATTTATGGCACCAAACACTTATACTAGAAAAGAACAAAGATTTCAAATAAATGAATAAACCCGTAAATTCGATGACTTAGAGAAATTGGATAAATTTTGTGAAGGACACAAATTACCAAAGGTCACACAAGAAGACATAGATGATGTGAATAAACCTATATCTGTTAAAGAAATTGAATTTTCTGTGAAAAATCAAAGATCTAAATAATTGGAGAGATGCATACCACGGTCATGGGACTCGAGAACCAAAACCAGTTCTCCCCAAACTGGTCTATCTATTCCATGCGAATCCCAAACGAAGCCCCAGCAGGCCTTTCTATAGATAGTCACGCGCTTGCTCTAAAGCTTGTATTAAAATGCAAAGAACCTGGAGGAACCAAACCAGCTTTGAAAAAGAAAGTCTTGCACGACCTGATTTTAGGACTTATCATCAAGCGAAAGAACTAAAGACAGTGGAGTTGGTGTAAAAACGGACAAGTGGATTGGCAGAACGGAAGGGACGCTCCACACGTGGACCACTGACCTTCGACAGGTGCCTAAAGGCCATTCGGTAGAGAAAGGATCGTCTTTTCAATAAACGATGCTAGAATAAACAGATACCTACATGCGAAAGAAAAATTTTGCTTCGATCCATGCCTCACACCTTATACAAAAATTAACTTAAAATGCATCGCAGACTTAAATGTCACACTTAAATCTACATAACTTCCAGAAAAGAACCTAGAATATCTTTGTGACCATGGGTTAGGCTGTGGTTTGGACTGGGATTTCGTTGGATCTATAGATCAATAGATACAATACTAATAGCACGATCCATAAAAAAAAAACTTGGACTTCATCATAACTGAGAGGAGCTGAAGAGCCTCGCCTAAGTGCACTTGGCCTTGGGACAGCGTGAGTGCCGTGTGAGGACGGGGGGCTTGGTGCACACCCAGCGACCACTGCCCCCTTCTCCTTCCTAACAGCTCTCCCTCTGGGAGCCACCCCACTCGTACTTGGCAGCAGCCACATGTTGGGGTGCGATCGAGCCCATCCCAGTCCCCAGCATCGTCTCATCTTTTGTACCACACACTCACTGATTCGGGAAGAAGAGGTGACGCCACGTGCGGATTCTCTCGTCCACTGCAGGTCAGTTCGGCCACAGTCGAGCTTAGGGCTTTCGGTCTATGGCTGGGGAGCAGACACTCTCTCTTCCTGCCCGCACGTGAGCGAGGATGAATGTGGGCCCCGCTGCTGGTGGCAGCCGTCCTGCCTTTTGGGTGAAGTCAGCCTGAGAACAAGGCCCACGCGTCGGAGGAGGGTGATGAACGGAGCCTGATCGAACCACACCGAAAGCTCGTTACCTCTGAAATTCTCAAGCGTCTGACATAATAAATCCTCTTTGCTGTTTAAGTAGATCTGAATTGATTTTCCCTCTGTAACGTGCAACCAGAAGCATCCTTATGATGCAGGGGCCTGGACGAGGGCCCGTCCGTGTCGTCCAGCAACGCTGGGGAGTCTTCCCAGAGGGGGGATCACTTGAGCTTTGATTTATAAGCTGAGCGATTGTTCACCAGGGAACATGAGAGGTGAGAACAACGGAGCTGAATCTCGGGCGGCTGAGCTGGTCCTCCGTAACCTCCGGGTGACATTGAGGGCGGCCTCGCTCCCCTCCGGCCCAGCAGCCGAGGTCCTTCCACGCAGGGCTCCCTCCCCCACGAGCCTGCCACTCTCATCTCCAGTCACCAGGCAGCAGCTCATCACCAGTGAGGGGAGATATCAAAGCCGACTCCTGCTCAGAAACGGAAGGGGCCCAGGAGAATTAGCTGGAGAAAACCCATTAAGCAGCAAAGGACAGACCCAGCTGTCGAGTCGTCTTAAGAATTTCAAATCATGCAACTTGCCCTCTGAGCGGCTCTCTAGCCTGTCAGAGCTCTCCACCGCAAAAGGGCCTTGGAGACCAGGGGTCTGGAACGTTCCCCGCCCGGCACACCTCAGCCATCTCCCCCATGTGCCGTTCCCTAAGCAACCACAAGACTCTAACAAGGTCCATACAGTCCTGAGCCCCCCGGATAAGTGCGAGGAGTTTTTTCCTTTTGAAAAGCGATCGTCCCACCGGCCGGGAGAACGGGCAGGGCTCCCTGTCCCAGGCGGCAGGAGGGCCCAGCGGCTCCAGCAGACTAAATGGCTTGTTCAAGGTCACGGGGCCAAGCCCTGGTGGGGCCAAGGTTTGAACACAGGACTTTGGGGCCCATGTCCTGGATCCCCGCCTCGCTTCTTACACAGAAGTTGTAGAAAACCATCTTCACGGTGCCTGCCCTGTCAGCCACGCAAACGGCAGCGGGCCTCAGAGAACGCAAAGCCCTCTGTCCCAACAGAACTTGGATCCCCAGACAACCATGACGGCTGCCAAGCCGAGGCCATGGGCAAGTCGTTCAGTGTGTCTCGGCCTCAGATCCCTCCACCTGCCACGGAGGTCCCCTGCCTCGTGGGCAGTGGGAGAATCAAACGGGGTCACTGTGTCCCGCTGACAGGCCGGCATTCACCCTCGGCTAGCCTGAGAGCTGGCAGTGGGGACAGCCTCCTGACACACACACACACGCACACATGCACACACACACGCACATACACACACGTGCACACGTGCATGTGCACACACACTCACGCACGCACGCACACACATGCACATACACACGCGCACGCACACACATGCACACACACCCCCGAACGCACACGTGCATGTGCACGTGCACACACGCACACACATACACACACATGCACACATACACACATGTGTGCACATGTGCACACATGCATGCACACGTGCTCACACAAATGCACTCACATGGACACACAAATGCACGTGCAAACGCATGCACACGGACGTGCACACATGCCCGTGCAAACGCAAGCATGCACACTCACATAAACACACGCGTGCACGCACACACACTCACACAAATGTGCGTGCAAGTGCACACACATGAATGCACACGTGCAGACACGCACACACCCACATGCACACGCACATACATGCACACACACGAATGCACACGTGCAGACACACATGCACATGCGCACACATGCATGCACACACGAATGCACACGTGCACATACACACACGCACACACGCGCACACACACACACACTGGCGGGGCAGTGCCGGCGCGGCCGTGGGAGCTGAGGGGTCTCGCTGACCTAACAGCACAGACGATGGAGAGGCCGCCTATGGCAGGAACAGGTCAGGGGACGGGCGACTTCCTACCTGCTCCGTGGGGACCAAGCAGAACCTCCGCGGGGCGAACCTGCACCCCGCATCGAGTTTCCGCCCCTCCACCCAGCAGCCTCGCTTCCTTTCCCACGCGGGCGCCCAGCCTCCCCGACCACAGCGCCCAGGGCCTCCTCCCGTGGGC
>NW_006443131.1:2003812-2044875 GCF_000325575.1 Pteropus alecto | reverse complement strand
ACCCTCCTAACCCTCCCCCACCCCGCACCCCACCCCGAGGCCTGGCCTCAAACCCCTGGGGACACCCGGTGCGGTGGCACCATCCGAACCCCTCGCCTCTCCCCCATCAAACCACCAGCTTGCTCGCGCACCCCGAGACCACCCTCTCTGCTCCCCCCCAGGGAGGAGGTGTGTCCCCACAACACTCAGGGGCAGGGCCCCGGCCCGGCCCGTCTCCCGCATCACGGATTCTCCCCTTCTGCCGAGTCCCGTCGGCGCCGTGGGAACGCGCTCCAGCATCTCCCACCTCCGAAGTCCCTCCGGCACCCCACGCCACTGTCTTCGTTCCTACCTCAGGCTTCCCCGGTTCGCATGTCCTCCCACCTCCAGGCGGCTCCTTCTCAGCCTCCTTGGCAGGTTCTTCCTCCTTCGCTGGACCTCAGGGCTCTGTCCGGGGACCCCTGCTCCTCTCTCCCTGGGTGACCACCTCCTGTCCCAAGGTTTTAAACCCCATCTCTATGCTTATGGCTCCCGAATCTACACTCACAGCCGCGAGCTCGGGGTTTCCCTGAGCCTCACACACCGCCTCTCACAAGACATCTCCGTGTGAACAGTTAAGAAGCATCTCGAACATGGCCCTGGGAAGAACAGGACTCTGGATGGCCGGCCCCTGAATCCAGTCCTCCCTCGGTCTCCCCCATCTCAATAAATAACACCTCCTCCCACCCAGTTACTCCGCCCGCGATCTGTTCGCTTCCCTCCGTCTGCACTGCCCTCCCTGGTCCCTCCGGGCGGGTCTCCCCGCTTCCCCTCTTACCCGGCTACGACCCACGTTCCACACCCAGCGAGACGGATCTACTGAAACGTCATTTGGATCAGTTCCGCCCCGCGACTACCATCTTCCAACGGCCTCTCATCACGCTTACGACTCCAACTCCGTGCCCTGGTTCACGCAACTGTACCCGGCCAGACCCAGGCTAAGCTTCCCGTTCTGCCCACCGCCCCCCAACCCCACGCTAGCCCCTCCGTGCGTGCCGCCCCCTCTGCCTGGCACCCTCTTCCCCCATCTCTGCTCTGTCGCCATGCAGAGCTCAGTTTAAGAGTCTTTCTTCCTCGCAGATTCTGTTCTCGACCACCCGGTCTCCACCGGCCGCCCAGGAACCACCTCGTCTCCCTGTATGAATTCTCGAATTAGCACATACAACTCTCCGGTGATTTCTTGCTTCTTTATTCGTTTGTGGTCTGTCTCCCACCACAAGAATTAAACGCCACAACGGCAGGGACCTCATCAGGGCTGTTCGACGCTATGCTCGGGCAGGGTCTGCCCCATGACAAATAGTCAATAGATATTTGTCGATTGAGTTTAAAAAAAAAAAAAAAAAGGTGTCCTGGACAGGTCTATTTCAGTTTTTCCAAAGGATTTTTTGAGTCGGTCAGGTCATAATTCGAATGAAGTCCTGGACAGGCGAACATGCGACAGGAGAGGGGCTGGGCGTAAGGGACCGTCCGGAGGCTCACGCCACGAGGGAGGCAGGACGGCCACACAAAGATCGGCCGCGTCGGTGCTGGGAAGGGCGGGCGGCGCGTGCTCACGGGCTGCTGACGAAAGTGTACAGGGCACAAGGTTTTTGGAGGGAAACTTGGCCGTGTCCATTTAAAACAGTCCGTGTTCATGTCCTCGAACCGAGATTCCCACTTCCGCAGCCACCCGACAGAAAAACTCCCACGAACGCACGAAGAAATATTTCCCCAAAAATGTTCATTGCAGCAGCGCTGGTCACGGCAGAAACGGGGGGACAACCCAAACGTCCATAAATGAGAAACTGACTTTCTTAAAGTGCTGTACAGCCACCCGACAGACTACGTACAGCCATTTAGAAGAACAAGGCAGATTTATATGTATTTTCGTGGAAAGATGTCTAATGTATTCTGTAAGGGAGGAAAAACAAGTTAATGCATTTAAACTAGGGTTTTGCCTTTTATTTTAATAGATGACAATTTTCTTAAAAAGCATGAACATGAATTTTAACTTTTTAATGTTTTATATTTACTTTGATTTACATTTTAACAAAAAATTCAAATTCTTCTGAATGCTTTTCGGAAAGTGTTCTTTCCGAAGAATTTTTGTCGTTGAGATCATTGCTCTCAACAGTGCACGAGTTAGGCAAGATCTTGACCAAATCAGTATAATTTGTGATTTTGCTAAAATCAAGGTAAAAAATAAACTTTGTGGAAAATTATATAATAACTTAGAAATGATATTTGCCTTTATTACTTATCTAACCACCTCGGCCCATTAACAGAACAGCCAGACATGCACCATAATAATTAAATCCAATCAATTTTCATATTTTGCCAACTTTGAGTTACATTATTTCCCAGTTTCGTCATTATAACGGCATATCTGTCAAAGTAGGAGGTTAGAACATATTTGATTTAACGGTTTGTTAGTTCCATTTGTGACTTTTAAATATTTAGACATGTAGCACGTAGGCCTCTCGCCTCAGCCCCACCAACCTGAGGGGCGGGCCCCCTGGCTGTCCCCCCTGGGGGGGACGGGAGGAGAGCACACGCACGCAGACGCCCAGCCCAGCCACGGGAGGCCCCTCCGCGCCGACCCCCAGCCCGCCCGCGGAGGGAGGAAAGAGTTTCCCCAGGGTGGACCCTTGACGCTCTGCGGCTGCAGGTACAGCCGGGCCGGCATGCACCCATGTGTCCCCTCACCCGCAGGGCGGGCAGCTGCACCCTCCCTGACCTCATGCTGCCTTGGGTCTAGTGGGGAGGCGACCACGTGGTCACACAGATCGGCCACCCGCAGTCCATCCGGTCCAGGTGGACGCGTCGGGTCCAGACTGCTCTGGCTTCAGTCCCTCCTCCGGGCAGGTGTGAGCACACGGGGGGCCCGCCCGTGGTCCTCTCCACTCGGCTCCGGGCGCCCCACAGACGCCTGGCCCGACAAAAGCCCCCAGCCCACAAGGTCGAGCAGCAGTCTAAGCTCGGTGTCCTCTAAATTCACGCAGATTCAAGAAAGACGTCTCCTCGCGACCCTCCAAAAGTGAGCAACTCCAGAGGCAGCGCCCTGGCTCACCTACGCACGAGAGCCGATGTCACCGAACAGAAAGTCTGGGCTACAGCGAGGGCGCGCGGGTAACCTGTGACCTCAGCTGTCCCCGAGAACAATGGGTGAGTGCTCACTTCATGTGTTTGTAATGACAGGGCCCCTTCGGGCAATTTCCGCGGAATAACTCCTGATCCAGAAGTGAATCGAAGGCGCCAGCTCCGGAGACCAAAAATCATCTCGTGACTTTTCAGCTCGTGACAGTTTTCCCCTTTTCAATTCCTCGACGTTTCAGAAATCGGGAGGTTTGGTTTCAGCCCCGGCTTTCTGCTTTCATCGGAGGACGGGAGGGTAGGAGACGGCCCCGAGGGGTGGTGGGTGACCCGTGGGACCCACGGAGAGAAGCGAGAGCGTCCGGGAGTCACCCACGGAGGGATGAGTCCACTGGGCAGCAGGGCAGCCGAGGGACACGGCAGGGGGCGGAGGTGGAAAAGGCGGGAGCTCGGAGCCCGTGGACCCGAGGCAGAGGGACCCGGCGCCACCCCGGGGTGGCGGGGCCGGGAGAGCTGATGACGCGCGTCCGACTCCTTGTCCGCGGCCGCGGTGGGCGACCTTCGAGGAGCAGCCCCTGCCAGATGCGGGCAGAAGTC
Source organism: Pteropus alecto (assembly GCF_000325575.1). Taxonomy (NCBI): domain Eukaryota; kingdom Metazoa; phylum Chordata; class Mammalia; order Chiroptera; family Pteropodidae; genus Pteropus; species Pteropus alecto. The sequence continues at coordinate 2,041,188 of NW_006443131.1, read as the reverse complement.
AAGTTGCAGAGCGGTCAGGAGCGAAGCCGAGGAGAGAGCCAGGCCGAGCTTGGGGGGCCGGCAGCCGGAAGGGGCGCTGTTTCAGGACGGGGGACGATGGAGAAACTGGAAGTCCGAGGGAGCCAAGTCCCGGGCGGGGGGATGGGACACTGCGGGGTGGGCGTTGGACAGAACCAGGGGTCGGCCGCCACCTGCCCGCCAAGGCAGGAGGAGCAGCAGGAGAGGGTGGGAGTCGAGCAGGGGAGCTGGGGGACACAGGCTGGGGCCACCACCTGCCCGGCCTTGCTGAAGAAGCCTGACAATGCTGCCGTGCGTCTGGGGTCCGAGCCAAGGGACCCGCAGCCCAGGGCCTGGTCACTTCCGCGGTCACGACCACGGCCTCCTGACGGACCACAGGCTTCGCTCTCTCGTTCACTCACGACAGCATTGACCGCCCCCTGCTATGTGACAGGTCCTGGCTGCGGCAGAGGGGACATGCTCCGACCTCACGGAGCTCCAGGGCAGCCGAGCCGACTGTCCCAGGGTGGTGAGGCTAAGCAGAGGGCGCTTGCACACCTTGTCTTGGGGAGGGGCTTTGGGTGAGAGAAACCAGGGTGGGAGGTGACACATAAGCAGAGAACCGAAGCCCGGGGAGGTGTGAGCCCGGAGGGCAGAGGGGCAGGGCTGCTCCGGGCGGAGGGCGCCATCCACTCAGAGTGGACGAGGGTCTGGTGACCCAGGAGCTGGGGTCCGAGATCAGGATGGCTGGAGAGCAGAGCACAGGACACCGGTCCAGGGGGTGGAGCCGAAGCCAGAGGAACAGACCCTTCCAGGATTACGAGCAAAGACTGCAAAATAATTACCTAATTACGAGTGCAGAACCTCACAGGTCGCAAGATCCTGGACCAAAACAACTGTGTACACCACGTGCTGAATAAAATCCATGACCCTTGCAGCGGGGCGGGGGCGGAGGGGGGTGGCTAAACCAGTGACCATCAGAAGTATAGGGGGAGGGAGGGAAGGAGGGAGGGGAAAAGAAAAGAAAAGAAAAGAAAAGAAAAGAAAAGGAAAGAAAAGGAAAGAGGGAGGGAGGGAGGGAGGGAAGGAAGGGAGGAAGGGAGGAAGGAGGGAAGGGAGGAAGGAAGGAAGGAAGGAAGGAGGGAAGGGGCCCGAACCGGCTTGGCGTAATAAGAGCCAAATGCAGCTGACTACGCTGTTTTCCCCGATCAGCTCAAGTTCAGCCCTGGGAGGTGCCGAGACAGGGAGGCCTGAGAAGGGTGACGGGCGGAAGGGACCCGGGTGTGAGCAAACCCTGCGCTGCCCCTTCCTGCCGTGTGTCCAGGGCCCTCCCGGAGGTGCAGCCGACGGAGGGACTGGGATACGTGCCGCCGTTAACGTCTTCCCCAGGACCCTTCCCCAGGACCCTTCCCCGTCATCCCTGGCACTCGCTGCGGGAGGGCAGGTGATGGACGACGGCCAGACGGACCCCCGGCTGGGCTCCCTGCCCCGCTGGCTCGCTCAGCCAGTGCTCACAGGACACAGCACAGCTCTCGGGACATTCCGGACCTGCGAGAGGGGCGCCACTCCGGGCCAGCGGTCCTGAGCCCTCCCGACCATCCCACGGGAGACCCAAGGGGCCTCAACTCCCACTGGCTCAGGTCCGACATGCCTGGAAATTCCCCAGAGCGGTCACGACAGAGGAACGCTGCGGGCGAGGTCTCCGCCCAGCAGACACTGTCCCTGCCCGGGCAGAAACGCCGTGACACGGGGCGGGCCCTCCTCGTCCCGGACCCCAGCCAGCCTCAGGAACAGCTGGCAAGTCCGTACCCATGTCCCCACCTCGTCCCCTTCTGGGAAGTGGCCTCCTCTTCCTGGCACAGCTTGATTCACCCGAACAGGACATGCCAAGTGGCACAGGCAGGTGGCCTGACCCGCTAAGGGAAGTCTGGAAAAATCCAGGAGGCAGGGCACCAGGCCAGGCTCCCGAGGGCTCCAGCTGGGTCCTGTCTGCCATCCTCCAACAAAGGGCACAGGCTCACGCTCTCTCAGACACGAAGGGCAGGGGACGAGCCCTGGCTGGGGACTCAGCAGCCCCGGCACCTGGTCTTGGCATTGCCACCAACGGCTGCCTGGCCCGGAGCAAACCACCGCCCCGCACTGGGCCCCCGCTTCCTCATCCACAGCTGAAGGGTCTGGGGCTGGATCCTGTTACTATACTCGCTTTCCATGACATCGCATGTCTTGGTGACCCCTCAGAAAGCCCCGTACTGTCCCCAGCACAGACCCTCCACAAGCTTTGAAACTGGGAAGCCAGTTAAGACAAAACCACGCAGGAAGCAGGCAACAGGTCTACCTCTCACCTCCTGAGGGAGCCATCGCTGCCCTCGGCTCGGGCTCCCGAGGAACTCGGCCTGGGCCGGGTGCTCCTCGGGCCCCCTGAGAGGAAGGGGTTAAAACTCTAAACTGTAGAGAGGGGCTCGGCACTTCGCCCGTCGGACAGACAACACGGCAGGTCCAGATCCTGAATTAGGCTCCGAAAGTGACAGCTGCTGAGCGTCAACAATAAAAGTCGCTAAATTCCCTGTGCCCCGTCCATCAGGTCACAAGGGAACATGACAAAGGCCACCATTCGTCACAGCTCAGAGGCATGGATGAGAAGATGACTTCTTAAAATCCTTCTCTTAAGAACTGGCTTCGAGGAAGTTTTAGAGTTGTCACGTTACAGGCACCATTTATGCCAGCCAAAGATAAATAAATAAATAAAGCGCATCCCTCACCCTGTCCCCTTCACCAGAACTTAGCACCGAATTTCCTCTGGCTGTTTTCAAAACCCAAGTCCACTTTCAGGCGATGAGACTTTGCCATCCCCGAGACCAGCTCCTCAGAACAAAGCTGAGTTGCCAAGGGCACTGATGCGGGTGACATCCCCTGAAGTGTCTGAGCCCAGACTCCCAAGGTGACTACTTCAGGCTGCAGCTGGCACTTGAACGTCCAAGACCATTTAAACCTCCATCTCATTACTCCGGAATGCCTTGCAGGGACCAATGAACGCTCACTTTTTTCTCTTAAGACACATCCACATTCTGCCTTGGAGATTGCCAGAATGCAAATTTCAAAAAATGAAAGCCAAAAAAAAAAAAAAAAAGAAAAGGAAAAAAAAGAGAAAAGAAATTCAAAAGCATCCAGACAGAAAAAAAAGAAAAAAAGGAGTTTACCTTCCAAGGAACAAAAGTCAAGGTGACCTGAGACTCTGCAACTTCAAACACTAACGGGCAGTGGAACCAGGTCACAAATCCTAAGCCAGCCGAGTCACTGTCCACATCCAGAGGCAACAGAACGTCACTCTGTCATTCACAGGAGTTCAGAAAATACATCACCCACACGCCCCTTTTGAAAGAAATATTTGAAAAAAAACAAATAAAATAAAATAATAAAAAAATGAAAAATAAAAAATAAAAATGAAAAGAATCTTTGAAGGCACATCAACTGTCTGGAGAGGAATTAAAATACGAAATTTGAAAATGGGGAAGTTGAAGGAATGGAAAGCGAGCAGCAAACCAGTTGAGCCTAAAAAATAAATTAGATGTCGACCATTTACATGAAATTCTAGAATAGGCGAAACTCATCTACGAGGAGAGGGTCGAAACGGCAGTTGCTCGGGGGGGCGGGCAGGGGTCGACTGGGAGGCCTGAAAGGGAGCTGTCTAGAGTGGTGGACATGTTCTCTGTCTTCTAAGGTTAGTGTGACACAGGTGTGCACCTTCGTCAAACTCACCGAATCACACACTTCAGACCAGCGCAAGGCACTGTATATAATTGTACCTCAATTAAATATGAATAATATCTTAATATTGAGTCTCCTAACTTATGAATAGGGTATAATCTGTTTCTTTAGGTCTTTTTAAATTTTTCTCAGCGATGTTTTATGGTTTTCAGTGTACAGGTCTTTTGCGTCTTTTATTAGATTTATCCCTTATTAGTTTATATCTTTATACTATTGCAGTTGGCATTATTTCGATTCCTGAGTTTTCATTGCTAACAAAAAGAAATACGATTGATTTGTATATAGTGAGCTTACATCTTGCCGTCTTGTCAAACACATTTATTAGTTCTAGCAGTTTTGGAGATTCTACCGAATTTTCTATATAGATGAACATGCCATCCATAAATAAGAGTTTTACTTCTTCCTCCCCCATCTGAGTGCCTTTTATTTCTTTTTCTTGTCTTATTGCACTGACTGGAACCTCCACTGTGATGCTGGATAGGTGACGAGAGTGGTCATTCTTGTCTCATTCCCTGTCTTAGGGGAAAAGCATTTCGTATTTCGCCATTGAGCAGGCTGTCAGCTGTAGGTGTTCCTTTTCAGGTGGATGATGTTCCATTCTATTCCTAGCTTGCCGAGAGATTTCATCAAAACGGAATGCGGGATTCGTGTCAAATGAATCATCGGGGAAATGCAGATGAAATGCTTATGAGATGCCAGGGCTAGAACAGCTAAAATTAAAAAGACTGACCACACCACGTACTGGCGAGGACGTGAAGCGGCCGGAATTCTCGTACGCTGCTGGCGGGCAAGTGGCCAACCACTTTAGAAAACAGTTTGGCGGTTTCTTAAAAAGTTAAGAAGGTGCTTATCCGAGAGAAATAAAAGCACGTGTCCACACGAGAGCGTGTATGTGAATGTTCGTGGTTATTTTATCTGTCACGTCCAAACGCTGGAAACAACCCAACCTTTCATCGACAGGTGCGCGGATCAACAACTGTGAGACGTCATACCCCACACACGGCAGCAATGAAAAGGAATGAACTACTGATACCCGCAGTCATGTGGGTGGATCGCGGAATCATTACGCTGAGTAGAAGAAATAAATCAAAAAAATATGCACTATGTGATTCATTTATATCAAATTATTGAAAATGCAACCGATCGGCAGAGACGGAAAGCAGATGGATGGGTGCCCGCGGACGGGGGTGGGAGGTCAGGGAGAGGCGCGGCGTGGGGACGCCGGGCAGCCTCAGGGGCCACTCCCTGTCCACTGCGATTGTGGTGATGGTTTCGTGGTGTCTACAGTGTCAAAACTTATCAAGCTGTATACTTTAAGTACATGCAGCTATGACGTGCCGTATCTCAATAAAGCTGTTGAGAAGAGAATTATAAAAATTTTAAGAGGATGTTAGTGCAAATCATTATTAAAAGGATATACACACAATATGAAAAATAAATAGCAATACTCTGAGGTTATAACCACCAAGTTAGCAAGGACTGGTCATCGTAATGGGGCATCGCAAGTTGGGCTCATTCTCGATTTTGATATTTTATTTAGAGAAATATCGGGGTTTCTTTAAGTACGGAGGAACTTCAAGTCAACCAGTGCCAACCTGTCAGAGTGCCGGATGGGAGGGAAAAAAACAATCGGACCCCTGCTGGTCTGGAGCTACACTGCCCACACAGGCTCGCGTCACCCTGAGCCCGCTGGCTTTCCGTGTCACATCCTGTGACTTCCGAGTTCCCGAGCCAGGACTCAGGTCAGCACGGCTCCCGGGGACATATGGGACCCGGCGGCCCCCCCGCCTCCTCTCTGCTTCATCCCTGCCTGTGTGATGGTCAAACTCAACATCATCAGCGCTCACTCAGCAGTCCCATTGCTGGGGACACGTCTGAAGGAAGGGTGATCACTATCCCAGAGACACCCTGCACCCCCACGCCCACCGCGGCGTTAGTCACGGCAGCCAAGGCATGGAGACACCTAAATGTCCTGGATGGGTGAACGGATAAAGGAACTGCCGTGTCCTCAACACATCTGAGATAATATGGTACATTACACACGCAGACACACGCAGACACACGCGCACACACACACACAATGGAATGTCATTCAGCAAAAAAAAAGAGGACATCCCGCCGTTTGCAACAACGTGGATGGACCTCGAGGACGTTATGCTAAGTTAAAGCAGAAGGTGGTGCCAGGGGCCAGGATGGGGAAATGGGGAGACGTAGGTCAAAGGGCACAAACTCCTACCGAGAAGGTGACTAAGTTCTGGGACCTGTGCACAGCACAGTGGCTGTGACCGGCTTGGCCACGTTAGATCCTTGAGAGCTGCTAAGAAAGTAGATGTGAAATGTTCCCACCACCGAAAGGCCACCGCGTGAGGTGACGGAGGTGCTGACAACCCTCCCTCCGTCGTGACCGTTGTGCAGGATGCACGAGTTAAACACACACAGTGATGTCTGTCAAGTGTGTCTCGATAAAGCTGGGAGGAAAACACAACCAGCGTGGCCTGCCGGTCTGGCGCCACACTGCCCAGAGGCTCACGTGGTCCCGGGGCCACGCACGGCCTCACGCTGCCGGACGCCCCTGGGGGAGGCGACAGAACCCGGGGTTTCTGGGCACCGGCTCTGCAGGCAGGCGCACGGGCCGGTGCTGGCTGGGCCACCGCAGCTGACCCGTGGGAGGGCCCAGGGCAAGTAGGAGTGAAAAACGCCCACCATGCCTGGCAAACGGCAGCCTGAATGACACTGTCGTGTGCCACAGTTGTCTCCGAGGCGATGCTGCTTAAAGCCACACGCGGGAGCTCAACGTCGGGTCAGTTCTTCTTCCCTTTAATTTTTATTTTTATTAATCCTAAAAGCTCTTTCCAAGGCTGTACTGAAAACACCCAACATGACACCTGGTCGTGGCAGGCACCCAGTAATCATTGCTCATCCCCAGTTGTCCCCGCCCCAGCTGGGTGCCAGGCACTGGGGACACAAAGACGAGCAGCTCCAGTCTGGGGGAGAGGCAGCGGCGCACCCTGAGGTGCCAGGGAACCCGTCAGTGCCACGGAGAACGTCTGTGGGCTGGAAGGGGCCTGGCACTCCACGCCGCCCAGGGCTAGTGTCAGGCACAGGGGCTCCGAACGGGAGGAGGCTGGGCGGGAGCATGTGAAGTTCAGCTGGGGTCGCGCTGGGACTGGTGGGTTTTCTTCGGCTGGCCCCTGATCAGTGAGAACAGAATCTCGGGGAGCAGCACAAGGCCAGGGCCGGAGGACAGCGAGGAGCCCCGGGACTCTGCACTGCACCCGGAGCATGGAGCAGAGGGGACACGGTCAGGGTTCAGGCGGCCTGTGCCCTGGTCTGAGCACTGCGACTTTGCTTCCCACTGACCCTGGGCAAGTCGCTTCACTTTTCTGGGTCCTTGGCAACTGCTAAATGCAGATGGAGCTACTCTTCCTGCCCACGCCCCAGGGCGGCTGGGAAGAGGCCGCAAGACGCTTAGACACCGTGTAAGGCTGTGTAAGGAAAAGGGGTCAAGTCCAAGGCCCTCCGTGGGGAAGCTGAGGCGCAGTGATGTGACCTGCCAAGGGCCACGCAGTGGTTATGTGGAGACTCTGACCTCTGGAGCCCGTGCCCCTCAATGAGATCTCCATCCCTCTGGATCAAGCCTCTCCTGAGGCCGTCACAGAAGATGAGAGCCTTGAACCCCAATCCTGTCTCCAACACAAAGAGACCTGTTGCCTGCATGGCCCAGGCCGAGGTCACGTCTGCAGGATACGTCTCAGCCTCGGTGGGAGGCAGAGCGGGAACCCACAGCCACCAGGACAGCCCAGGCCCCTTGGGGCTCCACGCAGGCTGGGGTCTAGGAAATATGAGCTGCCCGGCTCTGAGCATGTGCAACAAGGTTTATTACGTTCCACACTCTTGCCGGACCGAGGAGCTGAAAGGACCCTGGGAGGCAGTGCGGCCACCGCAGGTGGACGGGCTGGGCACCCTGGGGATGGTGACATTTCTGCTTTAAGCACAGCCAGTCTCCCCTCACTCGGTCCTTTAAGCCTCCTCCAAAGAGGCAGGGCCGCCTAGTCCACAAAGAAATGAGGTCTAAGAGGTGTCTTGACTTGTCTGACACCTGCCAGCCCCCCGAAACTCTAGACCCACACACTGCCCAGTGTCAGCAACCAGTCGGAGCCAGACTGCTCGGTCCCAGCAGCCCCTGCCGCTCCCTACAGTCGGAACTACAGTCTGGAGTGGATGAAGTCCAGCAGGTTCTCCAACTGCTCCTGCAGGCGCCGTTCATCTCCATGGTTCTCGATGACCCAGTCGAAGTCCCCAAAGTTGTCCAGGCCACACTCGGACTCAACATCGTCTACCCCTGTGGAGGAGGCACGGCGAGGTCAAGCCCGCCCCGTCTGGATGGACACCAGGCACCGGGCACCGGGCGTGGAGGCCGGCTGGCCCCGGGCGGAGCCGCCCTCCTCTCCACACACCCAGGGCCTCCCCCCACCGCCCCCCAAAACACCGCGAGCGGCTCAGCGGCTCACAGCCACCTGTGCCCCGGGCGGGTCCCACCCACGAGAGTGGACTGGGCCACCTGACCGCGGACGAGCCACAAGGGCATCACGTTTACTGTGCTGTCACTACACCCTCGGTCCCTGCTTCACTCTCCTCGGGAGGCAGTGTGTGCCCTCCTCCTTGGACAATGACAAGGGTGACCGGCATCACCTGGCAGGTCTGTGTGTCTCTAAGGTGACACACAGAGCTCTCAGCCCCAGCCTGGCCTGTGGACAGTGTCCAGAAAACGAGCAGCCCTCGGGAGGGATCGTGCCCCCTGGATCCAAACTTCCCCACGTCATGGTGACGAGGGCAGGAGGGGCCTGAGCTGTGCCTCTGAACTGCCACAGAGCAGGTCGTGGGCTTGCCCCACGCGGGCCGCCTGCGACAGCTTCCTGCTACCTGCCGCCACGATGCTGAGCCAACAGGCCTGCCCTCTGACCCGCTGCCAGGCCCGCGCTGGGGGCAGGTCCCAGCCGGGCCTCTGGAAGCCCACTGGCCCCGAAAAGACAGCCCAGGGAAGGGTAGCAGGCCAAGGTCTCGGCAAACCTCTACCCCGAGGGCGCCGGCCCCCCACTCTGCTCTCTAACCTGGGGTGCCCCTGAGCCCTGGGCCTCAGACTCCCTGCTCTGACCCTTCTCTCGCTGCCCACAGCCCGCCAGCGAGGGCAGATGACCTAAACACGGGAGCGAGTGGCCTGGCCGACAGGTGGGGTGGCCGGCCTGTGTAGCGACCGAGCCTTGGGGACAAAGGTCGTGAGCGGCTCACCTGGCGTGAACACCCAGCCCCGCTGCTGTCGGCTCTGCTCCGAGGCCACCACACGGACCGTCTGCATCACAGGCCCATAGGCCTCCCGGAACCACTGGACATCAGACATCCTCCGTGCGTCACTCACCAGCTGCAGGGAGGAGGCAGAGACAGGTGGCCCAGGGGACACGGTGCAGCTGGAGCAGGACAGGGCGCTGGGGACGAGGAGACGGAGGGGGAGACCAGCCCTGCCCTGGACACGCAGGAGGACGGCGGACTTGGTGGGGGGTCGACAGAACCCAGGAAAGTGTCACCTCACTCCCATTACCACCAGCTGGGACAGACGCCCCTCCTCCCTCCGGCAGCCCTCCCTGATTGCCGCAGCCCGCGGCCCACTCGCCCACACTCTCTGCCACTCACACACTGTGTTCTGTGGTCGGGCCGGTTCACCACTGTGCAAGAGGCCCAGGCTTCGAAGCCAGCTCAGCCAGCCCGACACACTCATTTTACAGACGAGCAAGCTGAGGCCTGACACAATCTCCACCTGGCTCCTGTCCCCAGCACCTTACGACATAGATGTGATTTCCGTCAGCCCACTGCCCTGAACCTCTCAAAGGCTCGGCACCATTCCAGTGAAACGCAAAGCTCCCACCCCAGTGACAAGGCCCCGCGAGAAGCAGCCGCTTCCCGCTGTCAGCCCCTCACGCACCCGCCGCAGCCAGCCGGCCGGGGCTCCCCCTCAGGGCCTTAGTGCCTGCAGCTCCCTCTACCTGGATCTCCAGGCAGGCTCCCTATGGAGCAGAGACTTCGTGGAGGTCTCTACTCACACGTCACCTCCTCGGAGGCTTTCCCCACCGCCCGGGCACCTCTCCTGTCCCTCTGGATGCTGATATGCTGTTTATGTTCCTCCGAGCACTAGGCTCTCTTAAACTCATCCCTGATTATGAGTGAGCGAGCGAGTGCGTGTGCGCGCGTGCGTCTGTGCGTGTGTCTATGGAGCAGAGACTTCGTGGAGGTCTCTACTCACACGTCACCTCCTCGGAGGCTTTCCCCACCGCCCGGGCACCTCTCCTGTCCCTCTGGATGCTGATATGCTGTTTATGTTCCTCCGAGCACTAGGCTCTCTTAAACTCATCCCTGATTATGAGTGAGCGAGTGAGTGCGTGTGTGTGCGTGCGTCTGTGCGTGTGTGCGCGTGTGCGTGTGCGTGTGTGCCGTCAGTCTGCCACAGCCAGTCAGCCCCACGAGGCAGAGGACTTGGGCTCACTCACTGCTGCACGGTCTGATGCGGGAGCACGTGGTCAATGAATGAATGAAGCCGCGCACAGAGGCCAGCTGTTCCGGTCCGTGCAGCCGCCACGTTCATTCACCCAGTTATCAAGCACGCACTGCGGCAAGCACCTGCCGTGTGCCAGCTGCTGGGGACAGCGCTGAGCGAGGCAGACCTGCTGCCTGCCTTCTCGGAGCCTCCAGTCTTGGGGAGACAGACACGGAGCGAGCAGCTTCACGGGTCGCTGCGTGATCAGGGTGCACTTCAACAAGCACCTCAACCTCACCCCTGCCGAAACGGACTCCTGATCTTCTCCCTACACCTTCCCTGTCTCAGAAAATGACAACTCTTTGTCCAGCTGCTCAGGACCAAATCCTTGGCTGCGCCTCTGCCTGCGAACCCTATAGACAATGCACCAGTAAATCCCATGTTCGAGGGGTGTGCAGAAACCACCCTGTCCCCACCGTGGCGCTCCGAGCCGGGCCCCGCCACTCCACCCACCCGGCAGAGGGGCCTGAGACCAGACCGCACCTCTACTCTGCTCAAAACCCCCCCTCAGCCCCCGTGTCACACGGAGAAAGACCTAGGCTCTTCCAAAGAAGTTGCATGACCTCACCTCACCTCCTGCCACTCACCCGTCCCCACAAACACCCACTCGGCTCACTCCCTTACCTGCCTCAGATCCTGCTCGAATGTCCCATCGGAGCCCTCCTGACACCCCTAATAAAGCAGCAGCCCGGCCCTCCTCAGGGCCCTGGCCTGCCTGGTTTCGCCCCTCAGCATTTTTCTCCACCCGACAGATTCTGTATTGATTTAGGGCCTAACTCCCCCTCTCCCCAGCTCCAATGTTTACTCCCTGAGGGCGGGGGCGTCATCGCAGGTTTGCCCTGATATGTCCCCAAGTCACCAGGCCTTGCCCAGGAGGTGATGCTGGCTGCCAGCACAGACGAGGAAGGAAAAGGGTAAAGAGCACCTGAAGGCGAGCACCGCCCGAGACCGAGGCGTCAGGGAAGGCCTCGCCCAGGTGCCGTGTGAGCCGAGCTGGAGCCAGCCAGGGGGAGGGGGAGAGAAAGGGCCATGTGGCAGGTGGAGGGACCTGTGCAGAGGGCCCGATTCCAGAAAGAACTCGATTTATCTGTGAAACGGGAAGGCCAGCGCAGCTGCAGCTCAAGGAGCACGCTGGCTGAAGGGCAGCGGGAGCCGGCCGGTCCAGGCCCGGAAGTCCACGGAAGGGTTTCGATTGTTCGTTAGGACAGTGGGACGAAGGGCCCTCAACGGAGGGGTGGCGTGACTTGGTTTATGCCTTTAAAAGTCACTCTGGCTGCTACGTGCTGAACGGATCAGCGGGGACAAGGGCTGAAGCCGGGACCAGTGTGGGGGCCACTGCGATTGTCCACGGGCCAGACGGTGGGGGCTGGACCACGGGAGGTCGCCATGGAAACAGACACGGACACGGCTGAGAGTCACCCGGGGAAAGGTGGGAGGCGAACCCGGTCTTCTCGATGCCGCCGCCCCGCGCTCTTACCCAGACCGGCTGGGAGAAGCCTTCCACCGCCTTCCTGCAGAAGCAGCCGGGGTCGGCCTGGCGCTTCTCATCGCTCCACAGGATCATCTCCCTCCGGTAGGCCTCCTTGTAGATGCTGGCGTCCAGGAGCCTCTGGAAGTCCAAGCCGTGCTCCTGCCCAAAGCACACTGCGTCTACATGCCCAGCCTCTCCACCTCTCTGGTCCCTCCTAAAACAGGGGGGGGCCGCCCCTTCTCTCGCCCGCCCTCCCCCAGGACGACACGAGGACTCAGGGTTCTGCCAGGTCAGAGGCCCGCACGGGCACGGGCAGATGGCAGGGCGGTCTCGGGAAAATCCAGAAACTGCTCCACTCGGCCTCTTAAATGCGTAGTGTGGTTTGGTTTTTTCGGTTTGGTTTGGTTTAGTTTGGTTTTTTTGCAACCCTTTTACCTTCTCAATTATTTCTGACTTGCACTGATCCTGAAATTCGTTTGTCTCCCCTGGGCACAGGCTGAGCCTTCAACTAAAGTGGGAAATTGAAACACGGCGTCCCGTCCCCCAGGGCCTCCTCCAGCATCGTTCGCCCCCATCCCAAAGCCCAGGAGACTGGCTTCCCAGACTCCCCTCTCCCCCTCCCCACCCCCCCCAGATCCCTGGCACCTTTGCTGAGACAGCGCCACGCCCTTTGGCTGCGGGCACTCCTGCCCCCCAACACACTCACTCAGAGGACCCCGGGGACAGGAGGGGCTGCTCTGATCCCCTGGGGAGCAGTGTCCAGGCCCCGCCTCTGTTTTAAGGCGGGTGGCTCCCAGCCTGTCTGCTGAATACTGGAACTTCTGCGTCCAAAGCTTCCTACTAAAACAGCTGTGAAGCCCGCTGACCCTGTTGTCCCCAGGGAGCCCCGGCTGCCAATCTATGCACAGGTCTGTTTAGCCGCTGGGGGAAGACCCAGTGGCACAGTGGGAAGCTTCCCCTGGAGACAGGGCTGTCCCACGGAAAACGGGGCAAGTTCACCTGGTGTGGCCCCAGGAGGCCAGGCTCAGGCTAACTGACCAAGGAGCCAGGAGCATAGGTGCCAGACGGGGGCACCTGGAGGTCACGGACAGAAGTGCAGGCGACGAGGGGGCTTCCCTGTGTGAGAACCTCGCCCTCACACCCCGTCCGGGAGGCTAAGGGTCTGAGTTTCTGTCGAGCTTTTACAAGCCTATTTTAACAACCCTATTTAGTTTTTTGAAATCCACATAGTTCAAAGTTCAAACCCCACACACTCATTTACGGTGAAAAATCTCCCTCCCACCCCAGTCCCCCAGCCACATAGCCCCTTCCCTGGAAGCCACCAATGGTATAGTCTCCTGGGTGGCCTTCTCCACCTTTAACACATGCCAAGCACCGGGAACAGGGCTCAACACCAAACACACACCCCGTAAATATCTGTTGGATGGCTGAATATACGAGCACATATGTTTACAGGTTTCTCCCATTTTTATACAAATGTGGCATTCTCTAGACCCTGTTCCAAATCTCGTTTGTTTGTTTGTTTGTTTTTCTCTTAAAAACATATCTTGTACACTTGTGCGACTGAATTTCTAAGGGGAGAAATGCCGAGGTTGTGGCCGGCCACCGAGGCGGTGATGTGCGGCGTCCTGCCTCCTAAGGGGACCTGTGCAGACCCTTACCCGTTGCACAGCACAGAGCTGCCAACCCCCCCACCCCAGCCTTTCCTGGGCGCACTTTCTTGGGCGTGCCCTGGGGAGGGGCCTGAAGTGCGTGAGGCCAGCAGAAAAGGAAGAGAAGCAGAACACGCCCCCAAAAGGCCCACGCGCAGAAAACCGAGAGGTGGCCACCACCCTGCCAACGGTGGTCACAGGGACCCCGCTAATGACTGAAGCGGCAGCCACAGCAACCCAAGCCGGGGAGCTGGCTCTTTCCAACCCACCAGACACCACCGAGCCGCCACCTACCTGAGCGTACTGCTTCTTGAGAGGCCCCGAGAGCTGGAGAACAGCACAGACATCAGCCCCGAGTCTGCGGGACGGGGAGGCCCAAGCCGGTTACCCAGAACTCCCAGGCCCCCGGGGGAGCCCGGAGGCCTGGGGTGACATCTAACTTTGTCGGGACTTAACATCTCTGATCCTATTTTCTCATCTGTAAAATGGGGATACTGTTTCTGTTCTGTCTCCCACAGGATTATCATGCAACTCGAATGTGAAAGAGCTTGAAACTCACAGGTAAAAGGAATAAAATTATAATTACAGCGAGAAAATCCAGGCCTGGCGACACTCTGGCCAGGTTAGTTCAATAAAACACTGACGTGTCCCACGGGCCTTCTTACGTCCACATTTGAGATGAAGAAACAGGCTGAGCGAGAACTGACTCGCCCAAAGCGACATGGCAAGTGATGAAGCAAGTTTTGGTAAAATAAAAATAGCATCCAGTATCCAGTCCCTGCACCTTTACTAAGTGTCAAAAATCATTCTAAGTCCTTTAAGTATATTACCTCATTAATCCTCAAAACGACCTTATTAATACCCCCATCCCACAGATGGCAAAAACGAGGCACGGAATGGATAAGAAATGAACGAGATCACAAACTAGTAAGTAGTGAGTCGGGCTTTGAATCCCAGTCTAATTCCTGACTGTGCTCCTGACCACATTTTGACTTCTGCCTCTGGGGCTAAGGAGAAATGCAACTTGGGAAAAGGTCAACTTGGGAAAAGGTGGTGGACACTTGGGGGTGAAAGGTTCAGGTGGTGACCTCTGCCCTGGGCCACCGCCACCTCTCAGAAGCCCTGCGGTGCCCAAAAGCAGGCTCCGGGGACCCCCACCACACTGGTCTTCAAGAGGAGCCAAGCCCCACTTTGCTTTCTCCCTGGTCCTCTCCTCCCCCAGCCCATGAGTCAGCAAAATGCTCCCACAGGACACCTCGCTTTGAGAGAAAACAGACAGAAAGGTATTATTGGGGGAGGCAGTGAGGTAAAGCAGAAAGAACCTGTTCCTCAGAGCTAGACTAAAGCTTAACCTGAGTCCTAGATCTGCGGATGACTTTGTGACCCCGGCGAGTTTGGATTTTGTTTTTGTTTCTTCACTTTTCAGAGCCTCGGTTTCTTCATCTGCGAAATGGGGCTATCGAATAATTATAAACCACATGGTCCCTAACACAGAGATTTTGAGACTTAAATGAGCTAATATATACACACAATAAAGCCTGGGACACAATCAAGCCCAGCTGTTAGGTGGTGTGCCGGACAAGGGTTTGTTTTTGGAGTCAGACACAATTAGTGTGCGGTCTTAGGCAAATCCTTTATCGGTGACTCAGTTTCCCAATCTGTGACAGTTACCTCGCAACACTGTCGCGTGGATTAGGAACGGTATACAAAAGGTGCCCTGGCAGTGACTTAATGCTTCTGGGCCAGAGAGAGCTAGAGCTTACAGTCTGCAAGAAGAAGTCGCCTGGTTCTTCAGGGTGGGCGTGTGTAGACGGCTGTTTTACGTTTTACGTGCTGGTGACAACCCCGCACCTCCCGCCGCCCAGTGCTCCTCCCGCCCCTCAACTGGAGCACTCTACTCCAGACGGAGCTCACGCCATCACACCCCTCGGGTCATGTGATGCGGTATGTCCTCCCCCTACTCCACAGACACCTGCTCTGCAGCGCCTCGGTCACGAAGTCCTTCCCGGATTTCCTCTTCCCGCTGAAGAGCAGCACCAGCCGCGGGCCGCCTCCCAGCGAGGACATGGTGTCCCTTCGTTTTGCGATCTCTAAAGATCGCCATCGGCTCCCAGCCCTTAAATCGCGCCGCCCGCGCGAAGTGGATGCAGCCACGAGACGGGGCGGCGACGGGGAGGGGGGCCCGCGCGCGTCCCCTCCACAGCGGAGCTGGGGGCCGCCAGCCCGCGGACGGCTCCTGCAACTTTTAATTAACGTCCACACAAATGAAGTGAGGAGGCCAAGAGGGCAGGCCCCGGGGCGGCCCGCTCCGCTGAAGGAAGGGGCGCCCCTCCCGGCGCTCATTTGGAACCGTCCGGCCCCGCCCAAGGCCTGACGTCACAGCCCCGCCTCCTCAGCCGACGGGCGCCGGGCCCGGATTGGACGCAACTATTTTCCGCCCGGGGGAGATGACATCTTAAAATTGCCTGACGCGAACTTCACGTTCCTTCCGCACAACCCTACAGATATTACGGAAGAAGGGAGTAAATGTGACCATGTGGAAGAAGTTTTCCAAACTGCCTTTCTGTTTGCTCGTTTCGATGCATGTGCTCAAGCAAATCTGTCGTTGCCCCACAGTGAAAATGGGTCCTCCCGAAGGTGCCGCAGGCCCCGACGCAGAGGGCGGGTCTGGTGACGTCACCCTGGGGCGGGGCTTAGACGAACGCGCTGTTTCATTGTTTAGCAGGTTTTTTATAACTGGACCCGCCGCTAAAGTCCCGCCCTTTAAGCCCAGTGGAAAAGTTAACGTCGCTTTTCTAACCGCAGCCTCCTCTCCAAAGGTTTTCGAAAGCCAGAGTTTGGAATGACGTGGGTGACATCAATAGTATAGGTGAAACGAGGGCCTTGAAGCCACTCCTGGACGATATTACCTAGTTTTATCCGGAGCCCAGCTCCCAGCCAGGGGTTCGGGGGCGGAAGTAGGGGGGCTGGTGGTCTGTCCCCTCCCTGAATTCCCGGTTCTGCGCACAGCCGCTGACAGCCGGTGCCAGCTGGGTAAGCGGAGTTGTTCTGACTCGCTGTCCTGCATCTCTCCGAGCTTGTCCAAACAGAGCCAGTAACCGTCACTGTCTCTGTTTTAGGAGCTCTAAGGTCATGCGGAGAGAAAAAGTGATGTGTGGAGGCCTGCTTTGAGAAATCATTAATTCCCTGAAAAGCGAAAAGATGGCACAGAAGCTAAGGAAGGAGCCGTCAATGGTCAGATGCAAAAAGAACGGACTGCAGGAAGGGCTTTATTTTTTCTTCTTAACGCAACTCTGAAAGCGCTGCAACCATCAATGCACTTAGAATGCAGCGCGGCGTGGAGTGTAATCCCAGCTTTGACACTGCAGGGATGTGACCTTTAGCAAATACTCTGACTTCCGTCATTGATAACGCGGGCTTCACAGGGTTGCACTAGGTAGGAAATGAGGAAAATGTACGGTGAAAGACAGCTGAAATACTTTGTGAATTCTCAAGTGTCATCCAAATGTGGGGTTGTTATTTATTCTGAGCACTTTGTGGTTTTAGAGTTCATAACTGAACACAGGATCAGATTTTCCAGCTCACCTTCAAAGAGCATTTATTTGGGACTCCGCAAAAAGCCCAAACGCCACCTCCGCCCGCGGAGACTGGAAGGGTGAATGTCATTCACACTCCTGCTTCCCTGAGTCACCACTAGGATGGACTCAGGACTTCCTCCTAGAGTGTCCCCACCTCCCCACGCCCCCACCCGCGCGCACCTGAGCCTGACCACACCCCTGGGAGCTCCCTGGTACCCCTGTTGACCAGAAACGTGCTAGCCTCTCAGAAGGTTCCTCTGCTCCCTAAGCAACTCCCAACCGAACCTCACTGTCCTCTCCTGCCCTCCCACGTGGAGGCTTTCTATGCTCTCCCAGCCCTCACAGCTCAGCAGAAACTCTGGATCTGTCTGTGCCCCGCCCACCCCACTCAGCTTCCAGACCACCATTCTCCTGCCTCTTGGAAACTGGCTGAAGGCTCAGCCCACCTGGCCGGCCCGCCCTCCTCCCCTGTCAGGATTGCCGACCGCCAATCCTGAGACTTGGCCTCATTTACTGAGACTTGGTCACTGGCTCCTGGTCTTTTCCACCCAGGTCCTGTCGTCCCTCTCAGTGACTTCACTTCCCCCCCCTGCCCCCTGCCCTGGCCAGTCCATCCAACTCTGGCCACTCAGTGCCTTGGACACAGATGTCCTCCTCTCGTCCTCAGACCGGCTCCCGTGGACACGCCCTGAGCCTTGTCATCCCCAGGAGCCATTCGACCTGCACATTCTCACAGTCAGCCACACTACCCTCCAAGGTCACTTGTTCAAATACTGCCCAGAGCAGTGCTTCGCTCCCAGGGTCGCCACTAGCCCATGAAGCTCTTTGTATTATATGACACCTGCTCTCCTTCCTGTCACAACCAAGGGGACATCAAATAAGTGAAGATGTGTGCAAAACCTTTGTAAGCTTATAGGGCTGCATAAATGTGAGGCACTATTTTGGGGGGAGAAAGGCTGGTCTGAGGGCTGGGGTGCTGCTGAGCGTGAGGCGGGAAAGGAGGGGAGGAGCAGGGTTGTCTGACTAGAACAGAGACACCCCAGAAGGGAGTCCACAGGGGTCTTGGGGACTGACATCAGAAGCCAGAGATGCCAGACCCCCTCCCCTGATGGGGTCTGGAAGACAGTGGTTGAGGAGCCCTGTGCTGGCCCCAGAGGTCTGGAACACAGTTACCCCTGAGAGTCGCCTCTCTCTAACGGAGCAGACCACCTAAAGAGAGGCGTGCCTCACTGACGCTCAGGACAGCGTGGAGGTCAGGTCGAGGCCAGAGTGAAGGAAGCCTGCTCACTGTCTTAACACCCAGACATGGTCCGTGCCTGCAGGCGACCGCTCCTCAGTTCGCAGAGCCTTGACGAGGTCTCAGCCCTGAGGACCCCACAAAGTGCCCTTCCTGCTGCATGAGCGCAGTCCTGGCCTCCCAGCTCTCCCCAAAGAGCCCCCGTTCATTTACCAATCATTCATTCAGCAATCAGCCACGGAACACTCACCCTGTGCCCAGCTTCTGTCCCTCCTGCTGCTGCCCCCCTGTGGCCACCAGAGGTCTCTGCAGACGGAGCTGTGAGGGAAGTCTCTGGGGGGACACGAGAGAAAAGAACCTGCCGAGTCCGAGCGGCTCCTCCAGACCTGGTCTCACAGCCTAAATGCTGAGCTCGACGAGCCAGAGAGGGAAGCGGTGGGGAGGGGGAAATGGGGGGCTCTCGGTCAGGGGTCAGCAGCCGCGGGCTCTGGTCTCCTCTCTCCCTAGCAAGCTTTGTGACCCTGGACGAGTTGCTTCCTCTCTGGGCCTCAGTGTCCACCTCGGAACAACACAAGAGGTGGTTCTGATACTCTCGAAGGACCGTTCGGGAATGACCTGCTCCGACCCACAAGCTGGGGCCTTCCCGGGCCAGGTGCCCAGGTGGCCAAAATGGGGACACAGAGACTTGAGGAGGAGGAGTCAGCTAAAGGGACACACAGAGGGGCCCTCGGACATTGCTTCCAGCATCCAGGTCGGCTGGCAGGGAGGGGAGGCGTGAGCAGCGGTACCCCACATGTCAAATGTCCACTAGTGTCCTAAAGGCTGCCTGGGGGCCAGGCTTGGTCCACCGTCACCGTCCAGCTGTGACGGGACCTTAAGCAAGTCACCATCTCTCTCAGCTTCTTTGTCTGTAACATGGGGACATCTCTGGCCATCGCTTCTTGGAGGTCTGCTTCTCCGGCGCGGAGGGGCTGCTCTGAAGAGTTGGTGGCCGAGTCGGCGGGGGGTTGGGGGATGGCCATTTCTTCGCAGGTTTCTGCACTGGTCCCTTTATATGAAGCCACATCAGCGGGTCCCAAGGCACAGCCCAGACAAGCAGGCATTTCTGGCGGCTCTGCTTGGCCCTTGGGCAACTGGCCTTCCAGGTCACCATGTAACATGTCCCTCTGCACAGCACAAGCCTTCAGGTTTCTGCCTGTCCCACCCCGGCCCCGTGACCTGTCTCTCTGGCTTGGAAAGGGTCACTCCCTTCTCCCCTCAGGCTCAGTCGAGGGAGAAGGCGAATGCTGGTGAGCCTTTCTCCAAATGGCTGCTGTCCTGGAGAGGAGCGGAGGGGGGTGCGGGGGGGCGGACATGACGGGACACGTAAGAGCAGAGAGGTGCTGTGCTGGAGCGCTGCTCCCTCCCCACCCTCACATCCTGCAAATCAAGCCCAGCAGCTTCCCCCTCCCTCCCGACAAAACCAGCTCGGCCCCTCCTCCTTCCCCAGCATCGCAGGAGGATGCAGTCATCCCTGCCCACCCCCACCCCCACCACGAGGCTGGGAGCTGAGGGTGTCCTTGACTTCTCCCCTGTCCTCGTCCCATCCAAGGCCGGCCCATTCTAATTCCGTCATCTAAATCAGGCCCCGGTCATCTCCCTCCCGAGTCCTTAGCTGACGTCCCCAACTCCACATCTCTTCATTCCATCCTTCTGGCCACCAGCGACACAGGCATCCCTTGCCCCTCGAAGGCTTTCAGGGGCACCCCTCCCCATTTCCTGTGGTAAAGCTCTCCCTTAGACATGCCGCTGGCCTGTGGGAGGATCTGCTTCCTCCCGAACGCGAAATTAGCCCTCTGGCCACTGCCCGTTCCATCCTCCCCTGAGGCTTCAGTCTGAATCCCATCTGAGATCCCCTCCCCATCGCAAATCCTATTGTCCTTTAGGGTCCAGCTCAGAGGCCACTCCCTCCTCCCTCTTCACCTCAGCGGACTTCTCCTTGGCATCATTAAGAGATACTTTTAAAATTCTGCTTTGTGTCGAACTAATAGAGTTAACCTCAGGGACAGGGATCGGGGTCCCCTCAGCACCTGTGTTGGGACTTGGAGGCTGGTTCGCTGTCTCTTCCCTCCCAGCTGCTGCTGCAGGTTTGGGGACCAACACCCTCTCTTCCCACATCAGTAGCTCACAGAGGCCCCAGCTGCCCCCTTAGAGCTTAAGTAAAATAAAAATAAATATTGTCTTTACAGTATTCTGCAGTTTGAGAAAATTTCCATTTATCTTTGAGCGACGCATTTTATCCTCACAACGACCTACGAAGGGGCTATCGACGGTTTCCACTTTAATGAGAAAGCTGAGCCCTCACGTGCCAGGGGCGTCTTGCCCAAGGCCCTAAGCAGGCCGCCGGGCAGCCCCGAGACTCGGTTTCGGATCCCAAAGCCTGCCCAGGCCAAAGGTCTAGTTAGCCAGGAGCTGGGCCGGGCCGCCCCCTGGCCCGGAATAAAGAGCAGTGAGTGAGGAAGGGCCCTGCTTCTGTCCTACATGGGCGGGGCCAAGGGCAGCGACCTTAAGGGAAGACCAGCAAGGGGGCGGCGGGGGGCGGGGAACTCAGACAATGCACGGAGGACTGGTGACAGGGGCTTCTGTGGCTCAGAGGGCCGAGTGGCCAGTGGTGAAGTAGGAGGGGAGGGGAGGGACCTGTTGTCGGCTGGCTTTAGGGCAATAACCACCCCCACCGCACCCCACCCAGTGTCCCTGATCTGCTGTGAGCATGTGAAGTGCGATGGCATCAGGAGAGCCCAGAACAAGACAGGATGAGAAGTCCCCGCACCAGGGTGGCCCTGGGAGGTTCCCATGGCAACAGCCAGCCAGGCCAGCGTCTGTCCCTGGGCCCAGCAGGGGGAGGGGTTCTTGGAACAGTTCTCATAAGGAACACATGCCTCTGACCCTCTAGGAGCTTCCGGTGACCCACCACCAAATTGTAGCCGCCGCCCCCACCCTGTCACCCCAGGATGGGTGGGAGTGGAAGCAGTGGGGAAAGGTGGGGGCCTGGTGGACCTGGGGGACAGGGGGACAGGGAGAGCCAGGGGGCATCGGTGAGAAGGCTGAGCTGAGGTTCAGTGCGGTGGGTGCCTAGAGCCACCCAGAGCGGGGCGAGGCGGAGGAACGAGGGGAGGGGGAGGCGGCACCAGGGACAGCTGGGAAGGGAGAGCTGGGGACTGGTCAGAGGCAGTAGAATTTTCCCATTTGAGAGGGGAAGGCGCGAGAGGGCCTCTCCCCTTCTCTGGTGGTTCCCCCAAGGCCCCTGGAGCTGAGCTCTGACTTGGGGGAGTTCCCAGAGGAAAGGGCAAAAAAGCCTAGCGCTCACCCCGGGGGACCCAGCATTCCCCGGGAGGCCCCACGGGTCTGCCCACAGGCTTCGTGTCCCCCAGCCAGCCAGGAGCTGTCCCCAAGCCCGGTGGGGAGGGGGGAGCACCATCCCTGTCCACCCGCCTTGGCTCATCCACATGCTGGCCCATGATCAAGGACATCCTGGGACCTGGGCACCCTCTCGACGAGCGCTGTTGTGGGTACATGGGTGTGATGGGCATGAGGGTCACCTGCCGGGGCGCCCCAGGGAGATGGTCAGCAGAGTGGCCAATGTCCCTGGGATCCTGGCCCTCCCCGACATGCCCCGTGGGTTCCTGGCTCTTCCCCCCCAACCCCCCCGCGATTTAGCGGTTTCAGAAACCTCCAGCTCAGCATCTCTACTTCCTGAGTGGGTGAGGATGAGGGGGCGCTCAGGGGACTTCCTAGCGTCCCTGAGAGTCCGTTATGCAAACGAAGGAAATGGGCCGTAGAAATGAACCCTACAAGCCCCGAGTGAGAGTCGACGCCCTCTGGGAGCCCGGGGAGGCCAGTTTGTGTTCCCTCCCCTAGGCCCAGACGCAGGATCCTGCCCACCTTCTTCCCGACCCATCCTTTTCCCCACCTGCAGCAGGTGAGCAGGCTGAACAGGGCAGATGGCTTCCTCCTGAGGGACGATGGTCCACAGAGCCAGGACACCAGCTCCACACCCTGGCCTTGGCCGAGCTGTGCTCGCTCCCTCTCCAGGAACAGAAGGCGCGTCCCCAGGGCCCCCGGCCCCTACCGCTGACCCTCTGCCTGGGCGGAAATTCTCCCTCGGGTCACACTGCAGCCCTTCTCCCCACAGAAAGAGTGGTCCCCGGGCCACCCCCAGCCGCCCTCCGCCCCAAGGCCGAATTAAACGAGAGGACACACTCACAGCCCTTAACAGCGAGTGGCCCTGTGTAGTGTCACATACGCACTTGCTATCAGCTGCAGTCCTACCCCGGCCTGAAGGCTCCCTTCCCTTTACCAACCACACTCCTGACCTGAGAAGTCACAACTCGCATCCTGTCCCCTACGCTTGCTTGCGAAGGGACACCCAGGGCATCGACAAGCCCAGTCAGGCTTCCCGAAGCACAGCCCAGGGCGCCTGGGTCTCCCCAGGGAGCTAGCCAGTGGGCAGGCCCGGGTCGGCAGCTGCGGTCAGAGATTTAGGGCATCCAGTAGTGGGGGAGGTGAGGTCTGGAGCAACCGTGGAGCCAGGGCACCACCTAGTGGCCCCCTCACCTCCCCAGGCCGAAGCTTGGTTGTGGGGGGTTCCTCTACCCCACCTCCAAAACCCGGTCAGGAGCGAAATAACTTGAGTGCCAAATGCGGGCCAAGCGTGGCGCTTTCATGGCTGTATTTAGTCCCTCCCCCAGCCCCTCCATCCCTTTTTCAAGAAAAAGAAACACAAGGCTCCCGGAGATCAGCCGGGCCAAGGTCACTCGGCCAGGATCGGAGCCCAGGGCCCAGCGGGCCCAGCGTCCCATACCCTCGCACGTCCCATACCCTCGCAGGGAGCAGGCAGGCAGCTATGAGCCGGGGGAGCGGTTCCGGCCCCAGGGGCCTGAGGCTATGAGGGGTTACAAAGGAAAGGGGTGGGGGAGCGGCAGTACACGACCCTGTGCTTAGACCACCCCAAGTGACACAGCCCATGTGACAGCCTCGCGGCTCCAACAGCATTTTATTGGGATCCGCGTGTGCAGCTCAAACGGGAGGTGAGGCCACGTGGGAAGCCAGGGTGAAAGGGGACTTCGCCCCCTGGGGACAGCTGCCTGCGGATCTAACACAGCCCCAGGGGCAGCCCTGAGCTAGGCCTCAGGCCAGCATCTCTCAAACCCCAGGGGGCACAACAGGGGGTACCCAGAAATGGCCCAGCCTGGGGATGGACACACACACACACACACACACACACACACGGAAAGCTGGGCTTCAGAATCGGAATGCCGCCCCTCACCCCCAAAACACCAGGGCCCCTTTTATACTGCAGTGACACCATCAGACCGCCAAGGGTCATGGCCCTGATTAATTGCATACATTTGCATACATTTGCATAGACAGCAAGGCAGGCCCAGCTGAGGCCTTTTCTAGCAAAAGTGGCACGGTGCAGAGCTGGGTGGTTTCGCTCTCCTCTGTGAAGGTCATCCAATGACAGAGACCAAGCCAGGAGACATGGCAGTTCAACAGTCCCCAGGGGTCAGATAACCGCCTCCTCAGCCCCTGAGGTGGTGGCTGTGCTCCTCCCGGGGTCCCACAACTCTGGGGCTCGCAAAGTGTTTGTCCTTCTTCCGGGACCTGAGGGGAGACACGGGGTGGAGACAGAAAGTGGCCTTTGCAGGTCAAAATATGTGATGAAGAGGGGCTCTCTGAGGAGAGGGGGCCCCGTTCTTCCCAAGGCAGCCAACACAGGCAGCCAACACTCATCACACTGGGAGCCAGGCCTGCGCTCCCAGGATAGAGGTGACATGTCCCTTACCCCTGGGCCATGCGGGATGGGCAGGATGGGGCCCAGCCCAAAGGGGACCCCCCGGGGCTGCTCCGGGCAAGCAGGGCAGCCTCCAGGAAGTTCCTACAGGGAAGCCAGTGCGGGGCTAAAAGTGGGGATAAGGCCTCGAGCTGAAGACCCCAGACTCACTCGGGGCAGAGCTCCTTCAGACCCCCGCCTCCTGCTCCTTCCTCTGTCCCGCACTCCACGCCCCCACTCCCCCATAGCTGCTCACCTCTTCTTCAGGGCTTTGTCTCCAAAGAAGTGACGGAAGATGAAGTCCTCGAAGTCATCCACCTCATCATCGTCACCTGTGTGTCTCACGGCCACCTCCTCCAGGCTGTCCTCCAAGGCATCCACAAAGTCCCGGAAGCGGAGGCGGTCGTGGCGAAACACGCCATCCTCGCCGAAGTAGGCAGGCGAGAGGGGCAGCTCCTCAGTCAGCTGCCCGGCCCAGGGCAGCCGCGCCAGGTACGTCCTCAGCAGAGAGGCCAGCTCCTGCCGCCGCACCGGGGCCAGCTCCACGCCGAAGAGCGCCAGGCCCTCCTGCCGGGCACACTCGAGCACGCCTGAGCAGCCCTGGGGCGCCCGGTACTTGTGCCTGGACAGCTCTGCCCAGAGTGGCAGGGGACCGTGCCCGTCTTCAGCCCCCTCCTTCCCCCGCGGGTGCTTCTGCCGTTCTCTGGAGGGGTGGGGGCTCCCGCTTTTCCTGGGGGGCTCCTCGGGGCCCCGCCGCCTACCATCCTTCTTGCTGCCCCACTCCTCCGCCCTCGGCTTGCCCTCCCGCCACCGCCCTGCTGGCTCCCTGTCCCACCCACCCCCCCAGCTCTTCTTGCTTTCCCGGCCAGATTCCTCCTTTTCCTGCTTCCAGTGCTCAGCCTTCCGGGCCCCCCGCCCAGCCCCCCACTTCTCCTTTCCGCCGCGCTCTCTGGAGCTCTGGAAGGGGAGCCCGTGATGCCAGGCCTCCGACGCATTGGCAGAGAGCCCAGGGTGCTGGCCCCAGCCCTCCGGGCCCTGCAGCTTCTGGGCCAGGCCCGTGTGGGCTGGGTCCCCGCGGCCTGCGTCCCCCACGCCCCGCTCCAGGTCCTGCACAGACCCCAGCAGCCGCTGCTGCCTCTCCAACGCGTGCCTCAGTGCCTGGACCTCCGCCTCTAGCCCTCCCTTCTGCTGCGGGAAGCCAGGTCCCGGCTCCTGCCCCCTGGGGCCTTCCTCCTTGGTGACCCTGCCACCCTGCGGGCCTCTGCCCCAGCTGAGGCACACCCCGTCTGTGCCCCGGACGCAGTCGGCCTCCAGCCCCTGGAGCCGGGCCCGCAGCTGCTGCAGCTCGGCCTCCAGGGCCCGCTGGGAGGCCTGGCCGCGCTGCACGGCCCCACGGAGCTGGGCGTTCTCCTCCTCCAGCCCCGTGGGCTGGCGCATCAGGCTCTGAAGCTCTTCCTTCTGGGCCTGGAATGGACACGGGGTGGGGGGCACACAGGAGGGTCCTCTCAGGAGGGGCCCGCTGCCTTCTACCCCAGTCCCGCTCCAGGATGGGGAGCAGGTGGCCCAAGCCTCTTTTACGGCCTGGGACATTTGAAGGATGTGGTTCTCATCCTCCTTCCCATCTGCAGCCTGCACCAGACTCGGGGGGCCCCAAATTCCATCACAAGCCTCAGCTGCTTCGTCCTTATAAAAGCCCACACTCTGAGTCACCTAAGGACATCCAGTACGTGGCACTCGTCACCCTGCTTCCCTCCTCCAGCCCGGAGCAGACGTTATTAACCGACAGAGCCTCGTTCGCTGGCGCCCTGGCTGGTCCTTCGATCCTTCCCCACACAGTGCTCCCTGCAGACCACGCCAGTCAGAGGCGGCACGCCCATGACACAGCGACGCCGGCCCCGTCCTAAACCCGAGCATGAGGAGTGGGAGGGGACCTAGGACAGTGACCTGAGTGCAGTGGGAAAGGGCCAGGGTCAAGGCGTGCGGCTAAACACAGGGAGCTTCTTCTGGGGGAGGGCACCAGGACAGACGCCCGGCCCGGCCCGGCCCGGCCCGGCCCCTCCCGCCCACCTGCAGCTGGGCCTGCAGCAGCCGGATGTCCTGGTTCTCCTTGGCCAGCTTGTCCAGCAGAAGGGCCATGTTCTGCAGGTCGGGGACACTGTCAGGGAGCGCTGAGGCCTGCAGCTGCTGCCGTAAGCCATCCTGAGGGCACAGGAGCCGGCTACCCACCCTGCCCCACGCCCAGGCCGTCCTGAATGCGCCCCCCCCAGGCCTACACACTGATGGACACGTTCACGCCTACCTGCCCATCCCCCACGGCGCCCAGCATCCCAGCACCCAGCACGGCATCTGGGGAGACCCGCGGTTCCACTTCCTCAGCGGGCCCTGTGGGGAAGCGACGTCTGAGACCAGCCCCGAGGCACACGGAGCCCACTCTTTCTCTCTCTCTCACACACACACACACACACACACACCTCTCCTGCCTTGGACCCACCCACGCGGAGAGCTCCAGCCAGCGACAGCCCAGGGTTATCCCGAGCACCCGACAAGGCTTCACTGAGCGGTTAGGGTACAGCCTCCAGCCCCCCTGCGTCTGACCAGAGAGCCGCCCCCTCAGCCTCCTTCAGGACGGGGGAGGCGGACACGAGGGAGCAGCGCCCTCCCCACTCACCACTCTCGGAGTCGGAGTCGGAGAGGCCACCTGAGGACACAGACAGAGGCATGGCGAGGCCCGGAGGGGAGCGGAGGGCAGGAGGGGCTGAGGCGGGGGGTGGGCGGGGGCGCCACTCACCAGAGAGGAGAAGGACCCCCAGGCCCAGCAGAACCAGGGCCCCGAGGAGGCACATGTTGAGGGAAAGGCCCAGCTCCTCACAGGCTGCAGAGGGCTGGGGTCCCGGGCCCGCCGTCGCCTCAGCCCCTCCACGTCCACATCCGTGTCGTCCTCGCTGCTGGTGCAGTGGGCCTGCCCCTCAGCCCAGGCTGCAGGAGGGGCAGAGGCGGTGAGGCCACTGCAGAGACGGGACCCAGCGGGGAGCGGACGCGGAGAGGCCCCCAGCCCTGGCCGCAGAGAGGGGCAGGTGGAGTCGATGACCGCCAGCCCAGGCTGAGGCAGGGGCCAGTCCTATCCGTCTACAAACTACAAAGGCGGCTTCCCGCCTAAAAGCACCTACCTTCCCCCCATGTCGAGCTCCATCACCGCCTCCCTGTCCGTCCTAGCTCTGGCCACTCCTGCTCGGACCCTCCCTGCTCTTCCCAGTCGCAAAGGTGGGTCTCCCGCCACCATCTCGGCTCCCCTCAGTGTGCACAGTCACCCACTGTCTCAGCCACACCGCAGACGGCCCCCACAGGAGACGACTCCCTAACCCGTCACACCTGACCTGGCCTCCCAGAGCTCCAGGCCTCGACGCCTGCCTGCCCGCTAGTCACCTCTACCTGGGTGTCCCTCAGGATCAAGTACTCAACACGCTGCCCTCCCCACTGGTTCCCTTCTGCTGCCCCCCAGTCCGGGGAAAGGCACACCGCCGCCATCCAGCCAACCCGGCCTTCACCCCGCACCCAGACACCACGCGCCTCGTGTCTGCCTCAGTCCAGGTCCTCGGGGGCTTTGCCTGACCACTGCAGGTGCCTCGCCTCCTGAGTGGCCCGGACCCGGCCTCGCCCCGGCCCTGTCGCCTTTGACCGAGATAGATCACCCTCGGCACAGCCTCCTTAGCACGGACAGGCAGCCCCAGGCCTTTGCTGATGCTGCAGCACGGGCCTGGAACGTTCCCTTCATCCTACCTACCTCCCAAAAGCCTACTCTTTGCTCCGGGCTCCACGTAAGCGTCATCCCCAATGGGAACCTTTCCCCAGCTGTCCCTACCTCTCCTTTCCGCTCTGCCTGCCCCCCGCTGAACGGCCCTCCCCTCCTGTGGGGACACCTCCCTTTGCACCCCTCACAGGGCTGACTTCCACCTTGGCTCAGTCTGGTCTGCCTTACATAGGCCTTGAACCACCCCACCCCCGCCTCCCCCGGGCCCTGACCTGCCACATAGAAGGGACTCGGGGAAAGACAGCTGACTCTAGAGGCACGACGAGGAGCCCCCATGGCAGAGAGAAAGGGTCAAGCAGACCTGGACCCTGCCACTTACAGCTGTATGACCTTAGCCAAGTCATTTAACCTCCCTGAACCTCGGTGTCCTCAGGGATGGTGAAGACCCCCTGACGTAACTTAGGGCCAAGCTACTACGTCCTCGGGCCTGGCCCAGAGCCGTGCTCAGCAGTGATGGCTAATCCTACTCCCACACCTCCTAGAAGGACAGTGACAGAGGGGACGAGGAGGGCTCTCACCTGCGCTGGCGGATGAGGGCAGGCTCTGTTGCGGGCTCTGGCCCTCCAGGTCCTGTGTGTCCGGTGCCAGGTCTGCAAGCACGGGGGTCTCCTCCAGGTCTCCCTGGGCCGCTGTGTCTCCTAGGCCCGGGGACGCCACACCACGACCATCCTCGTCGGGGACATCCTGCTGCAGACACAGCCGTGAGCAGCTCCTGGCCCTCCCCACTTCCTTCCCTCCCCAAGGGACGGTCCTCACCTTGACCTCAGCCTCTTCTGGCAGGACGGCGTCAGACCGGGCGCTCCCACTCGGGAAGATGGTCTCTGCGATGGCAGAAAGGGCTGAGGAAACCACCGCGGCCCCCAGCGGAGCTTCCCGCACAGCCCTCGGGCCCCCGCGGGCCCCGCCGGGTCGGAAGGGGCAGGGAAAAGCCGGGAGAGAGTGAAGGAAGAGCCGAGACCGACGTGGGAGACTAACCGGCCTCCCTTCTCCTGAGGGAACTGGGGACCCCAGAACACAGAGGGTGATGACGCCGCCCCACCCTCAGCAAGGCCCTGTTACCTGCGCCATCCGAGGTCCCATCTAATTCTTCACTATCTGCCTTGAAGGGGCTCCGAGGGGCCTGGGGCGCGCTCTGAAGTTCCGGGCCCACCCTGGATTCCGGGCCCAGGGTCTCCACAGGCAGGCTCTGTGGGGAGGGGCACAAGCAGGAGGTGCTCCAGGGGAAGGACAAAATCAGGAGCACGGGGTGCCTGCCGGGGTCCCTGAGACCGGCTGCACTGCCCAGGAACCCCAAGCCGCACGTCACAGAAACAGCGGTCCAGCAGTGAGCTGACTCGAGGTGGGCGGCTCAGGGGGTGTCACGTCTGGCCCTTCCCTAACCTCGCCAAGTTTCTGTGAAACGAGGAGGCACCAATGGGCTGAGGCACCGGACCCCTGTACGAACCTGCCCCCCACCCAGAAGCTGGCTAGACAGAGCTCCCTCCCCACAAACGACCGACCCAATTGTCGGCTGGGAGGTGGGAGGATGGCGAGAGCAAGGTCCGCTGGGTCAGGAACCTGAGCGCCCCAGTCACGATCCCCACGGGCCACCCGCCTCGCTTAGCTCTCCCAGTGGCCGCTCCCAGAGGCCCAGACACCCGGCCACAGACAGTGTGTCCCCGTGGTGCTCCCAGCTGGGCTGTCCAGGCTCAGCCCCTCCTCTCTGCACACTCCGCCTCAGCAGGTCCCCCGCCCGCTCATCCCATCCCCGGCTCCCGCCATCCCTCCAGGAATAAGCACGCTTCTTTGCAATTTTCAAACCCTTTTTCGCTCACGGCCACCTCCACGAGGCAAGAATCGCAACCCCCTTTTATAGGGGAGGACACCGAGGTGAAATGCCCCACTGTCAGCAAAGGCACCCCAGGGCTCTGGCTGAGAGCAGGGTGCCCGTCCTCCTCCACCGGTGAGCCCCAGCCTGTTGGTCCTGCTTGAGTGTCACCCCGAGGTCAGCTTCCTCACCCCCGATGGGCTCCTCCGGGGCAAGGGACTCCATGCCCTAACTCAGCTCCTCAGCTTCTCCCCTCCCAGCGGATCAAGCCCCTGGGGCTTGGAGTCCGTAACAAACTTCCTCCAGCCCCTAGGTCCCCGTTCTGCCTTTTCAGTGGCTTTGGCAGCACAGGGCTGCACTGGGCTTCAGTCCCACTAACTGCTACCTGGATGGCAGGCTCTCTCCCCGGGACTGACCGAGCCCACGCACTGGCTCCCCCTTGCCTAAGACGGCAAGTGTCCTGACACCCACTCGGGGCCCTCCGGTGACTTTGCATAGGGATGAGGCCTGAGCTGGCCCTTCGGCCTCTGCCCCCAACCTCACTCGGCACTGTCTGACCCACGTCGCCCCCTCAACCACCGGGCCCCCTCGCAGTCTCCTCCGGAAAGCCTTTCCCATTGCGGCCTCAGAACCTCCGCTCAGGCTCAGGCTGGTCCCCCCACCCCTCTCAGCTTGCCCCAGGGGTGCCCTGCTTTCCGGGCATGGTCCTGGGGGCCTGATCCCCCGCCCCCACTACTAGAGCTCCTCTCCCAGTAGCGGGGGCGGGAAGCAGGGGGCCGCCAGAGCCGGAAAGCGCCCTGCAGGAATCCCGCTTCCACGGGCCCCCAGGCCCGCTTCTCCTACCTCTGGGCCCGCGAGCACCCAGCTATTGTCCGAGTCTGGGCAGGAGGCCATAGTTGCCAAGGTCCCCGAGGCTGCTGTGGTGTCACCTGCGGAGAGAAGGTCCCCTCAGGGAAGGCAGGAAGCAGGCAACAGCCCTGGGTTCCGAAGTAGCTTCTAGAAACAGCCTGGTTCCAGGCCTTCTGACCCTAACACCTCAGCGCTTCTGGGCAGTGCCCGCCCTGCAGATCAGAACCTGCGACAGCCAGAGTAGCTTGGCTGTCCCGGGAACAGCGGGGCCTTGGGAAACCGAACTGACCTTGAGAGGTCAAGGAAGCAAAGGACGGGAAGGGCTCTGGGGAATAACCCGGCCAACTCTCTCACGCTGTGGTCAGGGCAGAGGAAGCCCAGAAAGGTACTGGTCTGACTCACAAAGACCAGCAGGGAAGAAGAGTGGGGAAGACGGCCCAGCCCTCCCTTCACCGCCCCAGGCTCCCCCACAGTCGCTCCGTCCTCCCCCAGGGCTGAGAGGACGAGTCCCCACGCCCCCTTCGGCCCTGCCTCCCGGAGCCCCGCCATCGGTCCTCTGCGTGGTCTAGTTCTCCACGCTGGCCGCCCACTGGAGTCGCCTAAGATCCTGATTCAACTGGCGTCAGGCTCAGGCACAGGTCTTTTTAAAAACCTCCCAGATAGACAAAAAGCAAACTAAAAAAAAGGAAGAAAAGAAAAATAAAATAAAAATCCTCCCAGGCGATTCGCGTGCAGCCGGGGCTGAGAACCGGCATTGCTGAGCTCCATCTGGACGAACCTTCGGCGGCTCTCCCGTCGCTCTCGCCCCGATTCTAAATTCTCTTCCCTTCTCGGCGGTCCCCAGAGTTTCACCTCAGGGAACCTGAAGGTGACTGGGAAAAGGGCTTTAGGCAGCTATCACGTGGAAAGACTACGGCCGGTAAAGCGGGGACAAAAATCGGGGCTGTGGTCCGGCCCGGCCGACCTACGGTGACTCGGTGACTCGGCAGGTGGGGCTGGGAACTCTCTCCAGCCTCCAGAGCCTGAAGTGCGGGGTGAGAAGAGAGGGGCCTACCCCGCCATCCAAGGCTCAGACTGTCCCCTCGGGTCCTAGGATAACGGATGATGCCTGACTGAGGGGCTGGAAGGGTGACAAGTGAGGGAGAACTCGGGAACCCTGGGACACGGGAGCGAGCTTGGGCGGACAGACGGCAGGCCCACCTCGGGAACCACACGCTGTTCATGCCCCTGAGTGACATATAAGTCCTGCACGGTGCCCTGCTAACCTCCCATGGCCCTTCGAGAACCCAGCTGGGACAGAGCCGTGTCCTCCCGGATGCCCACGCCTCCCAGACACACACCCATCCCACAAGGAGACAGGAGAGAGCTGTGAAGATTCCCCGTACCAAATCCACGGGACACCCCGATCGGCTTCTACCGGCATCCAGGGGCCACCCTTGTGCCGCCTCTGCTCTCGGGCCCCTCCCCCGCTGCCATCCTCTCCCCATCCCCAGTTGCTGCGTGTGACTGATGACAGGTGGTGGCAGGAAGGAAGTGGCAGCAGCTCAGGCTGAAGTCCCTGTTTATCCCTGGCTATGTACAGCCTGCTCAGGTCCTCCAGAACCAGGAACCATGGCAACCAGTGATGTCAGACCCAGTGTCTCCATGGAAACCAGAAATGGTATTTGGGTCAACAAGACAAACGCTTGTGAGACCCAAACAGGAGACAGACTGGAACCCCTGCACTCGGGGTTCTAAGCCCTGGCACCTCTCTCTTGGTTGGGTTCTCCCAAGATCCCAAAAGATCCCGTCCTCCCAAGCAACCTCCCACCGCCTTATTAGGAAGTCCCTTCCTCCTGCTCTCTAATCTGCACCCTTCTGCCTGGGTCCTCACATCTCTTCCTTCTCATCCACCACTTGGAAGGAAACGCACCTCCGCCCGCCCCCTCCTCCGCTACCCCCTGGCTTCTCCCGCCCCCCGCAGGACAGAACAAAAACATCCTCTAAGGATTGTCAGACGCTTCTGCTATTTCTAAAACACAGCTAAAGAGGGAGCTCTCCCACTCCGTACAAAGCTGGGAAGTCTGGTCTGGCTCACTGCAATCCCTCTAAGAGCTGTACCCCTACACCTCTAAAGCAAATGACCTAGGGCCGCAAGTCCTTGCCTGGGGGACTCAGAGCGAGTTCCTGTTTTGGAAACAGCCGTCCATGGTCCCCCTTCCCCAGGCCGGCAGTGACAAGCAGCTCCGTGGGTCCCTGGCGGAGGCCAACCCTTCCTCTCCCGTGACACTCCGCCCCCCAGCAGACCCAGGGCCCTCTCCCCGTTAGGGGTTTACCTGGCCCAGCTCTCGCCTCGGTCTGCAGCTGAACTTGTTGCTGCCTCCCCTGATTCCCAGCCTCTGAAAAGAGGGCGGTCATGTGACCACGGTTTGGCCAATGGGAAGTCAACTTCCCTGAGGGGGCGGAAACTTTTGGCCAATGAGAGCTGGCGTTGAGAGCCAGGGGCGGGGAAGGGGGGAGCTGCACGGCCCTTAAACCTGGGCTAACCTTCCGGTGGGGATTGGGGTTCCAGCAAACTGAATTTTGGGTGACCTTATCTCCTTTCTCAGTGTCTAGTTCCTAGAGGGAAGACTCCAAACTGAAAGACAAAGGGTGGCATCTTCCAAGACGACAGGGACAGGGGCCAGATTGGTCCCAGGACAGACAGAAACAGCTGCAGGCTGGGGGAGGGGAGGGTGGCCAATCGTGGGTTGGAAATAGCCGTCCCGCCCCCCTCCCCACCCTGCTCCAGTGCAGGCTGCTTAAGGATGCCACTGCTACTACTTTAAAAGAGGGGTCTCAAAACAACCCAAACTGGCATCTGCTAGACCAGGGGCAGCCCCTTCCTCCACCCTTGGAGCTACGCTTGACTCCTAATCCAAACAACTGGGGGCTGGGGGGTGGGCGCCAAACCCAGAGCCGCTAACTTGGCACTTGTCTCCCTGAGGCGTTGGAGCCAAAGCTCCCACTTGGCTCCAGGCCCAGCCCAGGAATGTGCTCAGAAAAGAAACCGGTCCTCAGCAGGGACACGGGTGGGTGGGGCACACAAGACTCCTGGGGCTGGGTGGCTTGTACCAGGGCCAGCTCCAGGGCCCAATCTTTCTGCTATTCTCATTAACAGGGGCCCTCAGCCCTGCCCCCCAGGTGCCCTTCCCTGTATGAATGGTTCATTCCAACCTCAGCACAGGAACAGCAAGGAGTCCCTGTCTGGATTTTCAAGTCATTTTATTAACCCAACGGTACAAAAGACCCCCACCACTGCATCTCTGCCGCCCCTACTTTCTTCCAAAAAGTAGTGGAGTGAGGGACTGAGCAGACGTGTCCCCCAAGAACCACTTTACAAAATGCAGAAGGGGGGAAGACGGCACAAAAATAGCAACAGATAAGAGGGGCAAACAGAACCACAAACACAACTGCAGTTGAGCGGCGGGGGGCTGCCCTCTCTGCTGTCTTAGAGTGGGAGGGGGCACTGGAAGAGAGCCCAGAGCCGCTCCTTTATTCTTCAGCCTCCAAGGCTGCTGACCGGGTATTCACGTGCCTGCGTGTGCTGGGATCCAGGGGACCACCAACTCCCCTGGGGCCATGCCCGGCCCGCCTTCCCCACCCCGAGGAATGTGCGCACACACTGTGCTGTGCAGAATAGCAGTTGTGAGGGGCTCCTGGTCAAGCCCCAGGCCCATCTCTGGCAGATAGTGCTTCACAAATAAAAACAAAGCCCAGTGCAGGATTCTGGCTGACAGGTACGAGAGCTGCTCGCTCACCAGGCCCAAGATAGAAAGAATCGCAAGGAGGGAGAACACCCAGTTCCCAGACTGCTTCTCTACCTCGGCGATGAGGGTCTCACGCCACCCCCAAACCCCACCCCAGGCTGTGACGGGGATCCCGGCATCAGGAGAAATGAGGTATGAGGGCTCTGCACCCTTCTCAAGCTTGCCTTCGATCAAGCCAGGGAGTGAAGGCCCAAGAAGCTGAAGCCCATCGCTGACGGGTGGGGGCGGGGGGCACCGAGTCCAGGCTCCCGGGGCTGTCCAAACTTAACTTCACATGTTCTGGTCTGTCAGACCACATATCCCAATTTTTGGCAAAATGGTCATTAGGAGAAAAGCACAAGAGAGGCTGAGAAAGGACCAGTGACTTTGGTATGAGGGAGGTATGTCCCGACCGTGTCTCTTACCCACTGTCGAAGCCCCAAATCACCAAGAAGGGCCGTGGCCGAGAACTCTCTTGCTTCGTTAAGCTATTTGGTTCTGAGGGGGAGGAGTCCAGCCAGTATCAGAGGAGGCAAGGGGAGGGTGGGAAAAAGGAAGATTCCCCCGTGACCCCCTAAAGCTGTCTCCCAGAGCTCACGGGAGGGCTACTGCAGCGATGGGAAGGGACCCCCAACTCCTCAGGCCAGAAACCTGTTAACTCTTAAACTCCAAAAACTAAGGCTGGAGCTGTGGGGCTGGACAGGAGTGTTAGGCACGGGTGTTGGGACCGCCCATCATCCGCAGAGGGGACCCTCCTGCCCTCCAGATGTTCCCCCGGCCTCTCTTCTCTCGCAGCCATGTCCTTAGGCCTCCAGAGACAGCCACCGAAACATGGCTCCGCTCGGCGGGGCTTTGGTTTCCCAGATCTCCGTAGATCTCAACGCGAAAGTCTCCGGAAAAGTGAGCGATCCAGGCTCCTCCGCCCGCCCACCTGAGTTCCTCTTCTGCCCCCAGGAGCCACTGCGTTTCTGCCCCCAGGGGGATGGGAAGCCAGTGGCAGCAAGGACCCAGAGCCAGACAGGGACACAATCACCCTGGAAGAGCAGGACGGGACTTCGCTTCCCTGGGCCGCTTTGCCAGCATCACCCGTCGTTGGCAGCCACCAGCTGCCCCATGCCCTCGCGGACGTAGACAGACTGGATGTCCTTGGTCTTGAGGCAGAGGTCGCAGGCCCAGACGGCGGAGGCCTCGGTGGTCAGCAGCCCGTAGGCGCTCTCGGTCATGCCCGTGCACTCGCGGTGAAACCACTTCTGGCACGAGGCCTCGCACAGGATGGCGTCCTGGTCGTCGTTGACCTCGCTCCGGCAGGCGCCGCACGGGTACACCAGGCCGGGAGGGGGCTGGGGCCCCGCGCCCCCACCTGCCTTACCGGGGGGTGCCAGGCTGTTGGCATCCGGCGTGCCGCCCCCCCGCCCGCTGCTGTTTGGGGGGAAGCTGGGCTGGTTCCCATTAACAGTGGCGGCCGGGGGGCCCGAGGGAGGCTCCTGCGGGAAAGCAGTGGGAGCAGGCGGGTTCGGGGGCTTCCCCCCATCCTCCGCACCAGGGCCCGGAAAGCCGGGGTCCGGGCCGGGGAAGGGACTGGTGTTGGGGGGCAGGCTGGGGAGCCCCTGACCGGGTCTCTGGAGAGGAGAAGGGCCAAAAGGCGCCCCTGGCTGGGCGAAGCGCTGGGGGAGAGTGGGGGCGCCCAGCTCCCCTCGAGAAGGCTGTCCCATGGTGGGCGAGATCATGGGGCCAAACCCCCCCACCGGGCCTGGCATCATCTGTCCACCAGGAGGGCTGAAGCTCTGGCCCAGGGGCTGGCTGAAGGGCTGGCTGGGGAAGCTCATGCTGCCGGGGGCTGGGTAGGCCGGGCCCTGAGGGGGCATGTTGAAAGCAGGGCCCATAGGGCTGGGAGGGAAAGGGGGTGGCTGTCGCCGGAGAGGCTGGGGACCCCCTCCACCCCCAGTGCCGTAGCCTGGGGGCACCTGGCCTGCCATGCCCCCCTGGACACGGAAGCCTCCAAAGGGGACAGGACCGCCAAGGAAGGGAGGAGCAGTGCCCCCCACCTTAGGGGCTCCGAAGTCATCCTCGAATGGGTTGGATGCAACCAGGTGATCCACCATGGGAGTCGGGGGCGGCGCGAACTCCGTCAGATGCGAGTAGGCAGGACCCTAGCGGGGGACAGAGAGGAAGGGGTTATGGAGGGAGGCACCAGAAACACAACGCACACCTTGGAGGCTGGATCCAGCCCACTCAGATCTGAAGCCAAGACGGACCCGAGGATGCGACAGAGAGCGGAGGACGGCGTGCACTTGAACACGATCTCTGGCACCCCGAAAAGGTAAATGGCCAGTGGTGTCATCGTGAGGGCCCCAGGACAGGAAGAATGGGAGAGGAAGGTTCTACTCCTGACTGATGAGACCTTTGCCAAATCATCTCATCCCCCGCCCCCTTTTGTCAGCGAGTTGAAGGAAAGAACCAGAAAGGGAGAGGAACGGCTTTCTCTTGTCCCTACCCCTGACCAAGACACGAACACGCTGGAGTGAGAGGGGAGCGGGGAAGGGGCTGCTGGGAAGGCCTGCGCGCCCCCCACCATTCACCTGAGTGTTAGACTTCCTTCGCTTCTTTTCTGGGCTCTTCATCTGCAAACCTGGGGGAGCAGCAAAGGGCAGACACGAACAAGTTCCCCTGAGGCCTCCCCAACCCCCCTCCTCCCACGCTCGGAGCAAGGCTTCCAACTCCACCGTCCGCTGCTCGTTTACTTAACAAACACTGACAAAAGTGGAGTATGAAAAATACTTGTCCGACCACCCTCTCAGCTGCCTCTTCCTTTCAACGAGACATCCCACGTCTTGACACCCAGACTCTCAAGTGGCTCCTGAATTCCACATGCCCCCAAACCCTAGGGTCCTCAATCTATGACACCTGACCCCAACCCCTGTAGGGGTTCACCCACCCACCCTCTTCGGGGCCCTGGGCCTAAAGACCCCCGCTTCCCCGCGCCCGCCAGGCCCCCCTCCGAGGTCCCCAAGTCCCGGGCGTCTCCAGCCCCCGGCCCTCTCGGCGCC
>NW_006443131.1:2003359-2003573 GCF_000325575.1 Pteropus alecto | reverse complement strand
AGCCGAAGCGCCAAGTGCGCGCTCGCCCCAGCCTCACCGCCCGCCCGCGGCCGCAGCCACCGGAACCGGAACTCGACTCGGCCGCCACCACGGAGCCGGCGAGGGGGGGACTGGCCGAGATGCTCCCGGAGCCCTGCGAGGGAGGACCGTACCACTGCACGACCGGGGGGGGCGCGTCCCACGGGGTAGCGACGCGGGCCAGCTCTCGGACAGG
>NW_006443131.1:1988443-2003220 GCF_000325575.1 Pteropus alecto | reverse complement strand
ACCTCCGCCACACACCCCCGGGGGTCGCGGGCGGCGTCCCGCTGGAGCCCGGCCCCAACGAGGCCAGGTGGGTCCCGCCGCCGAGGGCCCGCGGCGAAAAACAGGCAGCGACAGGGACTAAGAGGCCGAGGTAGAAGAAATACGAACTTTAATGAAGATTCTTTCCCTTTGGTATAAGTGAGACCCGTGAAAACATCCAAACAGCAAAAAGGAGGCGGCGAGGGTTCAGACGGTCAACTCTCCCTTATCTGCCAGGCCTGGGGGCGGGGGGCGGGCGGCGGGCAGCGGGCGGCGGTGGGAGGTGCTCAGTGGCCGCAGCTTGTAAGTTTCCGCAGCCGCGCTTGGCCTCCCAGCCTCGCGGTAAGAGGCCGGAGTGTTTCTCGTCCTAGCTCAGGACTGACTGACTCTCTCCGCCTAGGGTCTCTCTTAGACAATGCCAGCCCCCCGCCGCCTCAGGCCGGGGTGAGGACAACGCCAAAGAGTTGTAAAAGGCTTTGAAAAGTCAAAGAGGTGACTGTGAGTGTAATCGATTACCATCGCTTTGTGCTCAAGAATAAGCCATGGAAAACAAATTAGGAAAGTAATCTACAGCCCTAAAATATATGCATATAAAATAAAAAATAAATGCAGCTCCAAATCTACGGATGGCATTGGGGATTGTCTACTGCTTCAGAGTCTCAATGCCCGCTGGGCCTCCACAGAATGCACCTGGGAGAGCTAACAGTTCAGGAGCCCAGGTTCGGTCACCCTCCGGCTTCCCCAAGGGGAAGTAGGGTGGGGACAGGAGGAAGGGCTGCACTTTGGCGTAGAACATAACATGCACGCTACACGGGAGGGCGGGAGCGACCGAAATGTATATACAGACCGCTGGGCTCAGGGGCCAGAACCAGGAGGCACTGAGCAAAGAAGGGGTCTTTCTCCCCCCTGGCCGGGAGGGGGGCTCTAAGGCAATCTCTGTGGGTGACACAGGCCCAGGGAGAGGGGACGGCTGCCACTCCTGCCTCTCTTCTCCCAGCCTAAACCGGAGGGGGTCCCAGAAGCCAAGTAGGTCTCGGCACTCCTATCCTTGACCTCAGGGGCCTGAGAATTCTTTGCATAAAATATCTTCAGACCCAGGAGATGGTCAAAGGCACAAAGTTTGAACATTGGGAGGGAGGGTTGTTGAGAGGGGTCTGGGGTACCCTGAGCCCAGGGGTAGACCGAAGGTGTGATGTGTTCCCCATTCCCTGTTAGGGTGACCGTCACCACAGGACATTTCCCACGATGAGGCATACTGCCCGGGCCTCGAGCATCTACCTGCCTGGGGAAGGGGGTAACAGGTTGGCACAGGAAAGGCCCTGGGCAGGGGACCACTT
This sequence comes from Pteropus alecto, assembly GCF_000325575.1. Taxonomy (NCBI): domain Eukaryota; kingdom Metazoa; phylum Chordata; class Mammalia; order Chiroptera; family Pteropodidae; genus Pteropus; species Pteropus alecto. The sequence continues at coordinate 2,001,865 of NW_006443131.1, read as the reverse complement.
CTACGTTAATACTTTGGTGAGGTTAGGGAGAAGGAGGTTCTGCCCCAGGCTCCTGACTCGAGGCCTGCCCCTCAGCCGGGTGCGGAACCCAGTGTCCACACCACCCCCAGCTGCGACGCAGAGGCTGAGCCTGCGGAACACTCCCGGCGAGGCCCTGCCAGTCAGGGAGCAGTGGGAGGGGCCGAAAGGCTCTCCGGGAGAGCACCTGGGACAGTCATGGTCACGGCCTCCGGGTCACAGGCTGCTGTAGACACAGTTCGCTGCCCGCAGAGATGATGGGCAAGTGATTGTCCATGTGGTGGCTGATGAGGTGGCTGACACTCTCAAAGCGGTGATCCTTGGTCCGAACCTGGGAAAGGGAAGGGGGAGGGTGGATGCAGGTGAAGAGGCACATCACACCTCAGGTCCCAAGGCTGAGGAAGCGACAGTAGAGAGGGCTGAGGTCGGAGAAAAGGTTGGCAGGGGCGGGGCTGTCAGTCCTGCTCACTGAAGAGGCAGCTACAGCCAGCCAGCCCTGGGAGGGGGCAGATCAGGAAACTGTGACGCTGAAGGATGCCTACTCCTCCTTTGCCCTGGAGGAAGGTGGCAAGTCTCAGGGGCGGACACAGGAGGAAAGGAGGTGGAAAGGAGGCTGATGTTGCTGCAGAAGAGAGAGCAAGACTCCGAGGGGACCAGCTGCCGGGCCGAGCCTGCGGAGGAGGAGGGAGGGAGCCCCTCTTGCAAGGGTATCCAGCCCGTAACCATGCGACACCGAGCATCGCAACCTCTCCAGGATGCTTTCCTCATTTGTGACAAGAGGCTCAGGTGAGATGAGCACCTGGCTCTCCGGGGCGTCAAGTCTGGGGGTGTGAGGACTGGCCAGGACTAAAGGGGACCCGGCTCAGGCTCAGGGATGAGAAAGAGGGAACCCCGAGCCCATGGACAGCGGTGCTGGGCACCCTGAGCACGGGGAGGCCCATGCAGAGGCGGCCGGCCGGGGAAACAGGAGGTGGGAATGCCGGGGCAGGCTGCGGGGAGGGCACTGCGGCTTCCCTTCGGCCACCCCACCCACGGCCTTGCGCACTCACCACGCCCTCGGGGTCCACCAGCAGCAGGTGTTTGGGCTGCCCGCTCTGCAGGCCGGTGAGCACGTACTGGCCGGGCGTGGTTGTGCTCTCCCGCACCAGGAAGTCCCCATCCAGCTGCAGCAGCGCCTCGGCCTCCCGCCGGCTCAGCTTCCCGTGGAACCAGGGCTCCCCCCGGAGCTGCTCGGCCATGGCCAACGAGTGCGGCGGGGGAGGCGCCCGAAGGGCATCTTCAAAAGGCTCTGGGGCACAAAAAGGGCCAAGAAAGGCAGCTGGCATAACCCAGGCCCAGGCCCCAGGGTCTCCTGGGGGGAGGCCTGAAGGACAGAGCCAGGGGCACCGAGCGGAATTCAGGGACGCAGGGAGAACAGCGGCACTCACTCATGTCAAAAAGGTCTCGCGGCGCGCCGCCATTGACCGCCAGGCCGGGGGGCCCGGCGCCCGCCCCCGCGTGCCGGGCCTTGTCCAGGTGCTGGACGTTGACATAGGAGGGGTCATCGAAGAGCTCTCTGCCTGCGGAGGAGGCAAGGGAGGCTGTCCAGTGACCCAGCCCTGCCTCCTGCACCCTGGCTGTCCCTCAGCCCCTCTGTACCTGGGCAGGGTGGCGGAGGTGGCATCTGCTTGCGGACTTCTGGGTCTCCCCCAACAGGCTGCCCCACAGGCTGAAGGGACAAAAATAAGATGAGACCAGAGGCCCTAAGGAGCCACTCCTATCCGGGGTCCAGACCCCTCTATCCAAGCCACTTACCAGCGTAGCTCCCAGCTGGGTGGGCGGCTGGGCACTGGGCGGGGTGGGGCGGGTGGCCGCCGGGGCGGCTCCCTCCCGAAGCCTCATGTCCACCACGCCCCCAAGAGGGGGTTCCTTCCCCGGGAAGTCATTATAGTACTGATGGTCAGGTGGCTCTTCCTCCTCCTCATCCCAAGCCGAGCCATCGAAGCCAGCCATCCTGAGAAGGGCAGGAGGAAGTGAGGAGCGCGGGTGGGAGGACACAGGCGGGGACAGAACAGCGGCCATGTCTGGGGATGTCCAGGGATGCCCGGCGGGGTGGGGTAGGCCCGAGGCCGGGCATCTGGGCATCAGTATGAATAATCATGCCTTCCTCCTGGCAGCCCTGGAAGGTAGGCCTTAGTTCCCTCCCCAGGTTTATAGATGAGGAGAGTGAGGGCCACAGGTGAAAGGTGAGCCCAAGGCTTCGCAACAGAAAGCCACCCTCCCTTCCTCAAACTCTTGAGGCTTCTAGGGGCACGAAAGCAAAGAACTAAGGACGGAGAACTGGGCAAGAAAGAGCGACGCCGGACGCCAGGCAGTGGGAGTGAAGAGCGCCCCCAGCCGGGGCCAGGCTGCAGCGTCAGATCCGGGACCAACTGCGGCCAGCCACGAGCAAACAGGGACGCACTGGCACCGCAGCGGGCAGCGCCCTGAAAGCCCTTCCTGATGGCCACAGGAAATGTGAGAATGGCAGGAAGTGGGAAGCAGGGGCACACGGGTCATTTCCTTCCCGGAGCCATTCTGAGCAGGAGCGTGGGAAGGACAGAGCCACCATCCCAATCGGCTCTGGGGCCCACGAGCTGCTCCCCGCCACCCACTCACCTGTCGTGGGGGGTGACCAGCTTGGGCGGGTTCCTGAGGTATTGTTTGAAGCGCAGCTCGAAGGCCTGGCCAATGGTGCTGATGACGTCCTGAGCGAGCCCTTCCGGACACTCCAGGATGTGGCAGGCTGGGGGCACAGCAGAGGCTGCCGGTGAGCTCTGAGGCGGGGTGCTGGCAGGAGGCACGGACAGGGGCTCTCGTCCTCCTCGGCGGGAGCCCCTGCTTAGCTCCCCGGGTCCTGCTCACCTGCCTCACGGACAGTGCCCCCCCCACCCAGCGCTCCCCACCACGCCTCACCTCTCTGATTCACCGGGTCTTTGGCAACGTAGGCGACATACTCGGCTGTGTCCTGGGGCGGACAGAGTCGAAGAGGCGCATTAGCTCGATCTGACAGGCCCACCTCAGTCACGACCCCTGGGTCCCAGTCCTTTCCGGGGGTCACCTCCACCCCAGCACAGCCGTTTCTCTGGCCTGTGTCTTCCCAAGCCCCGCCCCTTACTCTTCCCCAAGAACCTTTGCTCTGCAACTCACCGGGTCCCCGCCGGACGCAAACGAGATAGACTGCATGTGGTGGTTGGCGATGATCTGAGGGTTAGGGCAGGGGACGGAGGAGGGAATGACACGTGTCAGGCAGCCTCAGGCGCACCCGAGTGCCCCCCACCCCTGGCCCAGGACCCTGGAGCCTCGTCTTTCGGCTTCTCCCCCCACCCCACCCATCCTCCTAGTCTCCTCCTCCCCTACTGGCCTCTCCCAGTTTTTCACCCTCACAGCCAGGTCCCCCGCCCCACTCCCATCGAGACTTCTGGTCGCCCTGCCCAGCCCCAGCAACCTGTTTGCAGTCTGCGGCCATGAGGTTGAGGCTGCTGGTGGAAACGGTCAGAGTGATCGGCAGTCCGGCGAATTTTTCATTCCGGCGAATTTCAGGTTACTCCTCCCCAGAATGGAGCTGAGCGGGCGGCTACAGGGCTAAGGAGGGGCCCAAGGGGCTCAGAAACTGGGGATTCGCAACCCCCAAAACCCCCATGCTCCTGCCTTCTGGCTGTCTCCCCACATCCCACCCTTGCCTTCGCCTGCCCCTCCACAGGTCCCAGCAGCACCCCTAGCCCCACCGACCCCAGGTACCTTTCTCCTTCTTGTTGCTCCCTTAGCACCTGGCACAGCCTCGCACACCAGACTGATGGCCTCCCTGGGGAAAGAGGGGTACTCAGACCCAGAGCCCGCCTCCCACTAGGCTGGGGCTGCCACAGGGCTGGGGGAGGGGAAGGCTAGGCCAGACTCCAGGGGCACTCCAGGCTCTTTGTCGTGGTGGATTGAATTAAGGGCCTTTAATATTTGATGACACCGAGGCCGCTTCCTGGCTGATTGGGTTAGGGCCTCAATGGGCTGGCCCCACCCCTTTCCAGCTACCAAACGTCCCATTCCCTTCCCAAAGGCAGCAGCCACCTCTCATCTACCCCCATATTCCACTCAAGCTCCAGCTTCCAGCTGCCTCTGCCACCTCCCCGCCAGCTCCCAAGCCTGGATGAGGAAGAGGGACGCAGGAAGAGCTGCCTCTTCGTTCAGACTCAGACTCACTCCCCTCACTTTCTCTCGGTCCCCTTTACCACCCAAAGGCGAGCCACGACTGGCGCCACCAAGTGTCCGCCTCCCCTCCCCCTCCCCCCGGGCTCCCCGGTTCAGGCCCCCTGACCTGGTGACCTGAGTCCGGGTGTTGAAGTCCAGAGCACGCATTGACTGCAGGACCTCCACGCAGCCCATGTACTGAGGGGAGGATGGGAGGGTAACGAGTCAGCCGCCTCCCCCCAACCCTTCCCAACGGGTCCTAAGAGTTTTCTCTACGTGGTCCCTAACGGAAGTGGAGGTGAAGTTCTGCCACAGCCCACAACACACACTTTGTGACAACGGAGAATGGGGACAGATGGGAAGGGCAAGCTGGGAGGACATCATGCACCTAGAAGAGAATCCAGAGAGCAGTGACAGGCACTGGGTGGGATGAGGTGACATCTCTAGGAGGGGGAGAGGACCGGAGGGGACGCTCAGGAGTCACTCATTCCAACAGTAAGGGCCTCCCACGGGCTGGACATCATGCTAAGCATGGCGGGGTGGGGGTGGGGGAGTCACAGGGAGGAAGCGGAGTCTGGGCAGAGCTGGGAGGGAAGGGGCTGCAGAATCAGGGGAGCAGGACAGGTTTCAGAAACAGAGCACCCCAAAACAGAGGGAGTTGCTGGGGAAGAGGAAGGCAACAGAGACTCCCCCAAAGCCAGAGTGACAGGGAACTGGAGGGATCTGGGAGGGCACAGGAGGGAGGATGTTCACTCACCCGGACCAAGTAGGAAACCCCAGGTCCCATGACTTTGTCGTTGGGATGCAGCCAGCCCCGCGTGGGCTTATTGACAAAGCTCCCGTGGCGGGTCCACTCCTCGCCCCCCAGCTGGCCCCCTTCCACCCGAGTCCTGCGCCCGCCGCCTCCACTCAGCTTGTTCATGTCCTGGAGGAGGGGCAGGGGGCCTGAGTCTGGCACAGCTGCCCCTGTGGTCCCCTCCCCATCCTCAGCCGCCCTGCCTGGCTCCGCCTTCGGCCCCAGGCGCCCCCCAGCCGGGTTGGCCAGCTTCAGGTTGCTCATCCGGGGGAAGAAGGAGCACAGGGTAGTGGGACTATCGTCCCCAGGCAGCGGTGGCAGGATGGGCCCCAGGGACGAGGCTGATGGGGAAGGCAGCTCCTCTGGCGGGGTGGACCCAGAAGCCCCCTCCTCCAGCGATGACAGAGACTCATTCCGAAGTGGGTTGTACTTGGGCTTGGGGGGCAGGAGATCCATGGCTGGAGCGAGAGGGAGGCTGCTGCCCGGCCCGGCCCCCCTGCCGGTCAGGGCAAGGGGGCCAGGCAGGGGCATCCCCAGGCACTTGGCCTGATCGGCCGCTATGGCCTAGGGATCTCAAGGATCCTGGGGAGGGAGAGGGACCAGCAGCTCCAGCTCCTCCGGCTTCCCCAGCTCAGACCCAGGTACTTCCAAGCCCCATCCCCGCCCAGCGCAGAGCCTCTTCTCCGGCTGAGAGAAGAACAGGCTGGACCCAGAGCTGCCTGGCTCCTCCCAGGGGCGGGGAGCCCAGGGGAGAGACCAATCCCGAGGACAGTGCTGACTCACAGGCTCAGAGGGGCTGAGTCCCCACCGCCGGCCCCCATACAAACAACTAGTAATCCGGGGAGGAGTGAAGTGGGGGTGGGAGGGAAGGATGGAGGAGTGAGAAGGAAAGGAGGGGGATAAGGGGTCTGATCAATCCAAACAGGACATGGTGGCCGAAGGGAGCAGGAAGCCGAGGGAGGAAACAGAGGCAGCTGGGGGTGGAAAAGGGAGGGGACCCCTGAGCTCAGCATTTCCCTTCCTGTCCTGGTTGAACACTCAAGTTCCCCCATCCTCCAGCCCAGGCCAACCCCACCACTACCACACCGTGGGGTGCTGGCCCCAGGGAGCCGGGGCCATTAGCATCCTCTGTTACAACAGCTGTGGACAGGAGCAAAAGAATCGGGGAAAAGAAGGGAGCGGTCCCAGTGGATGCGGAGCGGGGCCGAGGAAGGGCACAGCTGGCGAGATACGGGGAACGAAGTCCACCCTGGGTGGTGCATCAGAGAGAGCAGAGGGCGGGCTGGTGCGGCCCTGCTCTCTACGGTGGCACCGACCCTGCCAGGAACAGTGGCCTCGGCCAAGCACTCTCATGGCCTCCTTTCCGCAGGCCTAGTTAGCAAAGCCAGCTGTCAAAGGCAGAAGAGGGGAGCGGGGCACTGTCACTAAGGCCAGCTCCCCTGAACCTGCCAGGTGAGCCACATCCTCCGCTCGCAGTGGTCACTGTGGAGGGCACACGTGTCCACTGGGAGCGTTGTGCCCCTCACACAGGGGCGAAGTCTGGCTGGAGGTGGGAGAGTGACAGTCGCCAGGAGCGGTGGGAGCTACAGACCATGAAGGGACACAGGCGGCGGAAGAAAAATCTGTGCTAAGTACGGGAAGAAGAGGTGCCGGGAGAAGATGGGCTTAGGCTGGACACAGGACCATTCTTTCCACCCACGGTTTCCTGCCACAGCTCTGCTTGAAGGGGCCACAAAGTCGGAAAGTGACCACAAAAGAAGTAAGACACATATACCCCCAGGGCTGACCCCGGAATCACCTACCCTTACACTGCTTCATTAGATAAAGAGGCAACAATCGTACGATTACAGCGGTTAACAAACCACACGTGAAACCTGTTAGGCGCCGCGCTAAACTCCTTTCCCGCCCTAGTCCTCATCCGCGGGGCGCTGTCATTCCAGCCACCGCCCCTGAGAAGGAATCCTAACACTCCGTTTCCTCGGGCTCCGCGCTCAGGGACAGAGCGCCAGGGAGGCCCTCGGCCACAACCTCGCACTGGGACACACACCGGGACGTCTTCACCTGTAGGGAGGGGCGTTCTGCTGGAGCCCGCAGGGTCCAGAGGCAGGGGATGACCAACAGGTGTGGGCATTTAGGAGCAAGGAAAGCGGAAGTAGGGCTCTTTAAATCTGCACAGGCATGAGACTGCCTGCTGTGAGACTGGGTGACCGGGTGTGGGGGAGAAGCCGCGTGCGCCTCCTCAGCCCGGCAGGGAGGGGGAGACAAGAGCGGCGGGAAGTAGCAGGAAATGGCGAAAGCCTCAGGAATGTTTCCAGAAGGGAACGCTGGGCACGCGGGACCAGGAGGAATGCCCAGACAAAAACCCGGGGGGAAGGGAAGCCAGCGAAGCGGTGGGGGCCGAGCAGCCCCTTAAAAAAAAAAATCAAACAGCAAAAAGGTCGCTGTCCCCTACACCCGCTCCAAGACTCGGTTTTCTGCTGGTAGAAAACGTCAGGTCCTTTCACACATCAACAAATAAACGGCCCTACTCAAATCCCGTGGTACAGGTACGAAACATAACGGCTGTTTCTGGGGGGCGCGGGTTCTGGGAAGGGAAACTCGGGGAGCGGGGCTGGGAATCTATGAGCAAGTCTCTCCCACCTTCGTGCCAAACCCCAAGTCCAGCCCCCGCTTCAAGCAAGTCCACCCTCGGAAGGGGCAGCCTCTGATCTCTTCACTCCCCAGAGCCAGAGAGGGGACCTTTGACTCCCCACCCGACGGAGCGCACAAGCTCAGGAAACCTGAGCCTAAGGCTCGACACAGAAATAGGACAAGGGACTGTAAGGAGAGGACGGCCCTGAGATCGCAGACAAAGCTTCTGAGGGGAAGACCGGGGTCGCACAAAGCTAAATCTCCTGAGGGGGCGTGGTCCCTCAGGACGCGCGCCTCCGAGACCTCCAGGAGGCGAGGCTTCTGGACAATGAGACGTGGATCAAGGAAGGGGCGGGCCCCGCGGGGGGCGGAGCCCCGGAGGCGTGGCCTCACGACTTCGAACCCAGTAGTTCTTTGAGGGATAGGGCTCGGGCCTTTGGGAGATAGGCTTTTTGATGGACAGGAGTTAGCGGAGAATCGTCGCCTCGGAGTTTCGGGGAAGTGGAAGGACGAACGTGGGCCCTCTTGTAGGAGAGCTGGGAAGCATGTTTGGGGGTGTGGCTTCCAGGAAAGCTGGGCGACGGGGTGGGGTCGACGGCAATACACAGAAAACAAGTCGGGGTTCAGGGAGCCCCCTGAAGTTGGAAGGTGGGACTTCCGGGGAGGGGGTCTCGGAGGGCGGGACTTATAAATGAAGACCGGAAGTAGGGTCCCGGGAGAGGGGTTCCGGGGTGGAGGAGTGGGTCACATAAGGAGAAAAAAAGTCCCCACTCACCAGGGCCTCATGGAGTCGCCGCACCGCACCGCGGGGTGATCTGGTTCTGGATCACGCCACTGCCTCCTTAGGTCGCTGCTCCAACTTTCTCCCCGGGCCCGGCCTCCCTGGAGAAACTTTATTGCACTCACTTCCGGCCTCGCTAACCCCTGACCCTCTACCTCACCGGCCCTCCTACTCCCGTCCCACTTTCCCGTATCGACCAATGGCAGTGCGAGAACGCACACAGGGCCTGTACTAGCCAATAAGAGGCCTATTTTTGACCTAAGTTCTTTCTTGAGAAACGCAAGAAGTGCGCTCCAATAAGGACTCGACGAGGAGCAAATCTAAGCCAATAGGAGGCCTGAAGATGGGGTTGCCCCGCCTTAGGCCAAAGGAACCAATAGGAAGGGCGGGCGGTGTGTTTGAAAGTGAGGCCAAAGAAGGGGGGAGCGCGTGCTTCTGGGAGTTTGGTGGTTGGCGGCGCGGGGCTGACGGTCGTCAGGCCGAGCGATCATGTCGCACAAACAAATTTACTATTCGGACAAATACGACGACGAGGAGTTCGAGTACCGGTTAGTGCCGGCGCGGGGGGCATAATGAGGTCGTGAGCTTTGACAAGTGAGGGCACGAGGAGTTAGTAACCAGAGCAGAAGCGACAGAACCGGCGCATGCGCGGCAGGCTCACGGGACGGCTGTGAGAGCGTTGAGAGCGTAAAGCGCATGCGCGAAGGGTAGGCGGCTCTCGGGAAGGAAAGTGTTAGCGAGTTTGGAGTAAACTCTCTTGATTATTATGTGTCGACCACCTGCACGCTTTGGGTTCCTGGATCATTCTCCACGTTATTGAGCAAGTCGAACTGGCCTTCTTGAGACTGCTCGTTTCACGGCAACGCCATAGAATCATAGAGCCGACTGGGAAAAAGTGGCGAAGGCGGAGCTCGAATTTTCCTCTCTTCAATGTAAGGGAGAGAGAGTGAGCGAGCCTGCGTATTGCTCATTAATTCGTGGAAAAGGGGTGTGGCAGCCCGGTTTTTTTTAGGAAGGGACTTCGAGGAACTGGCGTGGAATAAAACTGGCCAGGATCGTTGAGAAAAGATTTAACGTGGACCTAATCGATACCCTTTAAATATTTGAAGGGCATCTATTTAGGAAACGATTAAGAAGTGCTTATAGGTTTCAGGTGTTCTACGAACGTAGACCAAGGAGAAGCCATGGTGTCTGCTTTCACCAAGCCTAACGAATCTGTAGAAATACTTCAGAAAGAAGGTGATAATTGGCATGGTAGGCATAGGTACAGGTTTTGATGGGAGCACATAGTTCTCGCCAAGGATGGGAAAGAAAAGAATCCCTACAGAATTTGCATTGGCTAAATCCTAAATTCGTAATTCTAGATTGGAGAATTGTGGAGGACAGAGGGTTCTACAAATGTTGGCATTCTCTTAGTCTGCGTTAAATGTAGTCCTTAAAACAACTTCCTATTTCGTACCTTGTCCCACTTGAAGAACATAAAAGGAAACTTGTTTGCGTTTCTTCTCCAGCCTGGTGCAGTCTCTGCGCCCTCTGGAGAACTCAGTGTGTGCTGACAAATACATTAACCGGCTTTATGTCAGGTTTGGGGGAAAAGACCCCAGGCCCTGCACGGAGCCAGTTAGTTAACTTTCTTTTCTTCAGCTGTTTTCCTCTACATCAGAGCTAAACTTACCAAAACTGTGTGCTTACAACACGTTGCAGGGCTAAGGAGAAGTCCCTGGTTTCAGCCCCCGGAAGATGTAAATACCCCTTGACAGTGGCATTTTGGTTTAAGGAAGACTTTTGTTTTTATTGTGTTTTGTTTTGTTTTGTTTGGGGGGGGTTGTTTTGGGTGGTTTTGTTGGTTTGTGACTAATTGGGTAGTGAAGCCAATCTTTGTGCCAGGGGCTTGTTAGAGTGTAAGCTATTTTCAGACATTTAGACTAGAATTCTCTCCTTGAGAAAAAAAAAAATCTGTTACTAGCACAGAGAGCATTTAGTGCGTTCTCACTGAGCATGATGAAGTCTATCTGGGTTAGCTCAAGTCAAATCAGAGAAATAATTTCTTTGCCATGAAAGGAGACTGATCCTTGGATAGGAAAGCACAGTTTCCCAGAAGTCGTCTGATGGCACAGCCCTTCAGGAGCCAGGAAAATGAAATTGAGGGTAGATTTTAAAGGATAAGACATTGACGTTTCATCTTCTGTTATGGCTCTTCCACACAGCACCCCGTAATAGGCCTTTCTTCCCCACAAAATCACTTCCTTCCCTTCTTTACCAATTCTGTTCAAAACCACCTTTTATTATTAACATAATGTGTACTGTGGGGCCGCATTATATTGTTTTAGGGTAATCAACTAAAAGACTAAGCTCCAGGAAGGCGGAGGCAGTATATCAACAGTGCCTGGAATTATGTGCTCATTCACTTGGGTTATTCATTACTATGTACTTTTTTTATATACTTTCTCAAGGATTTACATAACTTAGCCTTTATTTCTAGCTACCTCTACCCCACAATAAGATTCTAGAAACTCCCTGCCATCAGAAACTGTTTTTTCTTTTCTCTCTTGGCTTCGTGTGCGGGCACTCCCCAACAGATTGTACCCAGTACTGACACACATGTTTCTGTTGCAGGCATGTCATGTTGCCCAAGGACATAGCCAAGCTGGTCCCTAAAACCCATTTGATGTCCGAATCTGAATGGAGGAATCTTGGCGTGCAGCAGAGTCAGGGATGGGTGCATTATATGATCCACGAACCAGGTCAGTGCAATGGCTGCTTCACTGAAGGAATGAATGCCAGATCCCATAACCCAAAGACTCGGGGGAGGAAGGGGCGCTTTACTGGTTTCTTACTCCACCTGCCATCTAGAGAACCTGGAGTGAGCACCAGTAAGAATAACAGTAAAATGTCTCGGAAGTTCAGAGACAACCCGTCAGTGAAAAGCCTCCTTTATATCTGACTCGATCAGAGGATGCCCTTTTTTTAAGGCCTGGTAGAGGTCATGGCCCCTCCTTCATTCTCCATCAGAAAGAGAATTCTTGGATGTGTTCCAAATAAGCCAAGGAAAGTATATTTCTTGATAAGACACCAGACACCAAGCTGCCAGGCAAAACTAATCAAAGGACAGCCCGGGGCTGTACAAACAGCAAAAGAAAGGCTGTTAACAGCTCCCTACTCTGCCAGGCTTATGGGTCTGCTTCTAAGGCCGTACACTTCAATCTGAATTTAGTTATAAAGATCTGAGAGGGTGACGGCCGGGAAATGGGCGTGGGGTACCCTGCAGGTTGCGCGTAGAGTGGTGTGAGCTTGGCACTTAGATTTCACCCACTCTTTCAGAACCTCACATCTTGCTGTTCCGGCGACCGCTGCCCAAGAAGCCAAAGAAATGAAGCCGGCGAGCCACCTTTCAGCCTCGAGCTTTCACAGCTGTCCTCACTTGCTAACATCTTCCTAATGACATTATGTTGCCTTCTTGTTTCTCACTTTGATATTTAAAGGATGTTTAAAATACACTGTTTGAATGTGCTGGCGACTACTTTGCTTCCTGAGCAGAGCCAGCAGTACCACGGCCCAGCCAGACGAGTGCTCTTGGGGCTGCAGCCTCTGCCGAGTGTGACCCCAGAAACCACAGTGAGCTCTGTATTCGACACAACACACTTGGCAGATGGAGGAAGCCTCTGAGTATAAAGACCATGGCTGTTACAGGGATTGTGTAAACTTGCCATTTTGTTTTTTCCTGCCAGGTGTTGTATGTATGGCGATCCATGTTTCAATGTATTGGAAACTTTCCATTTTATTCAAGAAGTCTGTTTCATGTTAAGTCTTGATTAAAGAAGAAGTTTTTATAATTCTCTACTTGTAAAGGTTTTTTTCCCCCTCTCCGGGTGACCATCACAGTCAATATCATGGTTCTACTTACATGCCCTTCAGTTAGATAATGAAGCCCAGGTCTTTGCCGATAGTGACGTATATTTCAACATTCGGGTAACTGGCTTTTAATCTAATCTGAAAAGCAGACTTGCTGTCAAACATCTACTGAAACATATTTTGATCTAACTACTGGCCAAAGAGAGAGGTTATATAGGAATGACATCTCATCAAAACAAATGAACTTAAAGTTGGGGATGCTGCCTTTAAGATAGTCCCGGTGTTGGAAGGGCACAGGAGGGGAAGGGGAGGAGACCATCAGCTAGCTGCCCCACATCCATGGCCCGTTCTCGGCGCATTGGTCGGGGCTGTTTTCAGTGGTTCCCACTTCTGCTGAGCCCTGGACTCCCCTGGGCAGCTTTAAAAGTACGCGGGCCTAAGTCATTCCTAGAGGTGGTGACTTAATTGGTCTGGGGTGTGGCCTGTACACAGGTAGTTATAGCACTAACCTTTGAGAAAATGTGTAAATTGTAGCTATTTAGGAAAACATTTCACCAAATCATAGCTTGCCCTATACTTTTAAAAATAACTAGTGCTAAGGGAGATTAATCTACCCCCTTTTCCCTGTCTTCCATCCATTTATTCTGAGAGCAGTAGCTGAGGTGTGATCTCTGAAATGCATAGTAGGTCTTTGGTAGAGCTCAAAAATGCACATTCTTGAGCTCTGCCATAGACCTACTGAATCAAAAACTCTGAGGGTCGGGCCCAGTGACATTTTCACTAGCTCTCCAGGTGACTCTGGTGCATGCTTAAACTTGTGAAGCCACTGGCAAAAGATTGGACCAGAGTTGATATTTGGGGGTTTCTTTGGGGGTGGGGTATCAAATATCACCATTATTGCTAATAAAGATAATACAGCACATGGCTTTTGTCACTAGACGATGCGGCTTTTCATTTTTTTTAGAGGTTCCCTTAATTGGAAAAGACAGGGTTTATCACTTGAGAAAGAACAGTACAGAAGCCTGGCTCGACTACTCACTTTAGTATCTTGTGGTTGTTGCGTGGCAGCCCTTCACCCTTCTGACCACGTTGCACGTCTGAAAACAGGTATCATCTCTATCTCAAGGTTTTTAGGAGTAAAATA
>NW_006443131.1:1986720-1988411 GCF_000325575.1 Pteropus alecto | reverse complement strand
GCAGTCCTCCAAACGACCAATGAATTTTAGATCTTTACTACAAAAGGTCTAGAAAACAGTCTATAGGCCGGTGGCACCAGCAAGACAGGAGAGCTTGTTGAATGCGGATCTCAGGCCCCACCCAAGGTCCCAAAATGATTAGTATGAATGTCAAGGTTAGACCGAAGCCAACTGACATGAGAGCAAGTTAGGATGATGTGAGTCCAAAGTGGACACACGTCCTTAGTCTCTGCGAGCCCAATAACGAAGTGATGTTTAAGCGCCATCCGAGCAAGGTGGGGCAAGGCTCGACCTTGTCAAAGAAGTTGAAGTATTAGCTTTATCATTTATAACAGACAGATGAGAGTTCCACACAGTACAAGCTCACCTCCACAGTCTCCCTACCTCTCAGGCAATGCTCACAATTATTCTTGGTGTCTCTCCAACGTCTATCTGCTACAATATAAAACCCCTTCTGACACGGTAGCGGCCCCTGACATCTTAGCCAAGAATTAGAGTCGTGGATTAAAGAAAACAGTCATGCACACACGAATTTGAATACAGAACGAAGGTTGGAGTCAAGCCTCCCCTGACTTCCAGCAGCAGAAGGAAGCACCCCAAAGACCCTAAGAGAACCTCCAACCTCCCACCTCTCCTTTCGCGCCCCAGATCTCCCAGGGCCGGCCCTGAAGAGAAGAAGCCCCGCCCCCACATTTCCGGGCGAGGCTGATCACGTGGTTGTCACCAATAACAACCCGGCATTGCTCCCGCCCGCTGGCTAAGGCTCGCGAGCGACAGTCGACTTCACCAATGGACTTGGGAAGGTATTCTGAGCGACAGCCAAAATCACCAATCAATATGAGGTAGGCTTGTGTCTAAGGCGGGACTCCGAGTACGGAAGCTGCCGCGGGACAAGAGGAAAAGAGAGAGGGAAAGATCGGGTGAAAGGGCCACAGGCAGGTGAGAACCCGAGAGAGCCCATCGTGTGCAGCGCGGTGGGGAGACACCGGGCTCTGGGCTAGAAAGGGTGCAGGACGCTGCAGAAGAAGGCGGCTGGGTTCTGGTCGGGGTGGAGGGAGCGAGCGCATTTAAAGGGGCCGAGGCCCAGAAGCGAGTAGACATTTAAAGGGACAGGTGCTTCAAAGAGAAGAGACATTTAAAGGTGCAGGTGCCCAAGATAGAGCAGACCCCGAGGAGCCGAGCTCGGCGGGTAGAAGACTTTTGAAGTGGTAGGTGTTCTGGACAGCAGGACATTTTGAGGAGACTAGAATCAAGCTTAGAAGACACTTAAAAAGGCATGGGCCGGGGTCTGGGAACGGGTTCGTCCACGAGGCAGGGATAAAGCAGTCGCTTGTTAAGGGCCTGGTAAGAAAGACCAGGCACGCCTGCACTCCCCCATTGTCCTTTCTGGCTCCTCCAGGTTCCCTCGACCCCGGACCCCCTCTTCCCTGGCTATGGCCCACAGTGCCCTTTAGACCTGGCGGGACTCCCCTGCTTACGACCCCTGTTTGGGGGTCTGGGTGGCTACTGGAGGGCCTTGCAGAGGGGCAGAGAAGTCAGGACCATGGCATCTAGGGCCTCTGAACCTCCCCCAGGGCGCAGCGTGACAGCGGGCATCATCATTGTTGGAGATGAGATCCTCAAGGTGGGTCTGGGACGACCAGGGGGGAGGGCGCGGCGTTCTCCCGTCCTTAAGAGCCTGCTCCACATTG
>NW_006443131.1:1983776-1986708 GCF_000325575.1 Pteropus alecto | reverse complement strand
GCGGGGAGCGCTTGCTGTAGTGGGTTCTTGGAAGGAGCCCAATACGGTGGAGGGAAAGTGACCCTCACCCTTCCAGTAACTCAGCTGAAAAACGTCTGGCAAAGTCCCTACAATTTGCCGGGCAGTCTGGCAGGCGCTCTACGTAAATGACAGGGGGCCAGCATGGAAAGGAGGTACAGGCGCACGTGTTATTTACCAGTTAAATCAAACCCGTTTAGAAAATGATCCAAGGCACTCGGCAGAGTGGGTAAGCGAGCTAGAAGGAAAATGCTAGAAGAGAGAAATCCCTTCTGAATGACCGCGGGAGCCTTATCTGGAGTCATGGTAGGCACCAGGCTTGTAATGGTAATAGTGATCCCTATTTTTTGAGTGCTTACTGGGGCCTGGCAGCGGGCTAAAATTACATCACACGTGTGATTTTGCTAATCCGCACAACAACCCTATGAGCTTGGTGCTTTTATTATGTAAATCTTAATAGATTATGAGACTGAGGCTCAGAGAGATTGAGAAACTTGCGCTAGGTAGCTCAGCTAGAAAGTGGCTGGGGTGCTTCCAGCTGATTCTCTTCCTCCAGAGTAACATTTACCCTTAAATTCTCTGTAGAGCAGTAGGAGATGGGGCAGCCGTAGACAGACAGCCTCAAATATTCTGCAAAAGAATTTGAACTTTATTCTGTATATGGTTGGAAACAACAAATGACTTCTGAGCCCAAGACTGATGCAATCTCGGTGACACATTAGGAAGGGTATCCAGGAGGCACCAGGCAGAGTGCTGTGACTGGAAGCTGGGGCCCGGCCAGGGGACTGTCGCAACTGTCCAGGTGAAAGGTGCCAAGGACCTGCTCGGTGGCATGAGGGACAGAAGAGAGCAGATGGAGAGACATTTCAGAAGGAGAGTTGACAGCAGGAAGGGCCTGACTGGCTGTGGAAAGTGTCTGGGGTGCCAGACAACGGCCGGGCATGGGGAGAAGGCACCCGATAGGCGCTCGGGGCCGGGGCGCTGACTGTCCGCGCTGGTGGGAAGTGGAGTCACCCGCGTAGAATCGATCGTTGAATCCATAGCATAGACGAGGTCAAGGGCACAGCGCAGAGGAGGCCCGAGGTGGCACACATCATCCCTGGCTCCGTTCCTGTGGCTCTTCCCACTCTTGTGCCCAGGCCAGGCGTCTCGGCAGCCTAAGGTGGCGCCCCCCCAGAGAGCAGAGTGCCCTGTCATCGGGCAGATGCAGCCTTCCTCCCTGCCCCCTTTGCCCTTCATCCTCGGTACTGACTGTCACCCTCCCCATCTCCAATCTCCCAGGGACACACTCAGGACACCAACACCTACTTCCTGTGCCGGACACTGCGCTCCCTGGGGGTCCAGGTGTGCCGAGTCTCTGTTGTACCCGATGAGGTAGCCACCATCGCGGCTGAGGTCGCCTCTTTTTCCAGCCGCTTCACCCATGTCCTCACGGCAGGGGGCATCGGCCCCACTCATGACGATGTGACCTTTGAGGCGGTAGCACAGGCGTTTGGGGATGAGCTCAAGCCACACCCTGAGCTGGAAGCAGCCATCCAAGCCCTAGGAAAGGACGGCTGGGAGAAGCTGTCGCGGGTGCCGTCCTCTGCCCGCCTGCACTACGGCACAGACCCTCGCACCGGCCGCCCGCTCAGCTTGCCGCTGGTCTCCGTCCGCAACGTCTACCTCTTCCCAGGCATTCCAGAGCTGCTGCGGCCGGTGCTGGAGGGGCTGAAGGCACTGTTCCAGAACACAGCCGTCCAGTTCCACCTGCGGGAGCTGTATGTGGAAGCCGACGAGGCCTCCATCGCCCCCATCCTGGCCAAGGCCCAGGCCCATTTCGGACGCAGGCTTGGCCTGGGCTCCTACCCTGACTGGAGCAGCAACTACTATCAGGTGAAGGTGACGCTGGACGCGGAGGAAGAGGAGCCCCTGGAGGAGTGCTTGGCCTACCTGACCGCCCGACTGCCCCAGGGATCACTGGTCCCCTACAGACCCAACACCGTGGAGCAGGCCAGCGAGGCCGTGTACAAACTCGCGGAGTCAGGTAGGGCCCCTGGGGGAGGGGCCGGGGCGCCAGACCACAGGTGGGTCCATTCATTCCGCCAGGGAATGCCCACCGCGTACCCGCCCTCACCAGCGCTGCACCGGGGGTCGGGGTAGCTCAGTGGGACAGATGCATGCCCTACTCCGGGGACCAAGGCTTTAGCAGGAAGGCTGGACCTTAAACAGGTCAGTGCGCATGAGACATCAGAGACGAGGGCCATCAGCCTTGGGGCGGGACATAGAGGGTAAGGGAGGGCCCGGAAGGGAGTGGCAAGAGGGTTGGGAGAAGGGAGAGAAACCAGGCCCCCCCGGGAAGACACTAGGTGAGGTCTGGCCCAACACAGCAGGGGCGAGCGGGCAGCGTGAAGGAATCTGGGCTTTTGCGAGGGACCCAAAGGGGACATCGAAGGGTTTTAAGCAGAGCAGTGCGGCCCCCCACGGCCCCGTGAAGGCTCCCCCATGTCTGTCTGATGGCCTCTTCCCTGCCCGCCCGGCAGGGTCCCCGCTGGGGGACAAGGTGGCGGGCGCCCTGCGCACCATCGAGGCGGCCCTGGTGCGGTACAGCCACGCCCAGCTGTGCGTGGGCTTCAACGGGGGCAAGGACTGCACCGCGCTGCTACACCTCTTCCACGCCGCTGTGCAGAGGTGAGCCCCCACTGCCGGCGGGGCGGGGCCGCGGACACGGCACGCCCATCTGCCCCGCTGCCCCGCCCGCCCGGGAAGCCGGAGGAAGGGGCTGTGTGGCTTGGGACAGAGGTAGCTGCAGTGACCTCTTGGTTCAGTCCGTTGCATTTATTGAGCATCTGACACGTGCCCGACCCTGGGCGTGGATGTGTAAGCCACCACCCCTGACCGCGGGGCGGGGGCGGGGGCGGGTCCGTCTTTTGGG
>NW_006443131.1:1979710-1983765 GCF_000325575.1 Pteropus alecto | reverse complement strand
GGAATGTGTGCCCCAATTTGAGAGGTGAGAGATCAGAGGCGGTGGATTCTGATGGAAGGGACGGACGACGAAGGGGAGGCGGGGAGGGCGTCCATCCTGGGGGCCAGGGAGGTTTCCCTGCCCGTGCTGGATTCTCCCCTCCCCAGGAAGCGCCCCGAGGCTCCAGAACGCCTCCAGATCCTGTACATCCGCAGCGTCTCCCCTTTCCCTGAGCTGGAGCAGTTTCTACAGGACACCATCAAGAGGTACGAGGGGCCTGGGAGTTTGGGCACTGAGAGGGGCGTGGCAGGCCGTTCGTGACCCCGCCCCTCCTGTCCTCAGGTACAATCTGCAGGTGCTGGAGGCTCAGGGCGACATGAAGCAGGCCCTGAGCCAGCTGCAGTCACGGCACCCCAAGCTGGAGGCCGTCCTGATGGGCACTCGCCGCACGGACCCCTACTCCTGCAGCCTCTGCCCCTTCAGCCCCACCGACCCGGGCTGGCCCTCCTTCATGCGTGTCAACCCACTGCTGGTAATGCCGCGCGGACTGCCCCCTCCAGCCTCGTGGCCCTCAGCAGTCGTGCACCCTGGCCCCCAAGGCGGGGGATGCCAGAGCCCGGGGCCTGGACAAAGGGGCCCCGTCCTTCAGGGGAGGCTGTGCTGTTTGTTCATTCAGCCTTTTGACCGATATTCATGGAGCAGTAATTCACTGGCAGGCATTGTGTGTTTTGCTGTGGACGGAACAGTGACTTAGGCCTATGCTGTCCAGCGTGGAGGCCACTAGCCATTGACTTACACTCAAATTAAAATGAAATAAAAATGGCTAAAAAACAAAGAAACCACTGAATCGTATACCATAAAGGGATGAATTGCAATGGCATGTGAATTATGTCTCGATTTTAAAAATTAAACACAATTCAGAATTCAGTTCTTGAGTTGCATTCACCACATGGCAGGTGCCCACCGTTAGATAGCCCAGGAGGAGGGCACTTCCGTCACCGCAGAATGTTCCGGACAGCGCAGGCTTGCAAGGCCAGCCCCTCCCCATGCTGGAGCCCGTGGCGGGAGGGCCGGGAGTGGAGCGGGCACAGGGCGAGGGCCTCTCTTCCTCACAGCTTGGCCTGCACAGAGCAGGGTGTACCAGCGAGCTGGGTCGCACGCCTGCCATCAGAGGCCGCGGGAGCAGGGGGCCCTGGGTGGGCCCCTTCCCAGGCGGCAGGGGTGCAGCAGGAGAGGGCAGTAGTATTTGTGACCCTTCTCTGACTCTCTGACCCCCCCTCCCAGGACTGGACCTACAGAGACATCTGGGACTTTCTGCGTCAGCTCTTTGTCCCGTACTGCATCCTGTATGACCGAGGGTAAGGTCCCGGGGGAGGACTGGTGTGGGGAGACGCAGGCGCTGGGCTCGGGAGCCACCTCACCACACACTCACCCTCGACTCTTCTGGCTCCAGCTACACGTCCCTGGGGAGCAAGGAGAACACAGTGCGGAACCCGGCCCTGAAGTACCTGGGCCCAGGAGGACAGCTCACCTACCGGCCAGCCTACCTGCTTGAGAATGAGGACCAAGAGCGGAACTCCCGCACGTGACCGTGACTGCCAACCGCTGCCCCTCCCGGAGGGGCGGAGGAGGCTGTCCTGGGCGGAAACTCAATAAACTGGGCCTCGGCTGGTGCCTGTGGCTCTGGCTGTGTCTTCCTGCTCCAGGGGATGGGAGAAGCAGAGGGGGCTGGGCCGGGCCAGCCCTGAGCTGGCAGCGCTGGCGTGGGGGCAGAACAGGCCGAGACGGAGCCCTCACTGCGGGTTCTGAGTGCCAGCAGCAGCAGGAGCCCACCCGTGGCGCGGGCGGGGAGTCCCAGCGCCAGGGGGCCAGGAATCGTGCCAACCACCAGGAGTAGAGGCAGCGGGGCAGGGCCGTGGAGGGTGAAAGATGGAGGCGCCAGGCCCTCCTCTTGACCCCCCTCCCCCCCCAGGGCTGTGCTCAGGGGCTGACTCAGCCCATTCTCAGGCCCAGAACCTTCCCTGGGCTAGACCCTGGGGCCTTTGTCCCTGAGTCATGAGGTCTGAGGGGGTGGGGACAGTGCTGATAAAAGGCACCAGAGGCGGCTCCCACACCCTTCCTCAGAGCTGCTGCGACATGCAGGCCCGGACGCAGCCCCTCGCCCAAGCCCTGCCCTTCTCCCTGGGAGGGGTCCTGCGAGATGCGGGGCTCCGGGTGCCCGTCATAAAGATGGGCACCGGGTGGGAGGGCCTACAGCGGACCCTGAAGGAAGTCGCCTACATCCTCCTCTGCTGCTGGTGCATCAAGGAGCTGCTGGATTAGTGGCAGCGGGGAGCTGCCCCCCTGCCCGCACCCGTGGCTGGCGTGGCTCAGGTGGGCGGAGTAGGGCAGGCAGGAGGCTCGGCCGCAGCGTCTGTGGCACAGCCTGCCTCTCAGCGCCCCATTCTCTTCTGTAGTGCCCAGCCCAGCCCCCACCGAGACTCCTGGGCCAGCTGCGCTTGACCAAGGATGGGCCACAAACAATGAGTGCAGTGTGGATCCTGCTGAGTTAGTGCCGGCTGTCAGCCCTGCCTATCTCTGGGCCTCCATTCCCCACCCCCGCCCCCCACACACACCCCACCCAGTGGACCTCTGGTGCACAGGACCTTGGCTAGGACCCTAATGAGACTGCGGCAGGACCTGGCACTCCAAGCCTGGCACAGTGAGCCCACCAGCCCAGATGGTGCCGTATCCTCTTAGTGCCAGGAATGGGCTGCCCCTAATATTGTTTGCGAATCACTGAGCTGTGTATACAATAAATAGGCCTTGAGACCCAGAGTTCTCAGTGTCTGAAGGGGAGTCAGAAAAAGCGAGCCTGGAAAGGTCTGGAGCCAGGAGGGAAGGCGGTCTTCCGCGATGGAACCCAGACCGAAAACCAGGTGGGTGGGGTGGGTGGAGGGTGGAAAGGCCAGCTTCCTCCCAACCTGCGGGCAGGCACAGGTCCAGCTTGGGCGGGGTCTCCTTTTGTGAGGCCCTGTGCCTCAGGACAGGATGGGAACCCCAATAGGAGGCCTGGTCTGGCCAGCCCCTGCCTCCCAGGACCCTGAGAAAAGCCCCGGGCTGACACTAGCCCCCAGCTCGCTCGCCCAGGGAATAGGGCCCTGCCTCTCCAGCTCACTCAGCTGCGAGGGACAGGCACCTCTGCTGGCCACACAGGTCCCTGGGGCCCATCGCAGGACACCAACGGCCAGAAGGAGCAGAATGGCTCTTCGCTCCCCCCACCCCCCTGGGTCAGCCACCAACACGTGCTTTCACTGAATCACTCCGCCTCGGCTCACGCTCACCGATGTGCCCGCTCACAGCCCCCGCCACCTCAGAGCCAGCCACAGGCCTCATTCGAAGTGTCCCTGGGCCCTCTACCCATCATTCCCTGGTGCCTCTCGGGGCCCGGTTATTACCCCCCATCTTTCCAGGGGAGCTGGCCTAGAGAGGGAAGATGGGGCCCTCCGGCCACTGCCAGGGACCAGCTCTTCCTCAGCCTTCTCTGCTAACTCCTTTTCCTCTGGGCCGATTTTACTTTTCTTTTTGTAAAGTTAATATACACTTAGAGTAAAGGATAGTAAAAGATAAGTTCCCTCCTACACCTACCCTAGTCCCTAGCTCTCCTCTCCGGAGGTAACCATGGTTACCAGTTTCTCGGCGTGCACCGCAGAGTGCATGCACTACACTGTCTACGTGCATTCATGCGACAAATATTATTGAGCATCTACTATATGCCGGTCTGGGTGCTTTGAATTCAGCAGTGAACAAAAGAGATCCCTGTGCTTGTGGAGCTTACTTTCTGGTAGGTGGAGACAGGAAATGAAATATAGGAAAAAAGAACAGGTGGAACCAGGGATGGGAGCAGCGGCAGGTCGTGGAGGGCCTGGTAAGCCATGGTAAGTAAGAGACTGAACTGTTATGCCGAGTGAAATGAGCCATTGCAGGGCATTGATCATCGACCGATTTTTTATTTAAAAGGCTCACACGGGCTGCTGTGTTGAAAACAGGCTCATGGAGAGAAGCGTAGACCAGGAGAAACCAATTAGGAAGCAGCG
>NW_006443131.1:1977444-1979658 GCF_000325575.1 Pteropus alecto | reverse complement strand
GATGACATACTCCACATTGCTTCTCGGTCTTTTGGCTAAGATCAAGTGTAGTATCTGTTCGTGTCAGATAACACAGTCTCCACGCCATGCTGCACCTCCCTTCCCTTGAATATGCCTTGTACCGAGTTCCACAGCAGGATGTGCAGAGCCTGCCCGTTCTTTTTCACGGCAGCATAGTACTCCGGCTCAAGATTATTTCTCATGCCTGGCAGCTCAGCTCCCCTCTTCAGACATCTACAAAACGCTGGTCTCTTCAGAGCCCCACCGTCAGCCCAGGGCACAGCAGTCCCAAGTCCAGCCAGAGAGAGGTTAGTGGGGGAAGTGGACCCAGAACTTACCTTTCCATCTGAATCTGACCTCCAGCTGGTAGCAGCTCCCCGCCTGGCCAGCTCTAGCTCTTCCCTGGCCCTCCGCATCCTTTTCCTTTCTTAGGCCCCACCCCTAGCAAGCTGGGCAGGCCTGGAGGGAGATCCTGGAGCCTGAAGGTTCTGGGCGCAAGGGCCTTGGCCAGGGGTTGGGGAAGTCTGGCAAAGGGCACTGGAGAAGTGGTGGGAGGAGGAAGGCATGGCCCAGGGCTGTGGCCTGTGGCTGGACCAGAGGTTGGGTGCTGAGGAAGAAGACAGAGCCTGCTGGTGGCCCAAGGGGAGTGTCAGAGACGGAAAGACAGTCTTGACGTGGGAACACAGACGGATGGGGGGATAACAAAGCCCTCGCGTGCCATTCTGAGAGCCCTTTTCACACTGCAGAGTGCTCTGCGCCTTACAAAAGTCCACTTCAAAAGTAGAAAAGAGTCACCATCCCATGTTGACGCAGAGAAAGCAGGCCCAGGGCGGTGAAGTGACCCACCCAGAGTCACACCCAGAGCCACTGCGATAGGGCAGTCGTTTTGTGAACCCAGATCGTCTCATCTCAAATTCAGGGCTGCTTCTCTCAATTAGCCCGTCTTTCTGTTCTGAACCGGTGCGGGGGAGGCGGCCTAGGTGGCCTGGGAGGCAGGGCCCGGAAGGCAGCAATGTGGAGGGGACCGCCACCCCCGCTTCTGCACCACTCTGTGCTTTCCCACGTCCACCTCCACCCTACGCCCCCCTTGTTCTTGGTTCCGCGGGCTCATTTGGGGGCCCCAGACTTCCTCATTTTCACCGAATCCACACGGGCGGGAGATGGTCCCTGGTCTCTGCCTCCTGACTCTAGAAGGAGAGGCAGCCACTTCCCTGCGGTGCCCGCCTCCACCTAGACAAGGCTCAGGCTTTGAGTGCCCCTACTACGCTCAGAACTCTCTAGACGGGTGGGGGTGGGGCGAGGGGTAGAAGGAAGCAGGGTACCAGAATTGGGAGGGATGGGTAAGGTCTCATCTACCCTGTGCCCCTGGGGACCTCTAGTGACCCCAAGGGGTAAGGGAATGAACGTGATAAAATGCGGACAGGGAGAGACCAGGCAGAGCTGGAAAGCGACCCCCAAAGATGGCAGCCTGAGGAGCAGCGGCCTGATACCAGGATTCCCAGTTGATCTCATGAGATATAAGACCCTCAACGGTGTGCGAAAGACAGGTGTTGGAGAGGGGTCACGGCACCGCGATATTATCGTAACGACCTGGGCCGGGTCTAAGTGATACCGAGACGGTTGGAAAGGGGTGTGTAGCAGTCGCGTCACCGAAGCGCAGACCCCCCAAGGACACAAGGCTCTCATTTGCATCTCGTTTGCGTGCGAGTTATTTCCTCTTCAAAAGGAAGAAGTCCCCCAGCCCCTTACTCCCAGCTGAGACTTCGCCCCAGAGTCGGTGTGTGTGTGTGTGTGTGTGTGTGTGGCGGGGTGTCGTACCCAGTCTTCCGGCCATTCTCTGGCCCCTGTGACCTCCGGCCCTCGGTACCCTTCCATATTTCGCCCTCAGCTCTACCTTTCCCAGCTCCAAAGATACGCCCCAAAGTCCTAGCTGGGTTCCAGGAACGAGGGGTCCTGCGCCGCCTGGTGGCTGGCCGGAGGAAGGCCGAGAGCAGAGGGGTTCTGATTTGCCGGCTCTGGGACGTGGAGTTTTGGAAAATGTTCCCCCGAGCTTCCTGAAGCTAAATTTATCTCCCCCGGCCCTGGGGGGCGCAGAGATCCCGGCGGCGATTAGCGCTGCGCGGCAGCCCGCTCCCGCCCAGGGGCCCGGAATAGGCGCCGAAGTTATAAATAGTGCCGCCCGCAGGTGTGGGGGGAGTCGGCGGGAGGGGGGCA
>NW_006443131.1:1954954-1973696 GCF_000325575.1 Pteropus alecto | reverse complement strand
GCGGGGGGGCTGCGGTCTGAACGCCCCCAGCGGTTTCCTGGGCGGCGGGTTTTTCGAGGGAAGCGGAGGCAGCCCGGGGAAGGGGGGCGGCGGGGAAGAGGTGGGCGCCTGGCGCAGGCTGACGCTCTGCTTTCGGCTCGGCTCCCCACATTCCAGAACAGGCCCCCAGCCCCATTCACTCAGGACCCCGCCCGGGCAGAGCCTGGCCTTTCTTTCTGCCAGAAGCCCTCTCCTCCAGGCTCTGCAGGCATCCGATTCCCCTGCGGCTGCCCTTCGGCGCACGTGGCCCAGCCGGCCGTCACTCAGACTCGCTGTCCCCAGTCAGCCCCAGGTATCAGTCCCTAGGAAGGTGAACTCCCAGCCGGGGCTTTCGTCCTCCTCTTAGGTCAAACACCGCACCCTCCGGGCATTCACCCACCTCCTGCTACTTCTCCCCCGAATGAAGATCTAGCCGGTCGCCTGAAGATTTGTTAGAACATGCGTTTCTGGGACGCTCCCCTATCCCCAGGAGGCCCCTGCAGGCCCCACACCTGCCCTCCGGTTCCCAATTCCAGTCCGGACCTGGGGGCGGAGGTGGGGGGGCGGCAGGCCCCCCAGGGGCCCTGCCGGGGTTTCGTGGGAGGGGACGGGGCCCCCAGTCAGCGTTTCTTGGCCGCAGCTGTCTCGGTGGTTTGGCGCTGTAAGGGCCCGGAGTTGGGGGGTAGGCGGGAATTTCAAGTCGGGGTTCCCCCCTCTGACTTCAGAGAGAGGTAGGGAACTGTGTGGATCCCGAGAAACGTGGGAGGGGGTCACTGAGGAACTGTCGGGAGGTTCCAGGACTGCCGAGGACCCCGTGGGGAATGGCATTTCGGCCGCTGAAAGACCCAGGTCGGGTCCAGCAAGACGTCGGACAGGACCCCCAGAGGTGGGGGAGGCGGCAGCCCGAGGCGCTGGGCGCCGTTCCCTTCTCTGTACCTAAGGGCTGGTGCCAAGGCGACCGCCCTTCTGTCGCCTCTGGAGGCCTTAGCTCTGCCCTCCCTGGGCCACTCTCCCGCCCCCTCTCTCCTCGGCCATGCCCCTCCTTCCCGAAGCAGCCCCCTCTTCATTTCGCTTGAGCATCTGGCACTGCCGCCTCGCCCCTGGCACAGCCCTTCCCCAGGCTACCGCGACCCCGACGGCAGCAGAAGGGAGGGAGGGAAAAACCCTGGCCTGGACCCCACCGGCTCCGGGCCCTCACCAACCAGAATCTGACCAGCGGGGCGGAGAAGAAAACCCGGAGCAATGACCAGCCTCCGGACCCAAGGGGGACATGGACGATAGGAAAACCCGGAGCGGACTTCTCGAGCGGGAGCGCCCCGCGCCTGCTGCTACCCCCTCCTTCTTATAGCCCCCCTAATTCTCCAGTGAGATAATGTCTGGGGTGGGGGGCTGTTTGGTTTGGCCTTGGCTCTCAGGGGTGCCTCACACTTTCCGCCCCTGGCTGGGGCGCAGGGCAGCAGCCCCGAGGCTGAGTCACGGCCGGAGAGAGGGGAGGGCGGGACCGGGGCTCCGCCCCTCCTCCTGCGCGGGGATCCCGGGTCAGCCCGGGTGAGGGCCAGGGCCCCCCTGGCGCCGCTCATTGTGGTCCAACAGGTTGAGCTGGTGTCCCGCGGAGCCACCTGCTGGAAAGGGAGGGAGGCCCCCTGCAGAGGGGGGTGGGGAGGTGAAAGCGAGTCCGGCTCGGTTCGGCCCGGCCTGCCGCGGGAAGCAGAACCTGACCCGAAGTGTCCGGATTTGATTCCGTTTCACACTAATGGGAGGGGCTCTTTGGGGGTACGCAGCGCTGCAGGCCCCGTTGGAAGAGTCCCTCACAGGCTACCTTCCTCAGTTGGGGGGCACTGAAGTACATATCCTGGTCCCCTCCAAACCCACGCACATATCGTAATATACCCAGGTCCCCTTCGTCACCTGGGTCTCTGAGCGAATCCACGTCAAGAGGTCCCTACCTCGCGGAGACTCAGTTTCTCCACACAGGGAACCCGCAGGATGGAGGCGGGGAGCGGGAGCGCGTCTCCCCCTCCCCCTTCGCGGTCCAGGCCCCTCCCCTCCGACAGTGCCAAGGCCGCATCGGGCACCGGCTGGAGCGCAGAGGCCGCTTGCCCAGGGCGCCGATCCCTCCCCGCGGGGCGCAGTCACGCGTGGGGAGGGACGCAGGGTGCCCGCAGCCCCAACTCCCTGCTCCCTCTGAGGGGGGTAGGGTGGGGCACAGGAGCTGGAGCCCGGGGCCTGCTGGCTTCCCCTCCCCCTACCTCCCGGGGCCCTGACCTGATTATAGCCCCTCACGGGACCCCCTCCCTTGGTCCCCTAAGATCCCGCCTCATCCCCACCTAGCCTGTCGTTCACCTCTCATACCCTTCCCTCCCAAGGTGCTGACCCTACAGAAGCCCCTCCTGGAGGAGTGGGAGTCCTTGATGGGGGTGCTCGGTGCCCCGGCCGCTGCGGACACTACCCCCTCCCCCTTCCCCTCCTCCAGGTTTCAGGCCAGCCCCTCGGCTCCGCCCCTCCCTGGCGGAACGCTGGGAGGGACCCATGTGGGATGGGCGGGTGCTCAGGCCAATGAGTAGGCAGGGCGGTGGAGTGCAGGGGCGGGGCGGAGCCACGGCGGAGGGCTGGATGGGGGTCCGGGGCGGAGCTCAAATTAAGGTGGACTGCGAGAAATAGGGGCTAGAAGAGAGAGAAGGGAGGGAGAAGGAGGGAGAGGGAGGGGGAGAGGAACCGCGGCAGGTGAAGGAAGAAAGAGAGAAGGAAAGAGGGAGGGGAGAGAGGAGGGTAGGAAAGGCTCGCAGAGCAAAGTAAGAGCTTGGAGGAAGGGAGCGAAAAAGGAGGGAGGGACCCATCTGCGCCCTGCAGGGACTGGCTGGACCAAGGGGTTGAAGTTTATGTCCTTATTGGGCGGAGGGAGGGGGGCCTGGGGGGGCGTTTGGTCATTTTGAAATCTCTAGTATAAATGCTTATGTGCTATAAATCATCATTGTACAATGCTAATTGAAATGCCCTGAAATGTTTTATAACATCAACAGTAGAAATACTAGTAATTTCTAGCTTTAGATTTTTTGAACAGTTTTGATTCTCTTCTAAATCACGGATCTCGGCGGCCGAGGGGGGGCGGGCGGCAGGAGGAGGCAGAGGGCTGCGGAGGAGGAGCCCCCCAGCAGAGAGCGGCGAGCGACTGACCGCGGCCTTCTGCCCAGGACCGGAGCAGGGCCCCAAGCCCCCCGGGCCTGGCGGGGGACGCGCTTCTCCCCACACACTGTGCCTCAGCTGCTCCGGCCAGCGGACCCAACAGCGGGGAGGTGAGTGTGCCCCACTTCTGTCTCCCGGCTCGGGGTCCCCCAGATTCCAGACTACTGCAGTGTCCTTCGTCCGTCCTGTGAGTGGGACCCCCCCACACACGCATGCAGACCCGATTCCCACCGCTCCCCTGCCCAGCGCTCTCCCAATACCGCGGCGCTTTGGGGTGACTTCAACCGGCAGGAAAGGTAGAGAAGGGAGCACGGCCGCCCTCGACCCGGGGCAGAGGGTCCCCAGAAACTTTCTCTGCACTTCTGGAATCAGACAGACGGGTGGCTCCGGGATGGAGAGAGGGCGAGGCAGCGCCGAGCGCTCCCCCAGTCTCCCCGGGACTTCAGGGAGAGACCCCCCGACCCCGAGTTGAGGGAATGGAAACGCTGACGGACTCTAACTAGGACAACGCGCTCCCCCCCGCACCGGCGCCCCCTGGCGCGGTGGGTTGGACCCGGGCCAGATGCATGGGGGGTGGGGGGGAGCGCAGGAGGAGCGGCGGCCGGCGGCCGGGGGGAAAGTTACCGGCTGGACTATTCGGTTTCTTGCGCTTTCAGAGCCGCGCTCTCTCTCGGGTAGTGGGGCTCAGCGACAGCCTCCGAGCGACATAGAACGACCCCTCTTTCCGCCGCCCCTCAACCCGAGTCCCACCGCTACCTTTTCAAAGCCAGCGCTTGCCCCCCCAGAACCCGAGAGCTAGGGTGGGCGGCTGGGAAGATTCTACCTACCACCCGCCCGCCCCCCACGGGCGCCGGCGCACCTGCCCCTACCCAGAGTGGGGGTCGCTACTGTGTTGTAGAGCCTACAGTGAGCGCCGCTGGCAGAGGGCTGCCATTCAGAGGGGTGGGGGGCGCTGCTTTCCACTTCCAGTTTTCTCTCCTCCCACCCCACCCCAAGTCAGCGAGCGACGTGTCCCGGCCAGAGCGAGGGGGGGCCGGGAGTGGGGGGGCGGCGTGGGCAGCGGGTTGTGCCCGGACACGTGCCTGCCCAGGCGCCCCGGCCTTGCTGGTGTTTGGAGAGAGGGCGGGTCCCTTGCCCCCCGCCCCGTACAACCCCCACGTATCAAAGGGCGGCTGAGACGTGGTGAGACCTCGGGGCGCCCTGGGGGGGGCGGGGAGCCTGGGTCCGGAGCAGGGGAGGGGCAGAGGCGCGGGTGCTAGCTGACCCACAGGAAACGAGCGCTGCTGACCTAGTTTGGGACACCGGAAGTGGGTGCTGGGGAGAGGGGGAGACCAGCAGGCTGTCCTGGCTTCCGGGCCAGGTGGCGGGCGTTCTTGAATTGACCCCCACCCGAATGCCGTGGAGACCCCTAGCTGCAGCAGAGAATGGGAATGAGTCAGCGCGGCTATTCCCCCTGCCCCCAACTTATTTCTGGAGGAGGGAGACAGTTTATCAGGGGCCAGGGGGCAAGGGGGAGCCCGAGTGGGCAGTGAGGGGTTAAGCCAGGAGGGAACTCTGTGTTCCCGGGGGATGTATGTGTGTGTGGGGGTGAGGCCTGGAGGATCATGGGGTGGCCTCCTGCTCCCCCCACACACCAACTGGTTTGGTCACCCCTGTACCCGCCTGGCACTGCTGGGAGAGCTGGCATGGAGTGGGCATCAGGCTGGAGAGGGACATATTTGCGACTGAGTTTGGGTGGTAGCTAGTGTTCCTCCTCAGTGGCGACTGGGGAGAAGGGCAGGGGGCTCCCCCTGGAGCAGCTGATGAAACAAGAAGAAATCTTTGTCAGTGCCTGCTGTCCCCGTCCCCCTGGGACTCCAGCTCCCCCAGCGTGCCTCTGTTACATGGTTGCTGTGGGCACGATGCAGCCTGCTGGCACCCCCAGACACTGTCCCCTCCCTTGGGTACCACACCCCCAGCCTTAGCCCAGGGGTCAGGAAGGGGTTAATGCCACCTGAAAGGGGCTCTGGGGTAGTGAGAAGGCAGTGCCCACTAGGCGCAGGTGTCAAGGAGAGAGGCCTGCTCTCATAGGGCACGCTCAGCACCACTCGGCTCTGGTGATATGCACCCCAGCGTCTGGGAGGCAGGTGCTGACCTCTTCCCCCATCCCTGTGGTGCCCCCTGGCACCCAGGGCCCCCAGCTCCTCCTGGCCTGGCGCCCGCCCTGGGAGGGCGCGGCGGGCAGCGGGGGCTGGGCTAACAATGCACCATCGGGCCCTTTGTGTGCCTGCACTTGGCACCCTGGGGAAGGGTGGGGGAAGGGGCACAGCGGGCATGGGGGGCGGAGTGCCTCCGAGGTGGGGACAGTGAAGGCTGGGGGAGAGAAGCAGAGAGTGAAAGCAGGTGGGGAGGAAAGGGAAGTAGGTCACGTAGGGCGCTGGCCCCCCGATTCCAAGCCAGGGCCGAGGGACCCAGCCCCGACCCTATGGCTGCCCAGATGGCATCATGCTGCCCAAGGCACAGCCTAGGACTGGGCATTCGGGGTCAGCAGTCACTGCCTAGGGGACTGCTCAGATAGAGGAGGCCTGGCCTGGTAACTGCCTCCTTCTTGGTGTCTTGAGAGACCCAGCTCTGGCCCAAGGCCGAGGCCCCCAGATGGGTAGCGAACGGCTCCAAGCGGGGCGCTGCCTTGGGACAGAAGCCTCTGGGCCTGCTGCAGGGCTTCCTGCCTCCGGCCGCTTGGGTCCCTGACCTTCTGGGAGTTAAGGCTGCCCTGCCACCAGGCCTTGGGGCCTATGCCTGTTTTGCCCTAGGGCTGAAGAGGAGGGTGGGGGAGGAAGGTGGGGACGGATAGGACCCTGGCATGGGGTGTGCCTGCCCTGGCCTCTTCCCCCTCCTTCTGCTGAGTAAACTCGTGAGCAAACTTGACGTTTTGCCCGGACAGTTTGAAGTTGCCTCGCCGCCCCCCCCACCCCCAGTCCTGCCAATACACAGGCGGCCAGGCGCCAAGGCGGGCCTGGGGGGCTGGGGGGAAGGGGTTAGAGCTACTGTAGTCCACCATCAGGGGCTTCGGAGAGGCGAGAGAGACCCCCCCCTCCCCCAGCCAGACCCAGGCCTTGGCAAGCCTTGGCTGGGACCTGTATGCATCTGTCCCAGAGTCTTGGGAAGCCTGGGGAAAGTGGCCTCGAAGCAGAGCCTCTGCCCACTTCTGATTCCCATCCCCACTAAGGAAAGGCACCCAGCTGCCATCTGGCCCCTGAGTTGCCACCTTTAATGTTCACAGGCCGCCAGGCACAGGGGTAAGCGCGCTTAGCAAATTCCACCAGGAGACCAGAGAGGACTGCCCTCTGCATTCCGTCCCACAGCCCGGGGCGGGCGGGAGACCGGTGGCCTTGGCATCTCAGCCCTCTCTTCCCCGAGGCCTCCCGGCTGCCATGGCCTCGGCCCTGAAGGATAGGGTCCTCATTTCCTGGCATGGTTCCCTGACCTCGCACCTGGCCCTCACCCCACACGTACCTCCCTCCACTGACCTCCCTGACACCCGCAGCCCCTTTGCTTGCTGGCATCCCAGAATCACGTCAGCCATCGTAGCGTCCCAGCCAGCAAATACTTGTACCAGATCCAGGGTGTAGGGTGCCCCCAGCAAAAGAGGGCTGGTGGCAGGCGAACTGAGCCAGTGAACCCCCGCCCCCCGCCCCCACCAACAAACACACCAATTTGCTGTCAGTTGACATCACTAATTCCTCTTATGCCTCCCCAGGCCACCAGAATGGCAGGGGGAACTGTCTTCCCAGTCCCCGCCAGGCCTCGGAGTGGGGCTCCACCAGGCCCTTGCTTTAGACCTCATGTCTCTGGCTTCAGTTTCCTTCCTGTTTCCACTGCCCCCCCTCCACTCCTCCCCACCCATATGCCCCTTTCAACAGACATCCTCTCCTCCTTCCTTCCTCCTTTCTCCCCCTTTGCCTGGGAGAAGGGGTCCTCTCCCTCTGTGGACCTCCTAGTCTTTTACCTTTCCTAAACACAGTCCCCTTGGAGGTTTGTGACCAAGTCCTCCCCACCCATCAGCAAGGCTCTGGGGAAGAGAAGAACGCAGGACTACTGAAGGGAACTACAACTCCCAAGGTCCATGCAAAGTAATTGTGATGCATACTGGGAGTTGTAGTCCTCCTGGATCTCTGGATTTGGTTAAGTCTGGAAAGGTTCCTCAATGGGAGTGAAAGCCAGGACGGGGATGAATTGGAACATGGGCACCCTCGGAGTGCCCCCCACCTGGTTCTCGCCATCCCATTCCCCCGTGTCACTATGTACCCGTGAATGACATCCATCTCCTCGGCTGAGACATGCTACCCATTCTCACCTTAGGGCCCCACCCAGCAGATGCCCACACCCTGCCCTGCTGCCCCTGACAGAGGCAAAACAGAGGGGCCCCATCGACTCCCTCCCTGTCCCCTGCCCTCTAGACTGGTTCCCTCCTTTATGGGGATCAAAGGGCAGGCAGCAGCCCCACCCCACTCCCTCGCAGGCTGTGGGCACTGGGGCTCTCAGGAATTGCGAGGACTCTGGTGCCCGAGCAAATCCTTGGGCAGGGGGAATGCGGGAGGCTGGCGTCTGGGGGCGGAGGGAGACCCGGCCCCCACCTCAGCTTGTGGAGCCGTCAGTAGCCGCTGGTCGGGCTGTCCGCAGCTCCTGGGCTCGCTGTGTGCCGGCGAGACGCATGTGCTGCCTCTTGAGGCGATGGCTTGAGAACAGGGTCTTGGGCTCTCTGTAGGACGGAGGGGCCCGGGCCTGCCTAGCTGGCACCAAGGCACAGGGGTGACCCTCCCCCACCCCAGGCCCACAGTTGGCATGGGGCACCAGGAGCAGGGGGGCAGGAGGGAGAGGAGGCCATGACTGCCAGCATCCTGGTGGGCAGGTGCCAACCGGGCCGGGAGCTGGTTGAGGGGCAGCAGGCCAGCGGCATTGAGCCAGCAGCTGTTGGGGGGAAGGGGAGGGGATATTTTGGGGGGCATTTCTGTGGCTCCCCCAGCCCAGCAGGATTTGAGATGGCCTAGTGATTTGGGGACACTAGGGCACCCCTCATTCCAGGAACAAGAGACCCCAGGACTCGTTCGAGGGGAACTTTGTGGCCCACCCATCTCTGGGCTCAGAGCCCTCCTGAGTTGCCCCTCAGGCCCAGGCGGGTCCCACCCAACCGGCCAGGGTGGCAGCGGCTTGCGCAAGGGGTGGGGCTGGGCGCTTCCCAGCAGATGCCCCCTCCTGGCTCCTTCCTCTTTCGGCACCCACAGCTCCCCCCATCTGCCCACCCCCCTCAGGCCAGTTCTGTCCCCTTGATCCCCCTGGCCATCGGGGGCTGGCATGAGTGCTGCCCCCTGGCCTGGTTGGCAGGGGCTGGCGCCCGAGCAAGGAGCTGTGGTATGTGAGTGGGTTTGGGGTGAGGCATGGGGAGGGCGGGGTGCTGCCTTGCCCAGCCCCTGAGGGCCCCGGCCCAGTACAGGGTGGGGAGAATTCGGCCAGCTCCCAGGGGGGCTGAGGGTGCCTACTGGGGTCCGGAGGGCCTCCTTGTGGTCCCCTGTCACACCACATGCCCTGAGGGGCTGGGATCTGGGCACCTGTCACCCCTGGCACTGACTGTCCTGGGTTCCCCTCCTCCCTCTCCTGGCCACTGCCACCTCCTGTCCCTTCCCCTCCCTTCCTCCTTCTGGTCCCACCTCCAGCAGCCTCTCCCGCTGCTCCTCCTCACCTCCGTCCTCCTGGACTGTCCTAGCTCCTACCTTTCCTCCCGCTCACCTTTTCCCCTTTAGGACTGAGTGAGGACGGGCGGGGGTGGGTACAGCTGGGGCTTCAGGCACCACAGGCAGAGACTCTAGGCCCTCTCCCACGCTGCCAGCCCCTGGTAACCCCTCCCTCCAACCTGGGGGGAGGGGGGACAGCACCCAGAGGGTTAAGGCTGCAGGGGGGAGGGGCTGGGCCAGGTCGTGGGCGGCCCCTTTGAAGGAGGGAGCTGGAGCGGGGAACAGCCACCCTACCTGCCCCCCACCCCTCCCAAGCTGCTCCCCCCAGGGGCCAAGAGGAGTTACCGGCAGGGACCCTCAGCGTTCAGGTGAGTAGGCCCTGCGCTGGGCTGGGAGAGCAGGCCCCAAGGGAGGCTCAGGGGCCTAGAATTAGCCAAGGGTCAGAGAGGGACTGAAAAGGAGGCTCGGAAGAGGGTTCCAAACCTCCCTGGGGGGCTCAGGGAGCTGAGGTCCTGGGGAACCAGAGTGTGGGGGCGCTTCAGTGTCCAGGGGACCCGGAGGACAGCGGAGCAGGAGCCGCGGGATTCCTGGGCCAGGGCAGGAGGCTGGACAGGCTGGCAGGGAGCCGGGCTCCGGGGATCGGGCTGGGGTGTCCTCTGGGGCTGGGGGGCTCAGGTTTCTGCCGTCGGCTTGGCGGGTGTGGGGTTACCAGGCGGCTCGGTTACCCAGCTGGGGACACTGGGCCGGGGGGAGGAGGTGGGCACAGGGCAGACCCTGGCACCTTGTGCCGGCTCCTCAGGCCCTGAGGGGAGCTGGCAGTCCCAGGCAGACCCCACCGGGAGCCTCGATGGCCAGGGTCTGCTCAAGCGCCCGGCTACCTGGCCCAGAGTGGGCACCCTCTGGGGAAAGTCCAGCAGGTCCTGGGCTGGAAACTCTGACGGGCACAGAGGCCTAGGCTGCCCCCCCACCCCACATCCGCTCCCACTGTACCCCCCACTCATCCTCCCCAACCGGCCCCCAAATTTTGGTGCCGTGCTTCATCCAGAAGGGGCGCATGGTGCCCTGGTGCAGTCATCCCATGGCAAGACCAGGCCTCGGAGGGCAGGCCAGGCGCCTCGATTTAGATTTAATTCGTCTGCCCTGTCTACACCCGCCGGCCTGGGCAGGAGAGAAGGGATGCGACGGGGAGGAGGTGGGAGAGGCCTGGGGGAGAGAGCTGGGTGCGGGGAGAAGGGAGAGGCTGGGGTGCTTCCCAGGGGGTCTGGGGACACAGGGGTGGCGGAGGAGGCAGGGGCCTGGCGAGGGCCGGGGAAGGGAAGCCGAGGACGAGCAGGGGAGAGGGGACGAGGGTTGGAGAAGGCACCAGGGGTCAAAAGAGGAGGACAAGTAAAGAGGCCAAGAGCGGACAGTGGCTGACGGGCTGGGGTCCCCCCAAGATAAATGGGGGAAGGCTGGGGGGGAGAGAGCTGCCCCATTCCCGCCTCCGCCATCTTTTATCTCCCTCACGGTTCCCTGGTGCCGCCCGAGAGGCCGTGGGCCCAGGCTGGTGTCATGGAGAGAAAACGTGGGCCACACCGAGGTCTCCCTCATGGCGGAGGAGTTGGGAGACGCAGCACCAGGAATTGGGGATTTTGAGGGAGGAGAGGCTTAACCCCCACAGCACCGGGAAGCAGCCAGCTCCCCTTGCCTCCTTCCCCCTTCGTGGCTTGCGGTCTCCCTTCCCCGCCTAGGCCCCCAGGAAGTGTGAGTGCTGGGGGCGGTGAGGTTAGGAGGGGGGAAGCGGCATATGGGGGATGGGGAAGTCATGCACTAGCCTTGGAGGGGCTGGGTGGGGAAGGGACGGCTCCGAAGCGCCTTGGGCATCCCTGGGCGGACGGCCTCTCCCGCAGCCCTTCGCACCTGCCAGGGGCTCTCCGCAGCCCCTCGCCCTGCCTTCCCAGTCGAGCCGTCCCGATGGCTCCAGCCCTGGGCCCCAGAGGCCCTGGGAAGGGGTGGGAGAAGCTGGGGAACTAGGGTTCCTGGGTCCCTGAGGACTTTGGACTGGCCGTCCTATTTCCCCACCCCCCTCTGGTCCAGCCACAGGCCAAAGCTCTGGCTTCGTGCAAACTTAGCTCCAAAAAAACAGGAAGAGAACCTGAAGCTGGAGTTGGGGTGGGAGTCGGGGGGTAGAAAGGAGAAAGAAGTACACGGGAGGGGTGGCTGGCCAGGGGGTGGGAGGTGGGGGGCAGCGGGAGGAGGCCCAGGTCTCTCCATCACTCCTGGCAGGAGGACGTCA
Organism: Pteropus alecto; assembly: GCF_000325575.1. Lineage (NCBI taxonomy): Eukaryota > Metazoa > Chordata > Mammalia > Chiroptera > Pteropodidae > Pteropus > Pteropus alecto. The sequence continues at coordinate 1,962,509 of NW_006443131.1, read as the reverse complement.
CAGCCTGGTCCTCATCCTCCCGCGCCCCAAGCCGCTGTACCTGGAGAAGCCCAGCCGGGCCCCTCTCAGGCTCCCTGGCAGAGCCTGGAGGTGGGGGCCCTGGAGCCTGGGAGGGGGGGCTCTGTGTGCCTGTGTCTCAGGCCCATATCTATTTTCTCCGCTGCTAATCCTGGTTCCGCCTGCTGCCCCCCACACTAAGCCTCACTCCCCTAATCCCTAGGGTGTGGGGAAGGGGGGCCAGCTTCACCCAGCTGCCCTGCTCAGGGCTCGTGTCCCTGCTCCTCAGCTGGCTGCAGCCAGCAGCGTCGGCCCTGGCGCCCCCCGGCCCTGCAGAGTCCTGGCCTGCTTTTCCTTTCCCGGCCGGGGCCGGGGCCGGGGCCGGGGCCAGGCCCTTCTGGTTTCTTGGTGGTGACACACCCTGGCAGGTGCCCTGGGCACTGAGGGCCAGCTGATAGGGGCTCCACCTTTGCCCCCCTCCCGCCTTCCTTACCCCAAAGTCTTCCCCCACCGAAGCGGGGCAGGCTTGACTCAGGGCCCAGTTTCAAGAGAGCTGCCCACTGGCTTGGCCGGTCTAGCAGGCCTGACTGAGGGGAGCCTGGGGGGGTGGCGGGAAAGGGGGAGTGATGGGGCGGGGCCCCCCAGTTCTTCCCCCTACCAGGCAAACAGACGGAACAGACCTCGCCTGGTTCGCTGGCACAGCCGCCCCCCCAACCACCACACACACCCATGCCCACAAGGTCTTAGCAAGAGGGGGCATGCCGGGCTGGGTGGGGACGGGCCGCCCTCATGGGACGTCCGGGGGCTGAGCCCTCTGGGGTGCAGAGGTGGGAAGGGTGCCCAAGGTGGGGTGGGCATCCTGGCACCAGTGCCCCACCCTGGCAGAAGGAAAGGGGAGGCCTCCACCCCACGCACCCCTCCCAGATGATGGGGCTAGGAGTGCCCCCTTGGCCTGATTGGCACCAGCATAGTTCCAGGTGGCACCTGAGCTGGCATGGGTGCCAGAGCCCTGAGTAGGGGCTGGAGGAGTTTCCCGGGAGCTAGAAAACCGTGTGAATACCCGCCCTTCCCACGTGTGTCCTCTCTGCGCACCCCCTTCACTGCCACCTCGTGGCCAGGGGCACTGGAGTCGGGCCGAGGGGTTAAACACCCACCCTTGCCCAAGCCCTGTGTGAGCTGAGCAGCGAACCAGCCCGAGCCTGTGACTTGACAGCAGGGTCAGCCAATCAGCACCCCCGCCGCACCAAGTTGCCACAGAGACTATGGGACTGGCCCTGGGGTGGGAGAGAGGAGGCGGGCTTAGCGGCGGGAATGGGTGGGGAGGGAGAGGGATGGGGTGAGCCACGTGCCTGTGGGTGCCCAGCTCCTGGCCAATGGACAGCGAGGGCAGCCCCGCCCATCTCCCTCTGGAGGGACAGGATCCACTCGGGCCCAGGAGGGTGCCCACCGCTGCTTCGGTGGCCACCGCCGCTGCGGCCCTTCTGGTGTTTGCTTGTTCCCGAGTCCTGGAGCCACTGGTCACTTGTACTATGTGTCAAGTTACAGGCAGGAGAACCGAAGGGAACTGGAGAGCTCCCACGCTGCCTGGGCCCCAGGGAGAGGAGCGGTTTGGGGGCTTCGGGTGGGAATAGGGGGCCCTTCTAAGGGTGCCCAGGTGCGGCTCACAAGCAAGGACAGTACATGGGTGCCGCTCACTCAAGGTGTCCGTGCTGGGGTCCTGGCGTGTCGGCGAAGGTGGCAGGCAGGGAGGCAGGCCGAGACAATGCTTTCTTGTGTCCCGAAGAGAAAATCTGTGGCCCTCGACTCCATCAACACCCCCCACCCCCCAAATACCTTTCCCCATCAGTGGCCAGGGCCGAGCAGCCGCTGGGAGCGGCAGAGGGCCCTGGCAGAGCGTCAGCGTGGCTCCTGCGGGGGGTCCTCCAAGTTAGTCTTCGCCATGGCAGCTGAGGAGCCCGCCTCCTGCAGAAAGGAAGCGACTTCTCCAAGGTCATGTGGCTAGCAGTGACCTGACTCTCTAGGGGCGAAGGGAGGGAGGGAGACAGACCTGTCCCCAGGGGGTTTTCCCAGCAGAGGCCATCTGTGCAGTGGAATCTGCCCTCAGGTGAGGCCCTGCTTCTCCCTCTCAAGGCCAGGACATTTACTGAGCCCCTACTGTGCGTCAGGCACGGTGCCACACTAGGTCTCATTTAACTCAGTCACCAGCACACCGGGAGTTGATCGGAAGGGTCCCACAGTCCCCACGAGGAAGGAGGTCCAGAGATTAAATCACTTACTTAAGGTCACAGCGCTAACTAGCGCAGAGCGAAGGTTCAAACTCGAGCCTGGCTGACTCGAGAGCCCAGGTCTTTCCAGGCCCGGCTAGTCTCCAGTTGCTCCAGACCCACCAAATGTCAGGGCTGAAGGGCTGAGCCCTTGGGATTTCCACCCCCACCCCTCCTACAGCTAAGGAGATAGAAGCGCAGAGAAAAACGACTTGCCCAAGGTCATTCAGCGAGCTAGTGGCAGCACCAGGACCAGAGGCAGCTCTCCCCATCTCCAGGCCAGACTCAGCCCCCGCCCGTCCCCCACCACCAGCCTTCGGAGGCCGTGCCTCGAGAGGGAAAGCACAGAGGTCGGAAGATGGACCTCTGGAGAGGGGGCTCCCTGACCAGCCAGGAATGGGCAGGGAGAGGTGGTGGTAGCGGAGGGGTGGGTCTGGAACTTGGCCTATTGGCAGTGGGGGAGGGGGCGGGGACGATGCTTATCTGTGCGGGGCAGGAAGCACCCGCGCCAGCGACACCCCAGCAAAGGCAAAGGCTGGCTGCTCCTTGGCCTTATGGGGGAGGGGAGCGTATGTGTGGGGGGTGCTGGGAGCTGTGTTTCCCTTTTGACCTCAACAAGGGGGCATCTCGAAGGGGACATGCACTTTCAGTGGAGGGGGAGGGCCGGGAGGAAGGAGCTGGGAGCTGCCCGGAGCCCGGTGTGCTGGGCAGACAGCTCAAGTTGAAGCACCTGGCCGGACGCGAGTCTGCAATCTCATCGGCCCCTCTGTGAGCTGTGAGGAGGTTCCATCGCAGACTGCTGTCCTGTCCTGTCCTTCGGCTGACAGGCCGGCTGCCAGAGCCACCCAGAGTCCCTCAGCCAGTTCTTTGTGAGGCCTGAAGCGGGGCCCAGCATCCTCTGTCCTTGTCCCCTGCTTCTTCCAGAGGACAGAAAGGGAGGGAGGAGGGCAGGTGGAGCGGATGGGTCAGCAGGGGGGCGGCCAGAGTCAGCCCCACCCAGGCTGCACAGTGCATGGAGCGGAGTGCAGGCCGGGCCCACGGCCTGCGTTGGTTGGAGCCCTGCTCTGTAACTTCACTGGGAAAGTCACTTCCCCTGTCTACACCTCAGGTTCCTTGTCTGTGACATTAGTGATTCTTGTGATGTTGTAGAAGAGTAAACAGGTATCAAGCGCTTCCAGAAGTATCTGGCATGCGGTCCCCATCCATAAGCCTGTGCTCTGGATCCGCCACCCCCCACCCCCCCACTCCCGCCACAGGGCCGTGCTCCTAACCTCCCCTCTGCTCCCCCCGCAGGAAGAGATGGGGAGCCCCGAGGACGACCTGATCGGGATTCCCTTCCCGGACCACAGCAGTGAGCTCCTGAGCTGCCTCAACGAGCAGCGCCAGCTGGGCCACCTGTGCGACCTCACCATCCGGACGCGAGGCCTGGAGTACCGCACCCACCGGGCCGTGCTGGCTGCCTGCAGCCACTACTTCAAGAAGCTCTTCACGGAGGGTGGCGGCGGAGCCGTCCCCGGGGCTGGGGGCGGCGGGCCGGCCGCCGGGGGAGCAGGGACCGGCGTGTGTGAGCTAGACTTCGTGGGGCCAGAGGCTCTGGGCGCCCTGCTCGAGTTTGCCTACACGGCCACCCTGACCACCAGCAGCGCCAATATGCCGGCGGTGCTCCAGGCCGCCCAGCTGCTGGAGATCCCGTGCGTGATCGCCGCCTGCGTGGAGATCCTGCAGGGCAGCGGCCTGGAAGCTCCCGGCCCGGACGAGGACGACTGCGAGCGAGCCCGCCAGTACCTAGAGGCCTTTGCCACGGCCACGGCCACGGCCACGGCCTCGGGAGTGCCCAACGGTGAAGACAGCCCTCCGCAGGTGCCCCTGCCGCCACCGCCGCCTCCACCGCCTCGGCCCGTTGCCCGCCGGAGCCGGAAGCCCCGAAAAGCTTTCCTGCAGACCAAGGCCCGGGCGAACCATCTCGTGCCCGAGGCGCCTGCTGGGCCCACCCATGCCCTGACCTACGAGGAGGAGGAGGCGACAGGCAGAGTGGGCAGCAGTCGGGGCAGCGGGCTGGGAGACAGCTACAGCCCTCCCACAGGGACCGCCTCCCCGCCGGAGGGGCCCCTGGGCTACGAGCCCTATGAAGGTGAGGAAGAGGAAGAGGAGCTGGTGTACCCCCAGACCTACGGGCTGACGCAGGGCAGCGGGCCCCCGCTGTCCCCGGAGGAGCTGGGCTCAGATGAGGATGCCATCGACCCTGACCTGATGGCCTACCTAAGTTCCCTGCACCAGGACGCCCTGGCACCGGGCCTGGACGGCCAAGACAAGCTGGTGCGCAAGCGCCGCTCCCAGATGCCCCAGGAGTGCCCCGTCTGCCACAAGATCATCCACGGGGCAGGCAAGCTGCCACGCCACATGCGGACCCACACCGGCGAGAAGCCCTTCGCCTGTGAGGTCTGTGGCGTCCGCTTCACCCGGTGAGCGCCAGGGGCAGGGGCTGTGGGGGGGGTGGATGCCGGACCTGAGGGGAGGGCCAGGGGTCACACAGGGAGGGGGAGGCAGGTGATCCAGGGGGTGAGGCAGTACTACAGTGAGGATAGGGAGACCAAGAGAAAGGAGGTCACGTGCATGGGGGGCAATGGGTCTGGGCCAGGAAAGATTCCCGCCTCGCTCTGCTCTCGTCAGGGCAGGTGGCGGCTGGGCCCGCTAAGCTGGGGCAACAATGGGGAAACATGGCGAGGGACGGGAGTGAGGCAAGGCCTGGGAACCTGGCGTGGGTGGCGGGGCGGAGCCCAGGACCCCACTCTGACCGCCACCTTGCCCCTCCCCCGCAGGAATGACAAGCTGAAGATCCACATGCGGAAGCACACGGGCGAGCGCCCGTACTCCTGCCCGCACTGCCCAGCCCGCTTCCTGCACAGCTACGACCTCAAGAACCACATGCACCTGCACACGGGGGACCGGCCCTACGAGTGCCACCTGTGCCACAAGGCTTTCGCCAAGGAGGACCACCTGCAGCGCCACCTCAAGGGCCAGAACTGCCTGGAGGTGCGCACGCGGCGCAGACGCAAGGACGATGCGCCTCCCCACTACCCCCCGCCCTCAGCTACCGCCTCGTCCCCCGCCGACCTCGACCTCTCCAATGGCCACCTGGACACCTTCCGCCTCTCTCTGGCTCGATTCTGGGAGCAGTCAGCCCCCACTGGGCCCCTGGTCTCCACCCCGGGGCCCCCTGATGACGACGAAGAGGAGGGGGCACCCACCACGCCTCAAGCTGAAGGTGCCATGGAGTCCTCTTAAAGAGGGACGAGTGGCCAGGCCTGAGCGGCGCGAGGCGGGGCCTCCCATGCCAAGCAGCGGGAGCCATCGGGACAGGCAGAGCCGGGGTCGGCTTCGGAAGTCAGGCCCTCCTCCCCAGAGCCCTCATTCCAGTCCCCAGATGAGAAGGTTTTGGGGCAGAGGCTCCCCAGATTGGGGTGAGCTCCCAAGGAGTGATCCATATATCATGTATATATTTACAGCTCTATTGTAAAGGTGGGGTGCCTGCCCCCAGCTGCTCCTGGGGAGTAGAAGCAATAATGTATTTGATTTGTGGGGTCCCTCTTCGGCTATGCGGGTTTCTAGGGGTTGGGGGGCTTGGGACCAAAGCCTTGCCCTGCCCCCATGCCCCTTGGGGTTTTGGCTGTGTAAGGGGGTGAAGGACTGCCCCTCCCTTCTGAGACCCCTCCTTCCTGGTTTCTGTTCCCTTTTCCTGGCCGTGAATTATGCAAGGGGGGGCGGCAGAGGAAGGGCAGGTGGCGGAAAGCGAGGTAGAAGCTTGAATGACCAGGGGACTGGGCCTGTAAGGAAGGAGCCATCCCAGTCCCCCTCCGCCCTGCTCCCGGCGCTGAGTCATGGGGTCCTGGAGCAGAAGGGGGCGGGGTGGCCTGATTGGCTCGCCTGCCCCTGGGGGCAGCGGGAGGGGCCCCGCCCAGCTAGGGGTGCCGCTCGCTCGCTCGGCTGTTCTCCTCCGCGGCCCTCCCCTCCCCTCCCGAGTCCCCAGGCAGGGAATGTCTTGTTCCCGCCGCTCCCTCCCCGGGGCCAGAGGGCAGGGCGGGCTGGGCGGTGTCCTCCCCTCCTCCTCCCCCCCCCCCCTCCCCGCCCAGGTGCGAGCCGAGCCGCCACCACCGCTGCCGCCCCTGACTCACGCCGCCCCCGGGCTGGCGCGGCGCGGGGCGTGGGACGGGGCGAGGGGTTGGGGAAGCCGGCGCCACCTGGCGGCCGTGCCCCCACTTCACCGCCCCGCCGGCCAGCGGGCCCCCTCGCCGAGGCTGGGGGGTGAGGGGCCCTGGCCAGCCGGGCTCCCTCTGGGTCCGGTCGGGTCGGGGAGAAGAACCCCCGCCCCCTTCTGAGATCGAGCCGCCGCCCCCTTCTGTACATAGCCTCCTGTGTTGGTCCGTTGGAATCTAGTGTCAGATTTTTAACTACCCAATTCTGCTGGGAGTGGGATGTCTCCCCGTCCCCTTCCTCGCTGGGTGCTGGACCCCCGTCGCGGCCTGGGCTCTGCCTTGCACTATTTCCCCTCCCTGGCCTGACGGCCCCTCCCCCTCTGAAAAGGGGCAGGTTCAGGGGTCGGGTGCTCTCCCTCCCTCCCGTGCACCCCCATGCCCATTTGCACAGCTGCCCAGGTACCCTCAAGAATGGGGGGGTCACAGGGAGGGGGTAGCGGGACCAGTCCCTGTATCTATTTAAAAAGTAATGATGTAATATATTGGGGTAGGGGGAGGTCCTGGCGCCCTGGGCCTCATCTTAGCATTTCAGGTGATGGGGGAGCCCGGGGCTGGGGAGTCCCGGGGCCTAGCCCCAGGGAGTGAGGACAGTGTGGCCTCCCCCTCCCCCCTTGCGGCTTCTCCACTCAGTGCCTTAGGGGGGGAGGCAATCCCCCCTCTCCTGTCCCCCTCCCCTTCCCCTGTCCCCCAACTCGGTGTAAGCCAGAGGAAGAAATAATAATAATTTAAGATTCACACTGTGTCCACCTTCGGTTCCTTTATTTGGGGGTAGGCGGGAGGGATCGGGAGGAGAGGGTGGTAGAGGCAGAGGGCCTGGCATTCCGAAGCTGGAGAGGGGCCGCTTTGGGGCAGAGGACTTGGGGCGAGGGGGTGCGGGGGGGCAGTGGGGCTGAGGGTCGTGGGAACGCTGACAGACGGGGCTGCACGTAAGGGCTACGGCCTGCGCTTCCCCTGCCGAGGCCCCTTCTCCTCATCCAGGTCACTAGGAAGGCAAGGAGGGGGTGGCTCGATGGGTCACCCACGTTCTGTTCACAGGTGCAT